>NC_068939.1:58658268-58996131 GCF_016801865.2 Culex pipiens pallens | reverse complement strand
GAAAAAGCTAAAATGTATTTTAAACTAAATAGCGAAAAAACAAAAAAAAATACATGAAAGTTGTTCTCTGCGATTTCGCAAATCGACTTATCTTATCTTATCCATACAAGGCTCCATACAATTTTGGGGGCTGGTCATACAAAAAGGAATGTAAATGGATGAAATTATATATCTTGAGACAAGAATTTTCTGATCGATTTGGTGATTTCGTTATAAAGTTATGATTAGTACTATTTACAAAAAAAAAATAGGTACACGGAAAAATATTTTTATTTAGCTTTTTTCACAAAGGCCGTTGCAAATATTTTTTGAAGCTTATATCCCTTGGCATAAACATTTTACACCAGCCCAATTTTATAAATTTTTGATGAAAATTAAATTTTTCGTGAACAAAAACTTTGTAATTTCACAAAAATTTCAAATATTTTCAGTTGAGCCCCTTATCAAGTTAAATATGATTTTTAATAAATATTTGAAGTTTTTAGCTAACTTTTTTTTGCCCCCAGATTTTTCAGGGTGATTTGAAGTGGAGAGGGTGACATAAACTTTGAAAAATATTTGAAATGGCCCGAAAGTAAGAATTCCAAAATTCGTATTTTAAACTTTGACATTTTTAGGGAACATAAAAAGACATCATCTGAGCTATAGTGCGTGCTGGTGCAAAATCTTTATTAAGGAATTATGATTTTTGCTTGCTGGTGCAAAATCTGATTAAGGAATTATGATTTTTATAGCTAGCTTTAGATACACATTTTTGATTTCTTTTCTCTTTGGCATAAAAAAAATTACTTCTTGAAAGAATACAGCCTCACAAAGAATTCGAATCGATGAATATGAGTTACCGTAAACTGGGGTCAATCGGGATACATGGGGCGAATTGGGACAGCAGTTTTAACCATGTTGGAGCAAAATATTTTGATTTTTCTGGTTGGTTTCGGATAGAACAGACTCAGACCAACAAAATGTGTACATCCATTTCCAAATTTAAAAGCTTTAAGTGCTTTAAAAACGGCTGTCCCTATTCAGACTGTAGTCCCGATTCGCCCCAGATTACGGTATCCAAAGTGTATCCTAATTAGCCTGTAGTTTTCAACTGACTATTTCTTGGAACTTTTGGTCCGATTTTCAATGTAAAAAATGTAACTTTTGGGAAATTTTCTGATTTTTTCAATAAAAATATTAAAAATCAATAATCTGGTCTGATTTATACGTAATAGGAAAATTATCTATTTGTAGACCTTTTCAAAAACAAAGCTAGATTTTAATGTTTTAAAATCATTTTTTTTATATTTTTTTTCCTGCAAAAAAATTTTTGCTTAGAAAAAAAATCTATGTTAAATCGCATGCAAAATCATGAACATTAGGACGTCAAGAAAATTTAAAGTTTTCCCCTGGCTCGATTCCCAGGGGACCTAACTGTACAAATTTTGAGCTAAATCGTCAAGGTTAATGTCGCAATTGATTTTGAAGTTTGTATGGAAAAATGCGCAAAAATTTATGGGTATCAAACGAAGCTAAATTTCACCTCTATTAGAGCTTTTTGATAAATACCTAAACTTTCACAAAATGCCGTATTTTTTAAAAATACTAAAATTTTCATAATTTACAATCTGGATCTCAAACGAAATTTTGCATGCATTTTCACTGTTTTAGATTTTTTTGAATAAAATTTTAAAATTCTCACAAAACACCGTATTTTTTAGAAATTACTAAATTTTTTTATCATTTTGATTTGAAATTTTGCATGCATTTTCCCTCAAATTTTTATAATTTGTAATACGGATATCAAAACCAAAGCAATCCTCTTTAACGACCCCCGGGTCTTTTGTGTCTATATTGCAAGTTTCTGCTCATTTCTAGGCATCCGAAGGTTATGTGTGGTGAGTCACCCAAAACCTCTTTTACGCAAATGGTCTGACGTTTTACTTCCCCATCCGATAGAAGGCCAGGAGGAAAAGGCGGGTATCGAACCCGCGCCCCATAGCAACTTAGGGATCGGCAGCCGAAGACGCTAACCACCGCGCCACGAGGCCCAGCCATCAGTCGGATATCAGAAGTAATGAAAATCAAAAGCATTAAAAGGATCGAAGTAGTCTACAATCGGAGAAAGACGTCAAATTTTTTCACTGCTGCTTTTTTCCATGAATTTTCGTTCCAAAAAATTAAAAGTGGTTCCGGAACTAATCAGTGCAGTGGTCAATGGTGTTGTTCGTGATGGAATTGCTCAAGTAGTGGTTCCAGTCAACCGGACGAAGCAGTTCGCGCCGCAAACGGCCAAGCTGTACCGATCGGCGTTCATGCTGCGACAAAAGATGCTGATTGCCATCCAGAACTTTGAGAACGCATGATCGAGCTGATCGGACCCAACTGGCAAATCTTCTACCAGAAGTGCTAAACTATCATCAGGACTTCCTGGACCAGTTTATCAAAAATTGCATGCTGACTGATCCGGACCTGCTCAAGAACATCATCAACCTGTGCAACATTTGGTGCTTCTTCCGGTTATCACCACGGTCAGCTTTCCCCAGCAGCAACAGGAGAAGCAATTCGTCGTTGGAAGCGATTCAAATCCTAAAACTGAGAATCTTTACATTGGAAGCCGGAAGTGAAGTTCGTGTTTCAAAATTTCTTGAAAAATGAAATGGACCAGGATCCGATTCCAAATTTGGTGAGCCCGTTCTTTTTTTCAACACAAACACTTTATCACTTATTCTATCATACTCTCATAACAATCAAGACAAATACGCCAATCTTATTATATACGCGGTAGGGTGTTCCCTCGGTCGTTCGCTGTGAGTTGTGGATTGCCTGCTTCTCTAATGAAGGTTCGACTGAGGGGTATGCTTATTAATTTCTCGTCGCTCCATACCCTCAGTGACGTGATGGGAGCAAGGGCGTCTATGCGAAGTGTCCCTACACCCGCTACAAATTTCCTGCGCTTGGGATCGGCAGTTATCAAAATTTGCAAATCGTAAAAATTCATTGTCGCAGATAGGGCGTGTCGTGATCGGGGACTTTCTTTTATAATAAAAACACAGATATTTTGCAATTAACAAACAACACGTCTTATTCCACAGAAATTAACCACAAAACTGATTTGACAATCTTCATTCTCTCTTTCGCCAGCCGCGCGCATCTCGTTGTTTTCTCGCTTGTTGTTCTCTCTCGCAGCTCGCTAGCGCGCTCTCGCACTCCATCCGCAATCAGCTAACAAGGCAATATTCATGAAGGTGCGCACTTTTTGTTGCGCTCTTAACTATTATTTATGATTTATATCAATGTTATAATAAATACTCATTTAATAATTTATTACATATTCAATCCTGCAACCCATAATCCCTACATTCTCCCTCTTTTCTACTCTCAAGATGACGAATATCAATCATAATTCCTAACAGAAAAATTGCATGAATGCTAAATTAATCAATGTTTTTTTAAAATTTCCTAAAAGATTTTCGTCGGGTTCCTCGACTTTGTTTTCATGCTGATCTAAATACGAAAGCGCAGTCTTCGAAATGTTTCATCTATGTTGTCCAAGAGACTGACATCCGATCGCAGGAGTTGTAGAAAATGGAATGCACTGATGAGGTTGAAAATTTAAAACACCTGAAAATATAAGAAAAAGAAAAAAAACGAGGAGAAAAACAAAAACCACAAATATTTCTCAAATAAACGCAGGTTTATCAATTTTTTTATGCAATACGAGATTAGTGATTGTTTACCTGATTTTCTTTAAATTTTATGTAATTTAAAATTAAAAAGCAAATTTTACAAACATTGCTGAAACAACACAACACGATTTAAAAAAATAATAATTCAAATTCAAAAGCAATTTTTTTTTAAACATTTCGAATTAAATGGAATCAAATTATTTTTCTTTATTATCATTTTGTGAATATGAAATATAAAACAATGTGTTCTAAATTCAAAAATCTAACATGTTGCTGACTTAAATAACAAATGAAGCATAATCCTGGCGTTTTTAAAGTTTTAAATTCATGTGTACCATATAAAACAAAGAATAAATATTTCTAAAAATATATACAATGTGGTAATTTATTTAATTTATTTAAAAAAAAAATCTGAAACAAAAACTATGACAGGCACAGATATTGTTTTTACTCAAATTTACACTTTGAATTTATGTGCGCCCGCCACGGAGTTCAAATCGATCAGCCCAGTGCCACGTCCGATTGATCCACCAGACGGGACTTGAAGTTAAACATAAACTGATTTTAATATTAAATGCAGTCGTGACGAAAAGTATATGTTTGTAATTAATACCCAAAAACACCCAAAATGGATCTACAAGCAAGCTTATTCCTTCCTCATTTTCAATATTTTTATCTGTACTTTTCTGTAATTTATTCCCAACCAAGCTGTACAGCTAAAACAAACAACTTTTTTTTTTATATAAAGGCTAATATGGAAATCGGAAGGAAAGGAAGGCTTTACGAACAGCAGAACAAAGGAGAGGGAGCGTTTTCTTGGGGCTTTTCTTCACCCTATCTGGCTTGCTTTCGCTTCTACTGCTGCCCATTTGATTTTTTTCTTGACCGGTTCCTTCTGATGTACACACACCGCTTAACATTGTATCAAAAATTACCGCATTTTAACTAATTTTGAAACTGTTAATAAATCATGGCAAAAATTACTAAAATGCAAAATCAGTAATATTTTTAAAGAATTTGTTTTCATCAGTACCGGTACACTTTCATAAAATAAAAAATAGTCCGTATTTCAGTTTAGGATGATTTCTTAAAAAGCAATCTCAATAAATGAAGCAAATTGCAAAAATAAGATAAATAATTCAATTAATGCTCAAAATGTGCTTTGCTGCACAAAATACATTTTTTTATAAAAAAATAAAATCAAATGTTGTTTATTCTTGCCACAAAAGCTTTCTTAAATTTTTTTTTACCGATTTAACGATTTTGTTCTGTAAATGCATGGTAGTATCAAGATTTTTCAACTTTTATATTAAAAATTTTGAACTTTCTATTAATATTCACTTACGCGATCTTTTAACCAAACAAACGATAGTTTTTACCGAATAGTTTTTTTTTCTCTGTTGTGTCTACTTAATAATATTTTTGTTTATCTTGAAACAAAACATAGTTCAGAAAATATTATTCTAATGAATAATTTGATTTTTTTCTTGACCGGTTCCTTCTGATGTACACACACCGCTTAACATTGTATCAAAAATTACCGCATTTTAACTAATTTTGAAACTGTTAATAAATCATGGCAAAAATTACTAAAATGCAAAATCAGTAATATTTTTAAAGAATTTGTTTTCATCAGTACCGGTACACTTTCATAAAATAAAAAATAGTCCGTATTTCAGTTTAGGATGATTTCTTAAAAAGCAATCTCAATAAATGAAGCAAATTGCAAAAATAAGATAAATAATTCAATTAATGCTCAAAATGTGCTTTGCTGCACAAAATACATTTTTTTATAAAAAAATAAAATCAAATGTTGTTTATTCTTGCCACAAAAGCTTTCTTAAATTTTTTTTTTACCGATTTAACGATTTTGTTCTGTAAATGCATGGTAGTATCAAGATTTTTCAACTTTTATATTAAAAATTTTGAACTTTCTATTAATATTCACTTACGCGATCTTTTAACCAAACAAACGATAGTTTTTACCGAATAGTTTTTTTTTCTCTGTTGTGTCTACTTAATAATATTTTTGTTTATCTTGAAACAAAACATAGTTCAGAAAATATTATTCTAATGAATAAAACAAAATCATGTGGTAAATTGTTGCAATAAAAATAAAATATATAAATTGAAATAAATGCCGTTCCGCTATATTCGATTTCTATTATATGTCAAATTAATTTTCTCTTCAAATTGTATTTAAAGTAGCTAAAGGAATGGATTCAAGCACTTTTGATATTACCGTAGATTAGATTATTTAATGTTACATTTAATCATGATCCAAACAATGTTTAAGGTCATTTTATTTATAAATACCTTCAAAATTTACTGTGCTTATCAGATAACAACAAAAAAAATATTTTGTTCAATTATTCTTGTAATGCATAGATGTATAGATTGCAATCTGACTACTTTCTCAAAGGGTTCCAGCTCAGGCGAAACATTTTTCAAACTACCACCGCAGAGGTCTGTCAGGCTCCAACACGGTGGAGACAATATCCTAACCATAAATTCCTTCAAAACGTATCTTGCTTACCTAAAAACAGCTGAAAGATTTTTTTAATGTTTTATTTTTAAATATTTGGTTTTATTTTTCTCGTAATGTAAAATGGGTTCCAAGCAACTTTGATATATTACTTGAGTAGATTGTTCACAGAAACTTATTTTTTATAATCACGATCTTTACGATCCCTGTCAATGGTTTCTTTTCTTATTTAAAATTTTAACTTTTTCTTTGCTGATAAACTCCTGTTATGTAATTTGAAAAAGTTTGGTTTCATAATTAAGTACAATCGATTAAAGAACCCCAAAGTGTCTTTAATTTATTTTAAAATAATGTTTCTTTTAATTTAATTTTGATATATTTACTTTACTAAAATTCTGAAAGTGTTTTTTTAACTCAATAAAATGATACATTGTTAAAATATAATTTCTATCGAAATTAATGAATGATTTTGAACTATTTTGATACAAATCACAGATATTGCATTGAAAAATAAAAATTAATATAATAAATATAAATGTTTCCTAGTTTTTTTTTAATTATGTTTTTTTTTTCGTTGCTCAAATTGTCACTCATACTTCTCAATTCTAGATTAAATTTTCAAAACAACCTATCCCTCATAGGTTTCCTATGCAGATAGGGCCTTTTGAAAATTTAATCGAGAATTCAAAATTAATATTTAAATATTTGTATTATTTTCTCTTGTGACGCAACGCTCTCACACTTTAAATTATATTTTAAGAATTTCTGATGATTGATCATTCCTTTATTTATTATTTAAAAATGCATCAAATTAATTATTAAGTGAATTATTTTACCTTTTTTAACTAATAATGTAATGTTCATGTTAACGATTACTTAAATTTTTACTTCCCTGTGAAATAATGTTGGGTTTCAAGCAACTTTTGTATCACAGCTGAGTAAATCGATTTAAGTAACAATTAACCATAACTACTATCAATATGGAATACTTAATCATTAACGTCTTTCAATTTAGAGGTTTATCTTTCAAGAGAGGACAACTCCAGTGTTAGATAAAGTGACAACCGTTTTAGTCCTATTCGATGAATTTAAAATCATTTTTTTAGGTAGTTCACAGACATAACTCTAAAATACATATTGCTTTATCTGTGGATACCAAAAAGTGCTCACTTTCACAGTTAAATTTATTTTTTTACAAATTTCCCGGGAAATCCCGGGAATTCCCGGGAAATTTGAAATTTATCGAAAATTGATCTTATCCTGCTTCTGATTGATATTTTGCAACAAAATTGTATAGAACTGCAACTTTAATGTTCAAAATGAGTGTAGGGGCCAATTAATGGCTTGACTGCTTATAAAAATCATACAACTTAGTAAAAAAAATAAAATTTTCTTATTATATCAATTGATTTTTTTTTGTTAAGAAGTATTATTTTTTTAAATAAAATATTGAATCAGTGAGTAAAATCCATGCTTCTTAACCATAAAAATGCTTTTAAATTTGTCTCTGTTACCATTTCAAATGAATATGTTTAAGAATAACGTTGACTCATAAAACAAACAAAAAATAAAAGCATGCAGAAATTATGTTTTTCATGGCAAATAACTTGTTCTAGACCGTAATTTTATCAACAAAACTCATTTTAAGGATTTTTAGGCAAAATTTTGACTTTTTATCAATTTCACCAAAAATTTATAGGTATATTGTTAAAAAACTTATAAACTATGTTAAGTAAAATTTACACATTGATTTTCTTTTTCTTCTTAAAAACTTATCAGCAACCTTAGTGATTGTGTAAAATTTGAACACATTAAATCTGATTTTAACAACAAATATTTTGTACAAAGTCACCCCAATATGCTAAATACAATTTTCAACGCCACTAGTTTTCAAATACTATTGAAAAACATTTTTTCCAACAATAGTGCATGGACCTTGTGTGGCCTACCCCAGTACATGTTTTACAAAATAATAATCTTGAGACAAACCTTACCAGTTGGAAAAAAAAATATAAAAACAGAATAAAATCCTATCATAGATTAAAATGAATAAAATTAAGTTAGGTTCTCTCATTAATATTTTTTCAAATTAAAAAAAAATTAGGACCAAAAAGTAAGGAAAATGTATACTTCCGCTTGAATTTCGGGAATTCCCGGGTGTCGTGATCGGGGACTTTCTTTTATAATAAAAACACAGATATTTTGCAATTAACAAACAACACGTCTTATTCCACAGAAATTAACCACAAAACTGATTTGACAATCTTCATTCTCTCTTTCGCCAGCCGCGCGCATCTCGTTGTTTTCTCGCTTGTTGTTCTCTCTCGCAGCTCGCTAGCGCGCTCTCGCACTCCATCCGCAATCAGCTAACAAGGCAATATTCATGAAGGTGCGCACTTTTTGTTGCGCTCTTAACTATTATTTATGATTTATATCAATGTTATAATAAATACTCATTTAATAATTTATTACATATTCAATCCTGCAACCCATAATCCCTACAGGGCGGAAGTGCGAAGTGTCCCTACACCCGCTACAAATTTCCTGCGCTTGGGATCGGCAGTTATCAAAATTTGCAAATCGTAAAAATTCATTGTCGCAGATAGGGCAGAATTTGAAGAATGCGTGAATGAGCACAAAATGTTGCAGAGATATTGCCTGTGACCATTCGAAATGTTAGTGCCGCAATTGTGGAAAGAGAGAGAGCGAAAACGAACGTAGACGCGGATGTGGCGTGAGAGTGCAGCTGATGAACTTCGGGATGAACTCGCGCGGCGTGGTTGAGGGAAATTGAGAGAGTTACGAGTGTGTTTGTTCGCTTGTGGACCGATTGTGTCGGGACTGGCCTTCGGGTTTCGGGATTCAGAAGAGTTCTTCAGTCTCGCGTTTAATCCTGAAGCGAGCGGTTGAGTTTTATGTGGTGGGTGGTGGGACCATAAAACGAATCGAAGGTTCGCTCCCGCGTGTGGCAAAATGTAGCCAGAGTTACGACATTCATCACCTCCGTGTAAGCACGAGAGCAAGCAGCAGTCAAGTGCTCAGTGCTCCATCGTTTTTTCGATTTTTCGCCGTGAATTACCGTGATTACCCACGAGTTTGCTCCTGCAGCATGCCACGGCCGGCCGTGGCCGTGGCAGTTCGAGTGCGGCCTCGAAAAACCCGCGAAGTTCGTCTACCGGCCGTGTGCAAAAAGGTAAACAAACCAACGCCGTGTCGACCGCCATCGCGCAGGGGAGCGTGAGCGCAGAAGGCATCGACAAAAAGTATCTTCATCCCGGATATGTTCCGAGATCACCAGTGCGAACCCGTTCAGGTACTTCCGGTGCCACGACCAACACGTCAACATCCGCCAACATTCCCATCAGGAACGAGTTCCAGATGCTGAGTGACGACGAAGAAAGCAACAACAACAACACCGACGGTAGCAGCACTACCGACGACGACGACGATCGTCGTGCACGGAAAAAAGTGCCGACGCCAAAAACGAACAATTCTCCAAAGGAACGTAGACCACCTCCAATTTTTGTTTTGGACACGTTGGTGGACGATATTGACGAGTTGCTGGAAGGCCTCGGATATTGTCTGAAAATCGGTAAGTCGTCAGTGCAAGTCTACACATTTGACAACAAGAACTTCGACCTGGTTGTGGAGAAATTGAAGAGTAAAAACTTCAAATTCTACACATTCGACCCCGTGCAGAAGACAGCCGCTAAGGTCGTCTTGCAGGGGTACCAAGACCGCCCGATCTCCGACCTCAAGAAGGACCTCTCGGGTGCTGGAATAACGCCGCGTGACATAAAAGTCCTCTCGCGGAAGACAACAGTCACAGGTACACACACACTGTACCTGTTGTACTTCGACCGCGGCACCGTCAAGATTCAAGACCTGCGACGAACTAAGGCGTTGGACGGGTTTTGGGTAAACTGGCGGTTCTACTCAAAGAACCCGTCGGACGCAGCACAATGCCACCGTTGCCAGAAATTCGGCCACGGCTCGCGGAACTGCAACCTCCCGCCCCGCTGTGTGAAGTGCGGTGAAACACACCTCTCTGAGGCGTGTGCACTGCCGTGCTAGGCGGATCTGGGGGACAAGGCAGAGCAAACCAAGGCGCGCATCAAGTGCGCCAACTGTGGAGGAAACCATACCAGCAACTACCGTGGATGAAGTGCACGAAAAAATTACCTCGAGGAGCAGGAAAAGAGGAAGAAGAAAGCAGCAGCGTCCCACCCTCCTCAGCGAAGTACGAGCGTAACCGTGCCGGCTGCTGGGCAGCGTACGGTTCCCGCGGACAACTCAGCATTCCCCCCTGACTGGGGGCGATCGTTTTCCAGCGTGGTTGCTGCCGGTAGCGGCGATGCGGCCCAGCAAGAAGTCACCAGGGAAGATCACCCTGCCAGAGTTCTTTGCTCTCGCGGGGGAGATGATGTCGAGGTTTCGGACATGCCGTATTAAGGCGGAGCAATTTCTAGCCCTTGGTGAGTTGATGATCAAGCACATCTACAAAGGATAAAATACTGTGATTTAGTTATAAGCTTTTTCTCTTTCTTTCCCCTTTCCTTTGCAATTTTAGCAAGTTTTTTTTTTAATTTTTCTTGCTCTTGTTAGTGCCATAGTTATAGAAATAATTGTTCCAAAATGGATTATGATGCAACACACAGCTGAAAGGAACTCCAAAACTCTGTTATGAATTGAAAAAGAACTGATTGTATCTTGATTATTCACCAATAAAACCGAATTGAAATTGAATTGAAATCGTAATAATTTAAGTATTTAAAAAAAACTGTTTTTTGTGAAAATTGTAGTATTTCACAAAAAACTCTAATAAAAGGGAAAAAAGCATACAAAATTGTGTCCTGTTTTTTACCGTTGTAGATAAAAATTTACATAGGGCTTTAGTACCCAATTTCGCTTCGCCTGATACCCATACAGCTAATCATGAAAATTTGCGTATTTTATACAAAAAACTGTTTTTTTTGCGAAAATAATATTTTTTCAAAAACGGCATAGGTCATATATTTTCTATATATTTTTTACATATATTCTTAGTAAAAACATTGACAATATAACATGAAATTGATGATTAAGAACGAGTTTTTCACCAATGTGTAACAGGTCGTATCGAGGTGCTCCGATTTGGATGAAACTTTCAGCGTTTGTTTGTCTATGCATGAGATGAACTCATGCCAAATATGAGCCCTCTACGACAAAGGGAAGTGGGGTAAAACGGGCTTTGAAGTTTGAGGTCGAAAAAACATAAAAAATCTTAAAATTGTTCGCATTTCCATAAAACTTCATCAATTCCAACTCTCTTAGATGCATTCAAAATGTCTTTTGAAGCACTTCAAAATGAGCCATAGACATCCAGGATTGGTTTGACTTTTTCTCTTAGCTTTTGCAAATCACTGTCAAAAATGGATTTTTTTAAAACCTTAATATCTTTTTCCAACAGCCTCCAACACCCATACTCCTATAGGTCAAACGATAGGTAATTTTTTGGACTAAAAGCCTATGGTATTAACTTTTTGGCTAATTGCAGTTTTTCTCATAGTTTTTTGATTTTTCTATAACAAACATTTTACAACGTTAGTTTTTCCCCTGTAGGCCGCCATAGCGGCATTTTTTGGTCTCAATTTTGTCATATTCGGAATCCTCGGACTATTTCATGTAAGTTATAAGTATTGGAGTTGTAAATTTGATTAGAAAAATTGCCATTTAGAATGAATTAAAATATTTTTTAACAATTTTTTGGATTAGGGGTAAAACAGGTTTTCGCCTACTTGATACAGCATTTGACGTATTGATCATAGGGTAAATAAAATCTATTTCTTTTTTCAAAAATGTTTTATTTAATTATTTTTTTAAATCAAAATTACATCTCCAATACTTATAACTTACGTGAAATTGTCCGAGGATTCCTAATATGACAAAATTGAGACCAAAAAGTGCCGTCTTCTTGGCCTACAGGGCAAAAACTTACGTTGTAAATTGTTTGTTATAGAAAAATTGAAAAACTATGAGAAAAACTGCGATTAGCCAAAAAGTTAATACGATAGGCTTTTAGTCCATAAAATTACCTATCGTTTGACCTATAGGAGTATGGGTGTTGGAGGCTGTTGGAAAAAGATATTAAGGTTTTACAAAAATCCATTTTTGACAGTAATTTGCAAAAGCTAAGAGAAAAAGTCAAACCAATCCTGGATCTCTATGGCTCATTTTGAAGTGCTTTAAAAGACCTTTCGAATGCATCTAAGAGAGTTGGAATTGATGAAGTTTTATGGAAATGCGAGCAATTTTAAGATTTTTTATGTTTTTTCGACCTCAAACTTCAAAGCCCGTTTTACCCCACTTCCCTTTGTCGTAAAGGGCTCATATTTGGCATGAGTTCATCTCATTTATAGATAAACAAACGCTGAAAGTTTCATCCAAATCGGAGCACCTCGATACGACCTCTAGAACAAAACCGAGCAATATTTACAAATACTGCCTCTTAAGTCAATTTTAGAAAGATAAAAAAAAAAGTTATTGCCCGTTATCTTCGATAGACTGGTTTTATCAATAATAACTGTTATTTTCTTGGATATTTTAGTTCTGCGTGTACGTTTCTCTGCAGATTTGCGCTCGCTAGCAAAACTCTGTACAACCAATCTATCACACATGCATGCAGCCGAGTTCAGCATCACCCTTCTTTTGCAGACTGCAGAGTTCTGTAATGAAGCGCGCTGTCAAAACATCCGAAAACCAAAACAAACCCCGCGATTTAAACTTTCCGCGTTTCAGTTTATCGATTTCCTCCGCGATTTTCAGCTGTTTTCGGTGGTGATTTGTGTTTCTTCCATGACCCAGCTGCGCAACAGGTGCTCGGTCCCGTGTCCACCATGGAAGAATCCATCGAGCACAGCCCGAACCAGCAGCGGACCAGAAGGTCCGGCTACCGGTCCATGGTTCGGAAGCGACACTCGCGGATTTGGAACGAGTCCAGCGAGCGATCGGTGGCCAGTCCGGCGCGGAGGGTTTCGGAGGAGAGTTGTCCCGTTGCGGTGGGCAGTAATTTGATTTATTTCGATGTGAACACCGAGCGGATTGAGTTGAGCGACGCGGATCCGTTGGCTCAGGCTGCGGTGCTGGAGAAGGCCAATCGATTGGAGAGGGAATCGGTGGTGCAGCCGTCGCAGGAGTTTCTGAGGAATGTGCGGAATAAGTTTGTCAAGATAGATGAAGTGATTGAGGTGGATGGAGTTCCGGATTTCGAGGAGGAGAAAGGGCCCGTGCAGGTTAAACTGGAACCGGTGCAACCAAGTACTTCCAAGGTGAAGGCGAATTACAGCTACACTCAGTTCGATTTGGACACGCAAATGCTGGACATTTTGGAGGGCGCCGACATGCTGGCAGGGCTGGGAAGCTGTCCCGAGCAGCAGGAGCTAAAGGAGTGGAGTAGTCCTCCGAAGAAGGAGATAGTCGAGGTGAAGAAGGAACCGGTGGAGCGGAAGCTTTCCAATCGAAGGTCGAAGGTTAAGAAGGATCGACGATCGAAACGACACGAAGATGTGAGGCAGTCTTCTTTCACGAGAGATGTTTCAATTGGTAAGATTTGTTGAATAATTTAATTTAAAGCTTTACAAAAATGTATTCTTTTAGCACCCGACTTTTCCACACACCCAGCAGACCTCAGCGCATCAATCGTGCTCGACTTCGAGTCCGACTCGGACGCGGACTTTGCCGTTGACTACTCGCGAATCATGTCCACCCCGCTGCGTCGCCGGCTGGTGCAAATCCAAAATCACATCGAAAGTCCCCCGCAGCAGGTCAACCGCGCCAGTATTCGCCGAACCTTCTCCAGAAGGCGAAAGTCACCACCAATCGCAGCCAGTCCCCAAACGCATCCACCCGCCGTCGTTCGACGGCTTAGTATGGAAAGCAAAACCTCGGACCGGAACGAGCTGTCCTCGGATGAGGAATTGGCCGCCACCCAGATCGACCCGGATCGTTTGATTCCGCTGGAACCGAGTCCGGAAAAGGAAAGCTTTAACGCGAGTCTGCTCATCAAGGCGAACATCAACCAGCTGTCGCAGTTTTTCTCGCAATCCGTTGATGTTCCAGACAAGTCGAAAAGCACTTCCCGGGAGGCATCGTTTCATACGGTGGCACCGATGCCGTCGTCACCGCCGATTTCACTCTCCCCTGGCGGATCACCGCGAACGATGAACATCGAATGGTTGTTCAGAAGTGAGACGGAGACTGATTCGTCGGAATCGAAGTCGTCTTGCGATTCAAGTTCCGAAGAAGAGCAAGAAATAGTTGATGAAGTTGTGGTCAAAGCGGAACCGGACGAGGCATTGCATCGGATGCTGGACGATGACGAGGAGTTTTTAGTGCAATTACCGGTCACGCAGAAGGAGGTGGTTCCGGGGGAAATCGTAGATAAAAAAGTGGACGAGAAAGTCGATGTCGGCGACGAAAACGGTTTTGTGAAAAGGTATGTATCAAACTAAATATTTGGAAGTTCTTTTCACTATTTTAAATCTTTTGAGAACGAATGGACTAGACTAAAGCTATCAAATAAAATCTTAACATCCAAACACAAGCTTTTAATGCTTGCTAACTTTTTCAAAAGGTCCTATGTACACAGTTAACCCATTTTTCATTCAGCCCAGTTAGTGAGCAGCATTCGATGATATTTTTGCAGTGATTAAATCAATATCATTATAAAAATTAAGAAAAAAAAATACAAAAAGTTAGTTTTACAGTATTTCTATTAGTATGTATAAATGAATAAATAATGTTTTTTGCAATTTGTCCTTTGCTATAAATAATTATAAAAAAATAATTTTTAATTTATTCGGTTATTTGTTCTATTCATTGAGTTAAAAAAAGGTAAAAGACTTCAAAAATCATATTTTCGAATTCAAACTATTTATAACCAAATTCGACAGAACTTGCATTTATTTACTTACAAAAAATAGAAAAACTAGTTCACAATGTCAACTAACATTTTCCTTAAATATAAATTTAGAATAATTAGAATAGAATTCTTTTCACGAAAAACACATATTTAGTTTAATGAAGAGAAATTCGTCGGGGTTTTCAATAAACTTTTCATCAATAATATTTTCAAACTCTCGATTTTTTCCGGTTTTTTCCCGAGTTGGTCGCCCTGCTATTATTTAAGGTTCTGAATAAGTCGATTAAAAGTAGAGAATTTGAAAATGGGTTTTGAGTAGCCACTCTGTAATATCATATGTGTATTATTTCCCCTATGGTCTCACGTCACACACTTTTCATAATATTGGGTATCAAGTCATAGGGATTTTTTCATATATATCAAAAATTATAACACAATTTTTTGAAAATACTAATTTTTTCCACGAAACTAGTTATTTTCGAAAAAGTACTCCAAATTTCAGTTTTTTGTAATATGGGTACCAAATGATCAGGATTTTTTCATAAATTTCGAAAATAATAACAACAATTTTTTTAAATTACTCAAAATTTTCACAAAACTACGTGTTTTAAAAAAAATACTCAAAATTTAAATTTTTTAGCAATTTAGCAATTCATACATTTCCAAAACATTTTTTTTAATACTCAAAATTTACACAAAACTACGTTTTTTTTAAATATGCAAAATTAATTTTTTTACAATATGGTAACCTCCTGAAGTAAAAATACTCTAAGTTTTAGTCAGTTGAGTTCAAAACTGAAATCTTCAGTATTTTTAGAAAATACGTGGCTTTGTGAAAAAAAAAAATAGTATTTTCATACATTTGTTTTACTACTTCTGGAATATACAAAATAATCCCGATCATCTGACCCATATTTGGAAATAACTGTAATTTTTAAGATTTTGTTTCGAAATTACGTAGTTTTAAGATTTTTTTTGTATTTTCAAATTTTTTTTAAATATTTTTGAACTTTATGAAAAAATCCGATCATATTGCATAAAACTTAAATTTGGGGTACTTTTTCGAAAATACGTAGTTTTGTGAAAAATTTGAGTATTTTCTACAATTTGTGTTATAACATTCGAATAGTATGAAAAAATCCCGATCATTTGATACCCATATTGCAAAAAAACTGAAATTTTGAGTACATTTTTGGAAATACGTAGTTTCGTGAAACAATTGAGTATTTTCAAAAAATTGTGTTATAATTAATTATGGCTTGATTCTTGGGAAAAAATGCACTTTAAAAATACAGGAAAAATTTAATTTTTATGATTTTTTTTTATTTTTAAGAGCAATTATAAAAATACGAAATCGGTAATTTTTTTAGAATTTTAATTTTTGTATTTTCATTGTGGATCATTAGTTTGTCGATATAATTTTTCTTACAAATTTGACAGCTGTCCATACAAAAATGATGCATGAAAATTTAAAAATCTGTAACTTTTGAAGGAATTTTTTGACCGATTTGGTGTCTTCGGCAAAGTTGTAGGTATGGATTAGGACTACACTGAAAAAAATTATAAACGGTAAAAAAAATTTTGGTGATTTTTCATTTAACTTTTTTTACTAAAACTCGATTTGCAAAACACTAGTTTATTTTTTTTATTTTTTTTTTGACATGTTTTAAGGGACATAAAATGCCAACTTTTCAGAAATTGCCAGGTTGAGCAAAAAATCTTTGACAGAGTTATGATTTTTTTAATCAATGCTGATTTTTTCAAAAAGTCGAAATATCGGTCGCAAAAATTTTTCAACTTTATTTTTCGATGTAAAATCAAATTCAAAATCAGGAAATGTAAATTCAAAATCAGGAAAATTGATGTTTTCTAAGTCTCACCCAAACAACCCACCATTTTCTAACGTCTAAGTTTTGTGTCCGATTTACAATGTTAAAATTTGAAACATTCGTGAAATTTTTCGATCTCTTCGAAAAAAATATTTTAAAATTTTTTAAATCAAGACAAACATTTTAAAAGGGCTTAATATTGAATGTTTGGCCCTTTTGAAATGTTAGTCTTGAATTAATTTTTTTCAAAATATTGTTTTCGAAAAGATCGGAAAATTTCACGAATGTTTCATGTTTTAACATTGTAAATCGGACCATTAGTTGCTGAGATATCGACATTAGAAGTGGTGGGTTTTTTGGGTGAGACTTAGAAAACATCAATTTTCCTGTTTTTGAACACTTGCATGGCAAGATCTCAGCAACTAAAGGTCGTATCAACAAAGTGCAAAATATAGAGAATTTTCTCAGCTTTTCAAAAATATTTTTTTTAAAAGTGGGCAAACATGTGCACTGATTTAAAAAAATGAAAAACTGCGACTATTTAAAAAAAGTTACCTAAAAATGGCTTTAACTTGAAAACGGTGCACTTTATAAAAATTTCACGTAAGTACTTTTTAATTGCAATTTTGATTTTACATCGAAAAATGAAGTTTAAATTCTTTTGCGACCAATATTTAATTTTTTTTAAATTCAGTATTGATTAAAAAATTTATAACTCGGTCAAAGATTTTTTGCACAACCTGGAAATTTCTAAAAAGTTGGCATTTTATGTCCTCTAAAACATATACAAAAAATAAAAAAAATAAAAAAAGAGTTTTTTGCAAATCAAGTTTTAGAGACAAAAAGTTAAATATAAAATTACCAATTTTTTTACCGTGTATCATTTTTTTTTTCAGTGTAGTCCATATCCATACTTACAACTTTGCCGAAGACACCAAATCGATCAAAAAATTCCTTCAAAAGATTTTCGAATTTTCATACATCATTTTTGTATGGACAGCTGCCAAATTTGTATGGAAAATTATATGGACAAACTAATGATGCAAAATGGCTTCTTTGGACATACCGAAGGCACCAAAAAAGTTTCAGTCGGATTAAAAAATACAAAAAAATCGAATGACCGAAATCTGAGAGAACTGCTCTTAATTATAGTTGCAATGGATAGCTGACATCATCCCGATTCTAAAACACTATAATTTTTTGAAGTTTGGATGATTTTTCATAGGATTATAGCCAATGTCTTCCATATAGCCCAAATCCCATAAGCTCTGTTGACCGGGGCATGACTGTAAACTAAAAACATGTTTTTCCTTTTTTACAGTCCCCGCATTCTTCACCCATTAATCGAGCCAAATCAATATCTACTTTCCGACCCAGAGTCCGGCCCCTCTTTCGCCAACGTTCCTCCACCACCACCCACCTTCGGTGGTGGCTTCCAAACCGCCGGCGGCAGCGGCATTCGCGTGTCGGCAGCGTCTCTCGCCAAAGCCCGCTCGATTTGGCGCGAGGAGGACGCCAAGCTCGCACGGGATGAATCCTGGCAGAAGGTGCTTGCGCTCGAGGTTGACAAACCCGTTTCGATGCCACCAACTGCTGCTGCAGGGGGATTTCAAACGGCACGCGGTGGAACGATTAAGATTTCGGAGGAGGAGCTTGTTAAGGCTGAAGCGAGACTTCAGGAGGTTGAACGCGAGGTCGAAGGTGGTCAACGGGAGGAACCCATGTCATTTGGGTTTAAAACTGCCAAAGGTGGTGGAATTGCAGTTTCGAAGGAAGCTCTCGAGAAAGCTGCAACGAGACTCCAGCAGGTTGAACGAGAGGTCGAATGTGGTAATTGTGAAGAACCGACATCGTTTGGATTCAAAACCGCCAAAGGTGGTGGCATTTCGATTTCGAAAGAAGCTCTCGCGAAAGCTCAGCAGAGACAGCAACAGTTCGAGCTCGATGATGAGGGCACATGCGCAGATCAACCGGTTTCATTCGGATTCAAAACGGCGAAAGGTGGTGGAATTGCCATTTCGAAAGAAGCTTTTGCAAAAGCTCAAATGAGGCAGCAGCAGTTTGAACTCGAAGCCGAAAGTGCGTCATCGTCGAAAGTTGGAGAAAATTCCGCTCTGACGAGAGCCCAAAAGATTCTCCATCAGGTGGAGCACCAAAAGGAGAGCGGATCACGGCGAAAAGCATTCGTCCCACCAGTCCAGAACGCTCGCGAACCCGCCCCAGAAGACTCAACCTCAAAACGCCTTCCAGACGACGAACTCGATCCGGAAACGCCGCTAAAACGTCCAAAACCAAACCGACCTCCTTTGGCCAGCTTCTCGACCAGCACCCCAAACCTGACGGCGGCGTCACGACGGCCGGAACAACCCGCCAACGACGTCGAAATGGCCGACTTCTTCAACGACCTGGACGACCGCCACTTTCACGAGCTGTTCTGCGAGGAGGAGGAGCAAGAACCTCCAAAAGATCGCCGCACGCGTCCCCCGCTGAGGCAGGTCCGGCTGGCCAGTCGCTTCGAGGAGTGCGAAGAGCAGCAACGGCCCGGAAGTGCCCAGTGGGACGACAGCTTTGGCGAGGTGGTTGCGAAGCTGAGTTCCGACGGGACGTTGGTTGGGGGAGCGGTGAAGGTGGCCCAGCAGGTGTTGGATGCGAGGCGGCTGGCGAGGGAGAGGCAGCGCGAGTGTGGCGATGGGAGGACCAAGCCGGAACAGGAGCGGAGGCCGAGGTTGTACGAGTTTGTCAGGCGGAAGAAGCAGCAGAGTGGGCGGATCAGTTTGAGGGCGTTTGTGGGAGGGGAGAGAGTGGTTGGTGGTGCGGGTGATGGTGGCAGCAGCAGGGGTGGCGCGGAACGGATAAGGATGTTGAGCGTGGACAATGTGGCCGAGTTTAAGTTTGAGGTGGAGGCGTTTTATGGGTGAGTACATTTTATTCAGTTCAATTCTGTTTATTTCTTTAGTTGTCGGTTAACAATAGTTTTTGTAAGTGCAGTACAGAGTTTTGGGGGATCTTTACAGCTCTGACTAATACATTTATCTCAATTGATGGAAATAATGTTGGTTGAAAAATCGAAACGGAAAACAGGAAAACACTCGCAAAAAACCTGTTGCTATGTGAGTGCATTTCTAGAGTTTTTTTTTTTGAAAAGGTCCTATAAACAAAATTTTAAATTTTTGCTTTTTAGGTGTTTTTAGAAACGCCTTGCGTCAGGGGTATTCAAAACACCCACAAAGCAAAAAGTGAAAATTTTGTTCATAGGACCTTTTAAAGTTCACGTTTTTCTCTTTCTGAAACACCCCTGGTTTTCAAAATTTGATTGTTTTTACGCATATTTATAGCCATTTAAAACTGGCATTTTCAGTTGGTTCTCATTCAAGTCAGGGTGGCCACCTCGGGAAAAAAACGGGAAAACCGGGAAAAACCGGGATTTTTATCCACCGGGAGAAAACCGGGAAAAACTCGGGAATTTGACAGACAAACCGGGAAAATATTTTGAGTTTAGTTAAAATTTGACGAAAGCCTCTTAAATGTATTCAATAAGTGCTTTTCTCAATGAGAATATTATTCCTCTTATTCTAAATGAAGAATTTGCGAAAACTATGTGTGAATTTGTGTAAAAGACTCATGCTTCTTGGCTATGGATGTTTTTTTCTGTTGTATCCTATGATATTTTAATTTGGCGAATTTGTTTTTTTTAATAAAGCAAATTGTTTGCTCTACAGCATGGCTTTGGCGTTCTCTATTGCGAGATTCTCACTAGAAACAAGGTGTCCAAAGGCTTGAAACGGTGAGGCAATCCAAATCTCTTGGTACACCTAAGCTCCCACAACCCAAAAATGGTATGCAATATGTAGGAGAACCGAACCGCACTAATTCTCCATACAAACTTTGGAGAAAAACCATTCGGCCCAGACAAACTTTTTTTTGAAAAATTCAAAATGCACGTGACTCTGGGGACCCCAAACTTTGTGCTTCCTATCGAGTTGAGTCTGCGCAGAAATTGTGTTGGTCGGTGTTATTTCAATAAGTCTTCAATTCCATTAGTGCAATTCAAATATATTTCAATTTAAAAATAATATCATAAGTTTGCTGTTTGTAAATATAATTTTATTTGATAATATTTTAGATTCTCAGCCAAACATTATTTTAAGGACAAATTGCAATGATTAATTTTCGAGTACTTATGTATGATTTTAAATGTCGGAAGTATTTAGTATGTACTTTAATAAAACATTGGAAAAAATATCTTTTTTGCAAAGTTTTCAATGTCGTTTGAAATTTATGTAAAATTTTCAGATATTAAAAAAACTATATTTTTAGAATTCTACTACAAAAAAGTCACTATTAATAAAGGCAATTACTTTTAGGTGGTTACTACATCAACACAAAAATTGAGTTCATGTTGAAAATTATGTGTTGTAGAAAAATCGCAGCACGGCCATTTTTACGATTTTTTACCGTTTTGTGTTTTGGGTTTTTTAGAAAGTTGAATTAATCTTTTCTATGAATTAAAATTATTTTCGAAATCTTATCCCATCAATACATTACTTACCGAAGATACTAAATCGATAAAAAAATGTTTTTTTTACATTTGTATGGCACTTTTCCTGCACTGCTGCCAAAGTGTATTTAAACATTTTTGTTTGGACTTGTTCGGGGCTGGCCGATATGTTTCAGTGGACTGTATTTTGGGTTGTGGCAGCGGGACCGCAGGAAGAGGAAAAACACCGGGAACTTGGTTTTCTTTGTTTATTTCTCCTTCTCACTCTTCCTCCTGACTCTCACAACACTAAACTTAACACTTCTGCGAAAACGTGTTTGCTCTCCGACGATCGGACGTGTTCTGACGAGCGCGCTGATCGCGCGCGCTTTTACTGGTGACGTTTGACGTTTCTGTTCTGCTGTCAACTGTCAGTTGACACGGTGGGCGCACGGGTGTGCGCACGGTGGGGTTTCTTCGGTGAACACCGAACATACTCCCCCCGGTTGAGGTAACTCAACGACTTTGACGATCTTGTCCGGCGGAACGGACGGATGCCCGCCTTTGCGCCGGCTATCGAGGGACGGTTGTGAGCGACCAGGTTGGTCACTCGAAACGGTTTGCTTGGCTCTTGAGGTCTTGTCCGGCGGAACGGTCAGCTTCCATGCTTCGCGCCGGCTCTCGATGAACGGTTCACCTTGCTGGGACCTGCGAACGACGCAGGGTTTGTCAGGAGCGAGGGTTCGCTTACCTCTTACTTCAGGAATGGCATTGATGTCGCGTGCGTTCTCGGAGGTCACTTGGATTGCCTTTATCTTGGACTGGATCTGGAGGGTGCCGACATCCGGGTGGAAACGACAAGAACGACGTTGGCCACGCTTGTCTGGGGCCTTCGCCACAGATGGCAGCAGCGGTTCATACTCCGTGGTGGTCATCACTTGAGGGAGGCTGTCCGGTTGGACACGACCTGGTCTGGTTGCAGTCTCGGGTTCGGGTTCATGTGCTGGATTTGGATCGGATTCGTCCTTCGATCCACCGTCTGGGTGAAAAAGGCACGGGACTTGGCACGAGACCACTACTGGCAGCAGCTCGTTATGCTTCATGCTGGCGGTGACATCTTTCGGGCTTCCGGTAGACGCTGGATGGTCCTCCGGAGCAACCGCCTCGGCTGGTTCTTGTGGCCCGTGGTTGGCCACGATAAGAGCGTCGGACGTGGAGTCCACACGCGCGTTCTTGATGGGTTTCTCTCTTGGCTGGGAGTTGCACGAGCTCGGTTGGTTCGAGCCGGTCGGTAGAGGGCAGTCTTGGGCGGCTACCTCTTGGGATTCCAAGGTTTGCGACCTGGCCTGCTGGGACTCGATGGTATGCTCCGGGATGTCCGCTTGGAGGGACTCCCAAGCCTTAAACTGCTGCGTTAGCCAAGCTTCGGCGGCAATCTGGTCTGCCTCGCCGGGTGGTGAAGCTGAAGATCGCTTTGCAGCAGCTAACTTCATTGCCAGGGTGAAGTTTACTTCCTTGTAGCGCATCCAAAACTTGTCCATTTCCTCCTCCACTTGCTCGATGGCTTCCGGAACAAGTGATACGAACTGTAGTCTTCGCTTGTTATGTTCCCTTCTTGCTGCCCTTAGGAAGCCCTCAAGCACTGTAAGATGCGCCAACACCGGCTCCGGTAGACACAGAAACGTATTTTCTACGAAATCGACCTTCTGTTCTACCTCCTGGAGCTGCCGGATCGCATCCTCAGGATTCTCGGTTGTGGATAGATCCATGGCCACTTTCCGCTGGTTCGGGAAAGCCCACGATGGCAACCTGTTCCCGGTTGGGAAGGTTCTGCTGCTTGTTCGTCTTCCGGTTGGACGACGACGCACTGTTGTTGTCACTTTGACGTGTGACAACCCTCACAAACACACACGCACACGCACACACATTCGTACGTGGTGTTTCTCAAGAAAACTCGACCGCACACGCAAATGGTGGGGAAGAGGAGAACACTTGCTCGGGCATCCACTCACCTGCCTTCAACAGCCACAAAAGCAGTTCGGTTGAACCACTTGGTGGAAGCTCCTGGGGCGGATACTTCCGGAATCCGGATTCCGACGACGCAAGTGCGCGGCTGGACTTACGTTCAGATCCGGTTGGCTGCAGAGGTAGCGTGAGGGAACGTTGATCAGGAGCGCTTGGACTGGAATGTTCCGGAGGTTTCCGGGGACTTGAACGGGAACGGCTCACAAATCCGGTTCGGTACGGACCATGTTCGGGGCTGGCCGATATGTTTCAGTGGACTGTATTTTGGGTTGTGGCAGCGGGACCGCAGGAAGAGGAAAAACACCGGGAACTTGGTTTTCTTTGTTTATTTCTCCTTCTCACTCTTCCTCCTGACTCTCACAACACTAAACTTAACACTTCTGCGAAAACGTGTTTACTCTCCGACGATCGGACGTGTTCTGACGAGCGCGCTGATCGCGCGCGCTTTTACTGGTGACGTTTGACGTTTCTGTTCTGCTGTCAACTGTCAGTTGACACGGTGGGCGCACGGGTGTGCGCACGGTGGGGTTTCTTCGGTGAACACCGAACAGGACTAATGGTGCAAAAATACTTTTTTGGTTAAAAAGAAAGTACTCACATTCGAAAAAAAAAAAAACGAAGTTGACTTTATAGCTGTCGGCCACCATTGCTAGTACCAACCACTAGTGTCTTCCTTTTTATCTACAAGGACTTCGCCGCCCTGGGCTCCTAAGTGTATGAAAGTATGGCACGGAGCGACGGCGCCGAATACCCATATTTACACAAAGAATTTTAGAGCGCCCGCCGCGGGATTCGAACCGGCGACCTCTGGATTGTGAGTCCAGTGCGCGGTCCGATTGATCCACACGGGCGGTACTCACATTCATTAATTGATAATTCTTCGAAGAATCGTTCTTCTTGAATACACAAAACATTTTTTCAAAGAAAATTTACGAGCATTTACATAAATTGTCCCGCCCGTGTGGATCAATCGGACCGCGCACTGGACTCTCAATCCAGAGGTCGCCGGTTCGAATCCCACGGCGGGCGCTCTAAAATTCTTTGTGTAAATATGGGTATTCGGCGCCGTCGCTCCGTGCCATACTTTCATACACTTAGGAGCCCAGGGCGGCGAAGTCCTTGTAGATTAAAAAAGGAAGACACTAGTGGTTGGTACTAGCAATGGTGGCCGACAGCTATAAAGTCAACTTCGTTTTTTTTTTTTTTTTTTGATAACAATGTATTTTTGCAAATCTTTTCTGCAAAATTAATAAATTGTAAATGACATTTCCTGCTTTCTAGTAATATTTTAATGTTATTTTAAAAATCTAAAAAGATTTATTTATTTTTATTTTGAGTTTGTAAAATCTGTAAAGCATGATGATGAAAAATCCCAATCAATACTGAAATCAGAGGTTTCGAATGGAAACAGATAAAAACGGCTACGTTTACAACTTAGGGGAGAGTGGGGAGACTTGATCCCCTTTTTTTGTATCGCACATAACTCTGTCAATTTCTCACAAAATTATGAACTTTTTGCATGAATTGAAAGCTTAAACATTCAACTATGTTTGGCTGATAAGGGTATTTCACCAGATTAACTCTTCGAATCATGCCAAGCGTTTTAAAAAAATATTTTAAACCGGCATTTTCAAAATGTTGGGGTAATTTGATCCCCCTTACAACATTTTGAAGAAATCTTAAGGACAATGTTTCTTATTCATCCAAACTTTTAATTTTCTATTTGTTACAGCAATTTCACATTAAACCTGTACGTTTGTGTTCAAAATATAACAAGTTTAGCATGCAAAATATTTAAAAACTTAAATTTTTCTTTTTTAGTCCAAAATTGAGCATGTTTAAAAAAGCTGGTAACTTTGTTTACAAAGCTTTTGAAAAATGGTTCAAACTGCAGTAAGTTATGTACAACTATACTAAAGGAAACTATGTACGAAAACCCAGCCCAATTATTTAATCTTGAGGCTGATTCCAGTGACTGTAAAAATGCAGGGATCAAGTCTCCCTAAACGCACTTTTTTAAACAATTGATTGTAAAAATAGTATGACGATAAATTTAACGTCAAATGCGTAAGGGTTTTGAAGTTGATATGTTTATCAAACAATTCATGTATAAAAAATATTTTTTTGAATAATTTTTGAGTGTTTTCTATACTTATCAAAGCAAAGAAAAAAGATCTCTTGGAAGTTTTTTGCAGCACTTTTCAGAAAAATGTGTGTAACTCAATCTAAAATTTTTTTTAAATTTTTTTCTTTGTTTTCTACAATGAGTTTTAGTCAATTTCGCACAACTTTCTATAACAAAGCTAATTGTTTTACCCACATGTTGACGAGATACAGGCTTGGGATCAAGTGTCCCCGGGGATCAAGTCTCCCCACTCTCCCCTACTTGCTTTGTACTCATAATATTTGAAAGCTTTCTTGAGGAATTCAAACTTTGAACCAAATGTATGCGTTCAAAAAGTATGTTGATACTAACGTTAGCCTAAAACATTGTAATTTGATTTAAAAACATTCCGGAAAATTCCTTCTGATCTCGGGAGAAAACCGGGAAAAAACCGGGAAATTGAAAATCGAAATCTGGTGGCCACCCTGACTGTAAACTGTCTCTTTATCCTCACGCAGGAATCAAGAAAGTGGATCTTGAGGGACATGTTGACGCCCAGCTCCTTGTAAGAAGTGAGCAGTTTTTCACCAACTCAGCATAGCTGTTTGCTTTATGGTTCCCTAAAAAGTTTTCGCAGACCTGCTTGAAACAGCTTCACGCCTTCAGCTCCTTGGCGTTCAGCTGGCTCGGAAACGTCTCGTCCTTCATCAGCAGTTTAATTTGCGGCCCGATGAAAACTCATTCCTTTACCTTCGCCGCAGAAAGCATTGGGAACTTCTCCTTCAAATACGTAAATCCCGGTCCAGCTCGATCCAGCGCTTTAACCAAATTTTTCATCAATCCAAGTTTGATATGCAGGGGTGGAAGCAACACCCTGAGAGGATCAACTAGAGGAGTTTGGATCACGTTTTTGCGACCAGGTATCAAACCTTTTCTCCGTGGCCAAATCTTCTTTTTGTAGTGTTTAGCTCGATCGCGATCAACCATGTTTCGTGAACCCCGTCTGCATACCCATTAGCAGGCAAATCGCTTTAAGATCTCCGCAGTTGTTCCACATGTGCTGGTTGTACTTAATGGCTTGAAGTAAAACATCAAAACAAGCATAAGACTTTTTCAAAGAGGACGACCACGCTACCGGTACGGACGTACGGATTTGATTTTTTGTTGAACTGTGTTATCTGTGAACGTGCAAACTTTTCGAATCATTGTCAAAACTCACAGATTTAGCATTAATACTAGCATAATCCTCTTGATCTAGGTCTGCGTTGACTGCCAACTGCATCGTATGGACAGCACACCTCACACTTTCCAAACCGTGAATTTGTTCTAAACCTGCCGTTCAGAAGGCGTGCGGGGTTGTGGCACATTAAAAAAACCACACCCGTGAGTAGTGGACGTAATTTGACTGTTAGGAGGAGAAATACGATAAGTAGAAACTAAGGACAGAAAGTTGAACCCTACTCAGACCGGATGGTGAATGTCCGGTATCAAGCGTGCGATGTACCACAAAGTTTAACCAAAAAATTTAAGAGGCAGTGTTAACTCTGTGCCTTTACCTTCCATACCTACCAACCCACGTGACGCTTACGCAGCCTTGTTGTCTAAAATCAACCAAATTTGGTCAAACGGTCACTTTGACCGAGTTCCTCAGTAGGGTTGGGAAAAAGAGCCTGCAGTTTCGTTACCTTTTCTAATTAAGTTCAGCATTAACAACTCCCGTGCTCTTGATCCTTAAGGGAGCATTCTTATATTACCCAACGCAAACATATGATTTATACACCTCTCGTAACCAAATTTCCATATAAATTTAAAAAAAACTTGAACTATTTATCACCCGATTTCAGTTACTCTAAAAAAATACATATCTTTTTCCCACTTTTCAGCAAACAATTTGCTCTGGAAAACACCACCGGAATCCCCCTCGGCGATCCGGACGCCCCGATTCATGTCATCCTGGACGACAACAGCCACGTCGGTCTTCCGGAATTCACTTCCGCCTTCCTTGCCGCTCCCGGAATCGACCCCACCCTCGTCCCGTCCGGTTGGATCGGTAACGCCTGGAAGTGGATCCTGCTCAAGCTTGCTTCCATGGAACGGCGGCTGCCGAAGCTCTTTTGCGACGTCACAAGTCCGGTGAATGTGCTCGATCAGTTGCTGTTCCGGTACCACGTGGAAATCGACTGTGCCAAACGATCGGTGATTCGAAAGATGCTGGAAAAGGACGACGTGCCCGGGAAGCGGATGGTTCTGTTTGTGTCGCGGGTATTCCGTGGACAGAACCCGTTCGAGGCGGAGGTTGAACTGTGCGACGGATGGTATCCGATTAGGACGGTGCTGGATTATCCGCTGACGGAGGCCGTGCTCGCGGGACGGATTGTGGTGGGGACCAAGCTGATGATTCAAGGTGCCGAGCTGTTGAACCTGAACGAGGGTTGCGCTCCGTTGGACGTTCCGATCGACGTTCGGTTACGAATTCACGCCAACTCAACCCGGAGGGCACACTGGTTGGCCAAGCTGGGGCTGTACCAGGTGCCCACAAGCTTCCTGGTGTCGTGCAATCACATCGCCGATCGGGGTGGCCTCGTGGTGCGGCTGCAGCTGGTCGTGGTGCGCGTCTATCCGCTAATGTACGTGGACAAGTCGCAGGGTTCTTCGGTGCTGCGGTCGGGACGGGTCGAAAGGAGGCGCAATGTCGCGAGTGATGCGAACCGTTTTGACAACTTTCAGAAGCTGTGCAGTCAGGTGCAGAAAGAGCTCGAGAGTGAACGGGCGGCGGTGCGGAGGAATGGACGGATGACGGTGACGAGGTCGACCACGACGGCCGAATTGCTGGAGATGGTTGAGGCCGGGCTGGATTTGTCGTACATTGAGGTTAGTTGTTTTATTTAATACTGGAGAGCGTCAGTCAAATCCCCACTCTTTCTGCTTACAGTACGACATCTCGGCGACGCAACGTGACGCGATAGTGGACCTGCAGCGCCGCATGCAGGAGGAAACCGCCCAGGAGGTCAACCGGCGCGTCAAAGCCCTTATGGCAAGTGGTGGTGGCACCGGTAACAAAAGGGCCATCGACGGGAGTGCGTCCGAATCAGGCAGTCGCTTGGTCACTCCTCTGCTAAAGGTTCGCGTGGTTGACGCACGGAAGCCGGAGAAAACCTTGCTGATGTCGATTTGGGGTCCACCGGAAGACTTGGGTGAGGTTGTGCAGGAGCGAAGGGTTTTGGAGGTGGTGAATTTGACTGCGAATGGGAGCAAAAACGGCGAGATTCAGCTGAAAGCGGGTAAGAGTACCAACTATCGAGTGTTAGACCGGATGCGTTTTGATCTTCCCGAGGGACATTTTCGAAGGCTGACGAAGATTGTGGATATTGATCGGAGTAGCTTTCATCCGCTGTACAACGAGTTTGACACGGTTGGGGTGGTGGTTTACGTGGGCAATTCGGACACGAAAAAGTTCCAGATTGCTTACCTTGCCGACGCAAACATGAACCTGCTCGGCGTTCACTTCTGGTCCGGAATCAAAGAGTACGCCTATGAAGATGTTGTCAAAGAACGATCGCTTCTTTGCGTCTCAAATTTACAATGGCGATCATTCAGCCAGCAAAGCACGATTCCCAGTTCATACGCGACCGAATACACCACCTTCAGCGAGCACCCAAAGGCGGACCACTTCAAGGAAGAACTTCGAACGCTGAAAGCGACCCTCGAAAGCATCGACCTCGAGCAGTTCTACCAAGAATGCACCGAAAAAATCACGTCCGCGAAAGACAAAAAACTTCCCCGATCGAGCAGTTTCAACACGCCCCTTCGCAACTCCAGTGCCGGTGGCACTCCGGCACGAACTCTGCTAGGCAGCTGTAACGCGCGGACACCGAACAACTACTCGCCCTCGCCAGTCGCCCAGCCGGTTAGTTTGCAAAAGCGCAAAATGGAACTGCTGGCGGCGGCTTACCGGAGTCCGCCGAAAAAGTCGCCGATTGTTCTGAGGAGGAATCCTCGCGCCGGGAAGAACTTCAAGACGCCGATGAGATTGGAGGAGAAAATAGAGCGGGCGCTCGCGAATGATTAAGTTTTGTAAATGTTTTGTTTTGTTATCGTTACCTGAATGAGTAAAAACCTTTGTGATTGACCCGATTTTCATTGTGTTGAATTTGTGCGAAAAAATGAGAAAAATCCTTGAAAAAAAAAACCCGACTCGATTACAAGACCCCTTCTCAAAAACATCTCGAAAGTTTCGAGCAACTGTCGCCCAACTTTGCCACAGAAAATTCACAAATGGATGTTTATTAGGAAAGTTTAGTTTGTTCTTTGCACAGCAGCAGTGTGGCCAGCAAACGGGAAGTGCGTTTGGTGACCAGGATCGCTCTCGGTCCCAATTCGGCTTGGCCCAGCCCTTCATTGGCGATATTTCGCAAACTGGTAAGTGACATTGGCGTGTAAGTGAAATTAATGGTGGGGGCAGCATGAGGTTATATTGTTGTTAAGATTGATTTTTTATTTCTGTTTATTTGTTTTTGAAACAGTCTAATAAAGTTAGTATAACAAATCCGAAAAGAAATTGGGATTACTAAATGCTTAAAAATTCTTAAAATATAATATTAAACAATTCTTGTTTATTTATTTGTCTATAAAAAACCCTGCCACCTTCACTCTCTAGAAACATACACAAACTTTCCCAACTTTCTGCAGCATGTTTCCACTGAGAAAATCCCTCCCACCGCCCAACAACCCCCATTCTCCTCCTTAACTCGTCATCGCTTCATCGAACTATTGATTGATTGTTCACAAAATGTTTCATTCAGTTGTGATGTTTACGACATATCCAATCCATTGGCAACTGTTGTCATCGAGGGACGTCTCGGTTGTCGTTTTTTGGTCGCCGTTGCAACGTCTTTGTTTTGAGGGGAACGAATATCGATGGAAGAACAGGGCAGGGTGAACTTTGTGGCCACACACAAACAACCCTGTTTGGTTTTGTTTCTGAGAATGACACGTGAAACTTGTTCTGAGGATCTATGGAGCATAGAATGATTATTATTAGAAGGTTCCTAAAAGTATCAACACTTTTAAATAAACCTTGTCAATCATAAAATTATAATACAAAGAGAATAAAAGAAGACTTGGGAAAATGTATAAGATTTTGATACAAACAGAAAACATTCATTGTCTACCACCCCCTTTTGTCAATGGACGAGATCATAATCACAGCTGCCCTGGTTGACCATGTTGTGGCAATTCGTCACAACAGTCTAGCTGCCGTATTGGCTTATTATTGAACTGTACGAGACTAGATGAAAGCAACATTTCTACGAACGTGAGTGCTATAGTACGTATTTTCATAGCAGCATCGATGAAACCTAAGAATGAAAAAATGTATAGATATACGAGAAAGAAACTTTTCTGAGACACATGTAGGAAATTAATTTAATTTCTCATGTGCTGTGCTTACGTTCGTCTTCGTTTGGAGATGAAACGATGTGAGAATCTGGGTTATTTGTTGAAAAAATTTGTTTCTTTTATTTTTTTATCATTTCTTAATGGATATTTACTAAGCTATTGCTTATCATTTAAAAGCTTAACCTTATCTATGGGTCATTCCAGCTGAAGCGGAACAGCATTTGAAAATTACCCTCTCCGATCCTGCTCAAATTTGGTAGGGCTGTTGATACTATCAAAACATGCAAGAATCCCAAATTTCGTCCAAATCGGACCACCCCCTCAATTTTGGTACCTCCCCAAAAACTCGACTTTTTGGCGATTTTGGAGCGAAACCCCTATTTTCAAACCACAAATCTTAGAAGGTCGATCTTGAGCTCAATTTTGAAGGAAATTTGACGTAGAATCCATTTGCGTGATCAAAATTTTGATTAAGGTATTTTTTTCTACCTGTATTGCGCAAATGAAAACTTTAAATTGCCGTATCTCAAAACAGCCCTATTTATTTTTTTTAAATTTGACCTCACCATCGTATTCCCCGGCCAATTTTACATAAGAATCACTTAACGAAACGAAGTTGACTTTATAGCTGTCGGCCACCATTGCTAGTACCAACCACTAGTGTCTTCCTTTTTATCTACAAGGACTTCGCCGCCCTGGGCTCCTAAGTGTATGAAAGTATGGCACGGAGCGACGGCGCCGAATACCCATATTTACACAAAGAATTTTAGAGCGCCCGCCGCGGGATTCGAACCGGCGACCTCTGGATTGTGAGTCCAGTGCGCGGTCCGATTGATCCACACGGGCGGGACAATCACTTAACGACAGAAAGGAATATGTTTCGTTCCAGAGATATCGAATTTTAAAGTTTTGATTTTTTGAGATTACCTATATCAGCTTCATTCGCCGCATCTGCTAGAAGAACACTGGCGCGCTGATAAATATTTACCAGGGGAAATTCTCGTATGTTTGGCAGGTTAAGCACACGCTCCTAACTCCATCCAATTTGCTGATTTTCACTATTTAAACAACTAATTTTGCAAAACTTTTGATAGAAACTTGCTTGCTCACTTCTTATTGAGCTTTTTATCACTCGATTTCAGTTGAAAACGCTTTTAATTAGCTTTAATTGAATGTCAAAGTTCTGACCTGCCAACATTAGAGGTACGCTGGAATTAGATGCTGTTCCCCTACCTGTTGTTCTGGGAGATGATTTATTTATTTTATTATTTTACACAATTTTGAAATAACTAATACATTTAACAATCTATATTTTCTTTAAGGAATATTTGCTGGCTCATTTTTAATGCACTCTTTTTACTGAATTGATATTTGTATCTTTCGTTGAACGCATTCCTTTCTTGGGCAAAATACTACATCAAGATTATACAACTTATTTGTGCCCAATTGTACAAATCTGTTGGTTTTTGAATTCTAGTTCCTTGTCAATTTGCACGTGATGCTAATCGTTTCAGAGTACTCCCGAGGCCATCACTAGGGCCTTTGCCATGGAAGTAGAGAAATAGTTCCATTCAGCAAAAACCTCAAACTCAGCTTTATGCTTTAAAAGATTGGTCATATAAAACCTCTTTTTATACTGTGAGCCAGCTCCATCTGATTAAAAGATGATTTTGTTCAAGCCTTGTACATTTAATTTCAAAACAAAACATAATACTTATGATACGAGTGGACAGCAGCCGTATTAGGAATTCTAAGTGATTGAAAAACAAAAAAAAGAGTTCAAAGGGTTCGAAATCATTTCAACTAAATTTTGGGAACTAACCGCTTCGCAGTAAATAAAACTTTGTAATTTTTTACATTTATCTGTTTTATACTTTCCAAAAATCCTTCTTCTACTCCTTGTTATCGTTCTTTCACGAGAATAAAATCCATCAACAAGTTTCATTAATTTCAATTCATAACTTTTTGTTCAGTGTTACATATAGGTAAGATCAATTACAAATCCCTGCTAGATCCGCCGAAAACAAATTCTGCCCTGTACTGGGTATCGTTCTTGCCATGTCTTGTGGGCTCTCGCAGAAATTCACCGCACACATTTTTTTCTGAAAAACGCAGTTTTCACCGATAGAATATTTTTAATCGAACATATTCTAAATCAGGGAGGTGAAACACAACTTTCTACGTATAAATCTTCCATGGGTGTTCTCGATAAACAATATTTTGCTTCCGACATGCCTTGAACCGTATAGGTACTACTATTTTTATTTATTTTTTAAACAAATAAACATTCACGATTATACTCCAGTTTTCAACAGTGTTGTACATTATTTTTTGCCTAATTTGCTAATAATTATTTGTGATGAAATCTTATTTCAATAAATAACCAGGTAGCCGTTATTGATCAGCCAGTGTGCCAGATGCGGCGAATGAAGCTGATTTAGGTAATCTCAAAACTCAAAACTTTAAAATTCGATATCTCTGGAACGAAACATATTCCTTTCTGTCGTTAAGTGATTCTTATGTAAAATTGGCCGGGGAATACGATGGTGAGGTCAAATTTAAAAAATAAATAGGGCTGCTTTGAGATAAGGCAATTTAAAGTTTTCAATCGCGCAATACAGGTAGAAAAAATACCTTAATCAAAATTTTGATCACGGAAATGGATTCTACGTCCAATTTCCTTCAAAATTGAGCTCAAGATCAACCTTCTAAGATTTGTGGTTCCTGAGCTATCACCGTTTGAAAATAGGGGTTTCGCTCCAAAATCGCCAAAAAGTCGAGTTTTTGGGGAGGTACCGAAATTGAGGGGGTGGTCCGATTTGGACGAAATTTGGGATTCTTGCATGTTTTGATAGTATCAACAGCCCTACCAAATTTGAGCAGGATCGGAGATTTTCAAATTTGTATTTTTTCTTGCAAACTTCACACTTCAGGTGGAATGACCCCTATTCAAACACAAGCACAGCCAGTCCGAAGAAAGCATCCTGAAAGTAGAGAGGAATGCATGAGCATGAGAGACCACCCATGGTTAAAGAGAGGATTCTGTGAACGAATCACATTTTGTTAAATCTACAGGGGTGGAAGGATGCGTGGACATACCGTACCCAACGCTTCGGATCAGTTTTGATGTGGTGTGTGTTTTGTGTGCGCAGTTTTTATAAGTGACTTGTCAAATTTGCAAATTCCCGTGAATTCCCGAAATTCAAGCTGATTTTTTTTACATATTGGCAACACACACAGCTTTGACCATAATTTGATTTAATGTGAAACGAAACGCCAGTTCTTGGCATTCAACCATTTTCATCGGCCCGATGAAATTCCTCTAACCCCCATTCCGAACCTCCCAAAAATATTCCGTTTACTTTTAAAAGTCGCATGTGTTCCCTGCACTTTTGCCACTAGTGAACAACAACAACATCCCCTCCCAAATCCCCACGTGACTGTATGGGCGTAGCCTTGGAGCACAGTGTGGAAATTTACGTTCTTAGATATTTTTGGATGTACCGGGCAGCAATCAAATTGTTTAAGAATATTGAATTAACCATTGTGGCACCCCCTACAGCGTGGTGCAGACCCGTAATGCTATGCTATGCTATGCTAACGAAACGCCAGTTCTTGGACAACTTCTGTTCAACACAAAAAAAAAACAATTTCTTAACTATACAGATTTCTTGCATAAGTGACTGCATTTACCTTAAAACTCGAGTTGCGGTGTCATTCTGGTGGTTTCTCCCCGTTTCACCTTAACCCTCTAATTCCCAAAGTTTTTTTTCGATTTTTTTTATTTTTCCCGTGTTTGGGGCTAGTTTTGAGCAACTTTTGTGTTTCAAAAAACTATCCTTCTCTTGTTTTATGTTTTTCTTGTTTCATTTTTAGTATTTTTATTTATTTTTCGTATTTGGCTTATTCTACAACCTCATATTATTACCTTTTGCATATTTGCTTTTAAATTATCAAAAAAAAAATGGATTTTTGGCGAATAGAGGTGGTGTTGCGTTGTAGAGGGTTAATTCATTTTTGTTGTTGTATTTATTAAGGACTTTTTAACTATCAGTTAATTCAATTCAATTTCTCGGATTAGTTTTCAAAAAGACGTAAGAGCCAATGATAAACAAAGCCTTTTTTGCATCGGTATTCGACCTACTTACAAAAAACAAATTTCAAAAATGCTTAAAAATAAATGAAATTTTGCTACAATTTGGAGAAAAACCAAAATTAGTGTCGGATGTCACGGTGGCTCATACGGCTTTTTGAAAACTCATCCAAGATTTACTGTTTTAATTAAACTTAGGCCATTGCAAATATTTTGTTAAGTTTATGTTCTTTGACTCTGGCCAAGGAGGGTAAGGGGGCAAAAAAATAAAAATATATGAAAGTTCTAATTGCAAGCCATGGTTTTAAACATTTCAGCCGATTTCGACCATTATCATATTTTTGTATTTTTTTTTATTTGGCTCAAACTTTGTAGTTGCCAAAGAAGCCATTTAGTGTCATTGGTTCACCCGTAAAAGTCTCCATACAGTTTTGGCATTTTTTTGTATGAACTGCAAAAATGGTACGTAAATATTCGCAAATCTGTAACTTTTCAAGGAATTTTTTGATTGATTTGGTGTCTTTGGCAAAGTTGTAGGTATTGATGAGGACTATTCAGAAAAATCAGTGATTTTTTAATTAACTTTTTTATCACAAAACTTCAATTTCCCAAAATCAGAATTTTTGAAATTTTTCTAGTATTTTAGTGGACAAAACCCCCCATTTTTTGAAGCCATTCAGAAGTATGGACAAAAAATTGGCCGACGAGTTATATATTTTTTAAATAGTGATTTTTGTTTAAAAAAATAAATCTTGTACTTAAAATTGTTTGGCATATTTTCAGTACAATTTTATCGATTAAGTTTTTAAAATATAGCAATTCAAAGTTAAATTTTGTCCAAAAAATGCAGGTTTTTTTAAATTTTTTTTTAAAATAATGTCCATGATTGTCCATTCCTGTTTTGAAAAGCAATTTGCTATAAAATATTAAATTTTTGAACCTTTTGAAATGTTGTCCAAAAGAAAAATATGATATCAAACGCAAGTAATTGCATTGAATGCGGTTTGAAATATTTTTTTCGCCCCCTGTTTTTTGGGGGTCGACATAAACTTTGAAAAATATTTCCAATTGCTTTATCAGCTTTACTAAACATATCATCTCATCTCAGCAAAAAAAAATGTTAGTTTGTTAGGCAACAGAAATCACGATATAACGGAATGAAAATATAGTTTTACATTTTAAAAAGCGTTTAAAAGAATAATTGGGATATATAATTTTAAACAAAAAGATGTAAACTTCTTCTTGCTCACAGCAAATTCGAGATTTTTTAACGCTTTTGTTCATGATGTATTACTGGTTTTTATATAAATTTAATTGGTATCTATAAATATCCTTATTATGATAAGTTTGTGCAAGTAGAATTACTTTAATTCTTTAAATTGTTTTCGAGAAATGTTGTCATTGAATAAAAAAAATGGAGCACTGGTGCTATCAAGGGCTTTCGAAAAAGGTTACAACCGACTCGTGCTGATTTATTTATTTTCTCCACTCAACTTTCCAGAAATTATTTTTTTTTTTATTTGATTTGATTTGATGTGATAACCAACAGGGCCACAAGGATGACTTATGTAGCGGTTACCTAGAATTACAGTGGCTCAGACTTAAAGGGAGCATCTTCAAATTACTGCCGTATGAAGGGCCAAAAGGGGGAGGTTGGACGCGAACAAGCAAAATCACTAACGGTGTCCTTAGGGGAAGAGAATCTCCTTCCGACCATTGTTGGAATTCGAGCGAGAAGAAGGAAAGCATTTCTCGTTCGCGAACGAGGGAGAGAACTTGTAGCACTTTTCTCTTCTCGCTCGCGCTCGCATTTTCGTTCGCGTTCTCGCTCTCGCCGCGAGCGCTCGCGAGCGCCTCGTGCTAGCCGTTCGCCCCAAGCTAGCAATTTGTTTATCAGGCTTATGAATAAGAACCAGGCGATGGAATAGAGGTGTAACTTCAATCGCTGTGTTGTTTTTTGTTCGTTTCTAACACGTTCAACTTCTCGCGAACGGGCAATTCTGGCTCGCGAGAAAGCCCGTTCGCGAGCGGAGGAGAGCACGGGAAATCGGTGAGTTTCTCTCGGCAGCTCGAGACTCGCGGCGAGAACTCGAGAGAGAGAAAAATTTTTCGCGAGAACGCGATAATACCAACACTGCTTCCGACATTAACCTCCAATAACTCCAAAAAAAGGCTGACAAAGCTGAAAAACAGGGCTCGCACCCTGTTGGGAGCCTAAAAGGGCGCGGCAGACAGCTGGAGACTGATAGAGGTCAGAGTAGATGTAGAAATTAGGCAATCCTTTAGAATTGTATAATTAATAAACTATTTCCCCCTTGTGACGTAGTTCTGGTATTCCACTATCTACATCCAATCTCCGCCATTATAGCATACCGTCCACTGCCCTGATGCTCCCTTCCCAATCCCCGGCTTTGATTCTAACTACTCATAAAAAGGAAAATCATAGTTGAGAAAAGGTCAATGCGGATGGAGAGCAAATCGAGCTCAGTAAAAAGACTGGTAGTAAGTATGAAAAAAGCAATGAAAAATATAAAGAAAGTCAAGTAGAAAATTGAAAAGATAGTATGTCAATGCGGATGGATCGATGATCCCCTCACAAGGACGTATAAGAGACAGATAATAGGGAGAGCAAAAGAAGAACAGAAAAATAGGAATAGGAAATAGTCAATGTGGATGGAGAGCAAATTGAGCTCAGTATCCCCAAACAAATCAAATACTTTAAATACATTAAAAACTTTACATACTTAACATAGTTTAAATTTTTTAAATACATGAAATACCTTTAATAATTTGAATAGTTTAAACCCTTTGAATACTTGAAATCCTTTAAGAACGTTAAATACTTTAAGGGCTTTAAATACTTTAAATACTTTAATTTCTTTATAAACTTTAAATACCATAAATACTTTAAATACTTTAATTTCTTTATAAACTTTAAATACCATAAATACTTTAAATACTTTAATTTCTTTATAAACTTTAAATACCATAAATACTTTAAATACTTAAATACTTTAAATACTTTAAATACTTTAAATACTTTAAATACTTTAAATACTTTAAATACTTTAAATACTTTAAATACTTTAAATACTTTAAATACTTTAAATACTTTAAATACTTTAAATACTTTAAATACTTTAAATACTTTTAATACTTTAAATACTTTAAATACTTAAAATACTTTTAATACTTTAAATACTTTAAATACTTTAAATACTTTAAATACTTTAAATACTTTAAATACTTTAAATACTTTAAATACTTTAAATACTTTAAATACTTTAAATACTTTAAATACTTTAAATACTTTAAATACTTTAAATACTTTAAATACTTTAAATACTTTAAAAACTTTAAAAACTTTAAATACTTTAAATACTTTAAAAACTTTAAATACTTTAAAAACTTTAAATACCGTAAAACGGGGTGACTTTGATAGCCGGGGTGACTTTGATAGGTTTGCGATTTTTTCGCAAAATGAAGAGTACAATTAAAATACGTACGGAATGGTTTAGAATCATTTTGACCGTGGTAGAGAAGTGTTCAAAGTACCTCAAGGAGAACTTTTAATAAGATTTTTAAAAGTTTAAAGAGTTAGTTAACTATAGTTAAGAAAATGTTTATGAAAGTCAATATTTTAAACTTCTCAAAGTGTCATGATTTTCTCAATGAACATGATTTTGAATCGGAAAACGGAATGCATTCTCGGATTCTTTGGACAATTTTCCACAAGGAGAAGGTTGAATAAGTCTGTAAATAATAAATAATATGTGTTTTTGAAACACAATTGAATTTTTTTCCAAATTTATAGGCAATTTCAGTTGAACAAATTTCATGTAAAATGTGAAAACTTGTGATTCGTGCTTCGAATTCAGTATAAAATGGAATATAAATCGATAATTTTATTCACAAAACTAGTTTCAACAAATTTCAGGCAAAATTCCGACTTTTTAACAATTTTACCTGAAATGTATATGTATTTTGTTTAAAAGCTTATAAACTTAGTTAACTAAATATAAACATTGATTTTTTTTCTTAAAAACTATATCAGCTACTTTAGTGATGGTACAATTAATGTACAAATAAAGTTTGAACATCTTAAATATGATTTTAACAAGAAAAAATATGACTATCAAAGTCACCCCGGAATTTAAACTAGAGTTTTTAACGTAACTATTTTTCTAAACAATATTGAAAAAACTTTTTTTTCCAAAATAGTGCATGGACTTTGTGTGGCCTACCCCAGTACATGTTTTAAAAATAATAATCTCGAGAAAAATCTTACCTGTTGGAAAATATTCCAAAAACAAATTGAAATCCTATCAAAGTCACCCCGGTTTACGGTACTTTAAATACTTTAAATACTTTAAATACTTTAAATACTTTAAATTCTTTAAATACTTTAAATACTTTAAATACTTTAAATACTTTAAATACATTAAAAACTTTAAATACTTTACTTACTTTAACGGTGCACATCAACCATAGCTTTTGCACCCAGATTTTTGTGAAAGACATTTTGATATCTTCAAAACTACGGGTACTAACAAAATATTTTTTTATTTATCCCCTAAGGTACTGTCCACAAAGTAATTTACAACAAAGTTTGATTATTTTTACAATCCCGTTATTGCAGGATTGGGTCCGTAAGTTTGAGAATTTTGGAATAAGAAGACAACAATTTCCTTCGTTGCTGTGCACCCTTAAATACTTTGAGTACTTTAAATACTTCAAATTCTTTAAATACTTTAAGTACATTAAAAACATTAAAAACATTAAAAACATTAAAAACATTAAAAACATTAAAAACATTAAAAACATTAAAAACATTAAAAACTTTAAAAACTTTAAAAACTTTAAAAACTTAAAAACTTAAAAACCTTAAAAAACTTTAAAAACTTAACAAACTTAAAAAAACTTTATAAAAATTAAAAACTTTAAATATTTTAAATACTTTATACTAAAACAAATAAAATTAAATTAAATAAATTATTTTTAAACAATACATTATTTCCCAATATCAATATTTGCCGTACAGTACAAAAAAACAAAACTGCTGTGCAACCGCAAGCTTATTCCGCTGCCGACGATCCATCAGCTTCTGTCAGCGCCAGAGCACCAATTTTACTTGTTAGAAAAAAGTAAGTAAGTTTTTGAAATCTTATGGTATTTCTTTCCCACACAGGTGATGCTTTGAATCAAATTTCTGAACTGGCCCCTCAGGTGCAAATAAATTTCAAAATATTAGAAAAAAAAAAATTAAAATAAAATCTGCTCATAGCTACAAAAACTGCACACATAAAACTTTATGTAAATGAAAAATAATCATGTTTAAAAATAGCTAATTTTTGTCTCTTAAATTTTTGTTCACAAAAACCCTAAATGAAACACCGTCCAGTTCTATTTCGTCCGCCTTCTGCACCATGCTCGAATCTTTCGGATTTGATTTTCGTCGTCTGGTGCTAGGTACCTACTCTGCCGAGCGCACTTGAAGGAAAGCTTTCTACCGATGCTTCTGCAATCCACGGACGAAGCCGGCAGATGCGCTTTTCCAAACACGAAGTTGAGGTTCAAAAAAAAAAAAAGGATTCTCTCATCTCACACACATACGTGTGGCTGCTGGAAAAGGTCTCCAAGTTTGTTTTATCTGCTTAAAGATTGTTTTTTTTCCACCACCAAGATTGAAACAAGTAGCGAAAAAGAAATAAAAAAAGAATAAAAAAAAGAGAGAAAACTTTCACCAAGAAGTGATATTTCGCCCAGGATGAACAAAATTGGATCGGAGTGGTACGTTTCAGATGCGGTTCGTTAGTTATTTAGATTCCCCAGCAGCACTGCCAAACCAACCAACCGCCATATGTTCGTGTATCGCAGCAGAACAGCAAAGGTTCTTCGCCGGGGAAAACCCCCCTCCGCGCGATCGAACAACTTAAGTGGTGTGTGAGATTGTGAGTGTGTGTGTGTGTGTGGATAGAGGAAAACTTTTATTTTAGAAGCAAAGTTTATTGCGCTTATTGAATGTTGCCGTGCTGTTTTTGGCAGGGGAAATGAGCTGCGATTCGTTCCTGTTTCATATTTAATTAACGTGTATTTTTGGGAAATAGTTCGAGTGACGCTAATAGATTCGACGGAACTTTTGTTTTGGTAAGTGGGAAGTTAAAGGGACAAGAATTGTAAGGAGGTTCGATTGTTAATTCTAGAATATTTTTTATAGCATGAAAAGTTAATTGTAAATTTTATTGAAAATCATCAAATTTTCAATAAAATTAAATCAATTACATAATAACAAATATACCTTTACTTTTACAAAAAAAATTGAAGTCATTTTAAATTTGTTACCTTTTAAAAATGTGATGATTATTTGGTCAGAAATCAAATAATAATAATTTCATGTAATTCATTGCACAAATCACAATAAAAACTTCAAAAACTCGATATCAAGCCGACTCAAAAAACATCATGTATCTGAATTTTGCGTGCTTTTTTACTTCCTGTAGTTTTGAAGTTTTTAACAACGGACATGAAATTTGAATGTGTTTGAATGCTTGGAATTTCAAATTAAGTTTCTTTCATTCTTCAGTTTCCTTGTCCTGTGCGACATAAACTTTTACAAATATTTGTAATGATATTATCTTGTTTTGTTTGTAACCTGTTCTTTTTACTTTTATTGATTTTTACTTGTTTTCAACTGTTTTTTTTTTGCGATTGAATAAGACATTAGCATTTAAGCTGCAACCAGATTTGTAAAAATACTCTCTTCCCGGTTATAAACTTTTTTTAAAAAAAAGTTTTTTGGAAAAAAATCTAAAATATTGTCAAACTAAATTTCTAAAACCATTTTCAGATTAAAAAGTCGAATTACAATTTTTTGATAATGTTAGAAGCACTTTGAACTGACTTTATTTAAAATGATCAGTTTTTTTTGCAGTTTAAAAATAGTTCCTGAAAAAAAGCACCCCTGCAATACGATTAAAAATCTCGAAAGACTGAGAATTTTGTTTTGCTCTCTTTGACAATGTTTATCAAGCTTCTGGATGCTGCAATACAGCCCTCATTTTTTAAATCACGATATCTCGGAAACGTTGCGGCGGGCGCTCTAAAATTCTTTGTGTAAATATGGGTATTCGGCGCCGTCGCTCCGTGCCATACTCTAGTACACTTAGGAGCCCAGGGCGGCGAAGTCCTTGTAGTTAAAAAGGAAGACACTAGTGGTTGGTACTAGCAATGGTGGCCGTCAGCTATAAAGTCAACTTCGTTTCGTCGTTCTCGGAAACTATTGGTTCAACTTTGAATGTTGAAAAATATTTGTTTGTGAAATTTTCTGCACATTTTAATAAAAAAATATTAAAAACACTTATGCCCGACATTTGATTTCGAGTTTCAAATCACAATTATTAATATGAAACATAAATTCAGCAGAATTAGTCGAAGCCCTGCACAGAATAAAAAAAGAAAATAATATAACGAAGGCAGACCTAACTTTGATCAAAATAAAAAAAACGGAAATATTGAATTCCTAAAATACGTATTTTTAAAATTTTCACATGTTTTTATATGATATATGACTAAGCACGGAGACATGATTTATTGGAAAAAATGAGTTTTGGAAAAAAATAAAATACTGCCAAAAAACTTCAAAAATCAATTTTAGTTGCCAAATCAAATTTGCAATCGAAAATTACTTTACAATAATATGATAAAGCGCTTCGTGTTCAAGTTATGAGCATTTCTATGTATGTTTTTTCAAAAAAATGTTATTTTTTGCAATTTAAGGCCGTTGTCTCGTGACTCGCGCTTGATTTATTATTTTTCATATTTCGTCAGCTGTGTGCTATCTTGTGACAACGACCATTTAGCACTATTCGAGAAATTCGATTTTTAAAGTTTGATGATAAATATTTTCAAAACTATGAATGATAGAGCCAACCTTTTTGAAGCAATCGGTTCGTATACTATCTCTCAACAAACGCTCCAAGTTTCAACTAATTTGGTTACACCAGTTAAAAGATACAGTAAATAATGTAAACAAAAATCTGAAAAGCACGTGTCACAAGTGTGTTTCGAAAGTAAATTTGTACTACGTGTCACAAGTGTGCACAGAATTCCCATACAAACTAAAATAGACTTAAATCAATAGTTTAACCGACTTAATCAGTATATTTTCAAAAACAAAAGATTGCATTGCCTTTAGAAAGTGTGTATCAACATAAATTTGTGAAAAACAAGACAAATTTTCCACATTTTCCAACAACATGTATGACGTGTCACAAGTGTGCACGATCATTTTGATGATAAATTGGTCTATGTCACAAGTGTGTATTGCGATATCCGGGAAATGGAAGCGAATTTCCAAAATCGGGTTAAAGCATCTTGTAGTGTTTGTTAAATATAACAAAACGTCATCATTAACTCATTTTCGACCAAAATGGTCTATGTCACAAGATAGCACACAGCTGACGATTTGTTATATTATCTTTTTTAAAAATCCAAACACATCACGATTATGAGAATTTTCTCAGCTTTCTAACTACGGGTTCATTTTTCAAAAAAAGTGAGTTTTTCTTCTCCATCGGTGCTTTTTAGTAAAATATTTTTTCAAAATTCTTGGGTATTTCAAAATTTATCGCGATGACCTATACTTTTTTATACACCAAAATGTTCGTTGGGATGTGGGCAACATATGTCTAGAACATTGTTATAATTTTTGAACAAAATATATTGCCGTTTTTTAGTAAAAACTATAGCGCGCCATCACCATATTTTAAAAATATTGAAAAAGCTGGTTTTTACCTTGGAAGGCAAAAATTTCGAAATTCAAAGCGATGACCTATACTTTTTATCGATGGAAAATGTTCAAAAATATTCTAGAATCATTTTGTAGTACTTTGAAAAATATTTTAGTACATAAAAATATTTATTCTGGGCATAATATTGAGAAAAATCTATTTTTTTCAAAGAAACTCAAATATATTCCAAGTATTTCGCCAATATCACAAAATTCAAAGCGATGACCTATACTTTTTACCGATGGAGAATGTTTGAATGAAAAGAAGCTTTCAAAAATAAATTAGATCTAAGAAATAATCCTACAATGACTTTTTAGGCAAAGTTAAAAAATTAAATAAAAGCTACAGTTTCACATTTGCATGAAAAAAGTGTTTTAAAATGCATAAGTCAACTGTCCACTTGTTTTCCATTCACAAGTTTCGAAAAAATGGTAATATGAATTGACGAAAGATTTTCCTATGCTAAACATTGGAATTTCATAAAAACTCAAAATAAGCCCAAACATGCTAAATATGATTAATAATACAGAAAAATGCATTTTAGATTGTTTTCAGTGGATTAGATTTCTATTTCTTTTTTTTTTTTTCTAAAATAGGTTTTTTGATTCTAAAATTCCGATTCAGCGAGCACAATAACATGAAAAAACATATACAATGAAACCTCGTTTTACGCGGTGCGTTACGTTTTTTTAATTTGTCGATTCTCTTGAACGTATGGTTTAAGAGAAATCTACGAAACAAAAAGCGTAACGCCACCGCGTAAAAAGAGGTTTCTCTGTAGTTGGAAAAGTTTTGAATTTCGTTAGGGTGGTCTCATACACTTTTTCTTTGAAATTAGCCATTTTCAAATGAAGATATCTCAAGTTTAACCAAAAACCCCAGAGTTTTTTTTTTGCAGTGCAAGATCTCCCTTTACGAATGCGATGTCGCGCTTAAAATTTAAGTTTTACAATTGATTTTTTTTACCTTTAAATGGCTGTAACTTTTGACCATGAAGTCCAAGTTGACTTGTCAAAAAATAAAAATGTTTGATTTTCAGAGCTCTAAAAGTTTCCCGAAAATCACTTTTCTCCAAAACTTTACCCTAAAAAACTGTGATTTTGCAAATCACCTTAATTGTGAACCAGCCTAATTTTCAACCAAACCAAAAGTTGTCTCTTTCCATTTGCAACATTTTTTCTGAGACACCAAAGTTTCAAAACGTCACTATTGTTCGGAAAATGAATTTTCCACTTAATTTTGCGATCTGGACCACTGTGCAGAGTGAAAAGGACTCCAAAATTACCGAAACATGGTTTCCTGCAAACCTTCGATTGTTATTATATTTTTCCATAACAATTGATTTTAATAACGGTCCTGATGTGACCTAGGATATTAACCTAAAGAATAAACAAATACACAGAAAAAAAATGATGGTAATATTCATCAGGAAATGGTGACAGATTTTGTGGCAAAATAAATGATAAATTTTACCCCAGAAAATGATGAATTTTCATCAGTTTTTGATGAATATTCATCAGGTTCACATTTTTACACATTTTTTATGTAATATTACACAAATAAAGAGGTAATATTCAACCTACCAAATTTTCAACATTCCAAAATTAAACTTTTTTTTTCTTTGTACTTTTTAAATGAACACTCCTCCTTTTAAGCCATGTAGTTTGAAATGTAGTAAGGGAAGTTCAAGGTGTTTGAGAAAAATGAATTACGGGTTTGGCATCCGGAGAACCTGAGAACCGGCCCATAAAAAATCAAGAAGTTTGATGCGTCGCATGACCAGTTTACGCTGTTTGATAAATACGGTTCCGGATGTAGCCACTGGAGTTTGATTTTTTTATTGTTTAAGGATTGTTTTACATAAAGATTCAAGGTTAAAGATATGAAAAACGAAGCTTTTGATGTAAAATAATTGGAGGTTTGCGTGAAACCATGTTTCGATAAATTTTTGGGTCCTATTTTCCCACTGTGCAATGATGTTAAATTTGGAAAAGAGATCTTCTCAATCATGAGATCTCCCATCTTTAGTTCAATATTTGGATTCAGGGATCACTACAGTAATCGTATAACTCTTTTCACATCACAAACACACACAACATCCATAAGGACTTCCGGTTTGGCTGCTGCCTGGTTAGGGCAGAAACTGGCAAAAAAAAACGAGTGGAGCAAAAAAAACTTTTCCAATTCTTTCACCCTGCGGATGTCATCGCATTTCAGCGCTTGTTTTTGCGCTCATCTCCTCCTCACTTTGCGCGCTCGCCATCATCGCGCAGTGTGATTCCGGTAAGCGATATTTGTGCATGTGACATTAGACGACGACTCTCCCATCTTCTGCGAAATGCTCCAACTTGATGCGATGGAATTTATTGAACATTTATTGGATTTTCGGTATTCGATGGGGGGCGGCGAAAGCATTGAAAAAAAAGAAGTGCTGTTTGAGATAATAAGAGTTGGCTGGAGTTTTCTTTCATTGAAACCCAATCTAGTTTATCGAGAGAGTTAGGGAAAAGAATTGACGACAACTATGCGGGCCAGAAGTCAATAAAACGCGCGCGACGACGATAGGAAAAGTGTCACACGCGAGTATGTGAATTAGTGGCGAAATTTGAATTCTGCAGGAAAACTTGTTGGACAGTTGGACTGAGCTGGGATTTGCTGCGGAATGATTGGAATGAAGAATGCTTGCATGAGCTTTTACATTGGATATGTTGAGTTGTAATGATGGATCGGATAAAATAAAATTGAATAAAATGATTTTTTGAGCAATTTGTTTATTAATCTACCATTAGTTTTTAGTATTGTATAATAAAATGTACAAAATCAGGAACAGATTCACGTTGACATTAGAGGACACCCATCAAAACGAACTCTAATCTGCCCAAGTGTCCATCACTTTCTCCATCCGAGCTTTGATCAGCAGGTCCGGCGTTTTTGGTCGCACTATTTCCGACGGTGGATGAAGCACCAGGTGACAGTAAATCGGAATCTAAAAAAAGTAAAGTACCACCTGTCACATCAAGTTTGATCCCACTCCGATAAATACTCACATAAAGCAACGTGGTATCGAAAACCGGATGGTCGTGCGGTCGCACTGGTTGTGAAATTTTGAAATGTTTCCCCATGATCGGTTCCTCCAGAGATTTTCCAACCAAAATCAAATTCGGATGGTACCGAATCACCAGTCGAAAGCTACCTCTCCGGGACTCCATTTTTGCGGCGAGCTCCTGTGAAGAACCAAACAACCTTTGCACGATAGCGTTCCACCACAAACTGACTGGTGACATAGTGATACACACTTGGGCTGACAAAGCTGGGGAAAATGCTGCGGGAGGTGGAAATGTTTTATCGAAGCTCTACTTTATGAGCGTTGGTGCGTTGTCAATGTGGCCTCACCGGGAGGTCCTCCCCCGTTGAGCTTGTTGATGCCACGTGGAGCGGCTTCAGCAGCGTTATTCGCTGAGAGTGTAAGCTAGCGTGCAATTTGTTGACGACTGTTTGACATTTCGGCTAATGGCCTGGTGCTTTTTACTAGGAACTGTGAACAGTGAGAAAAGTATTTTTGAGAAATTGTAGGGAATGCTTAAAAAACTTCAAAACCTCAAACTGCATCGTTGAATCAATTTCACTTGTAATTTGATTATTTTGTATAAACCATTTATCTCAGTTTACAAATTTTACACACGCCATTCAAATGCAGTGAATCCGTTGCTGAATCAAACATCTTCCTAGTAGTAACATATCAATTCGCGGTACTTAATCAGCTACAGTCAAGGTTATTTGTAAACAACAGCTGATAACTGCTATAAAATTGTTCTCTTAATGCTGCACAAAGCCAGTTCTTCGCGGAAAGTCTACAGTTGAGCATCATTCCAAAAGATAGATGATGAAGCTTCGAGGATTACGTTGGATTTTGTAAGAATTTTATTAGACAATCAAGAACATTATGCTAACTATTTGACTTTCTAGGGCTACCTTCCTGTTAGGAACCTCATCCGCTCGCGACTACCAGTGTTCCTTGCAGGAGAACCAACTGTGCATCTTCCGTTCCGTTCAACTAAGCTCAGCAGATCAGCTGAACCAGGTGACCTTTTCGAGTGCAGGAAGTTCCCCACGAAATGTCAAGTTCGAATCTTCGTCCATGGTGTCGATCCCGACGGCAGTTTTCAAAAAGCTGTCCAGCGTGGAAACATTCGACGGTGGCAACAGCGGCATCAAGAATCTCATGAGCAGCACCTTTATGGATGCTTCCAAGTTGAGAGAATTGAATTTGACAAACAATAAGATTTCTCTACTGCGGAATGATCTGTTCGTGGGAGCTACCAAGCTCAACGTGCTGGATTTTTCGCAAAATAGTATCAGTGAAGTGCAGGAAAACGCCTTCAACGGCTTGAAGCAGCTGAAGGTCTTGAAGCTGAACAACAACCAAATCGCGAACCTTTCTCCGAACGTGTTCAGTAAGAATACCGCATTAGAGGAGGTCGATCTTCACGGAAATTCACTGTCCAAGCTTGACGACGCCCAGTTTGCGGCTTGTTCCGATCTGGTCGCCCTCAACGTATCCCACAATGCACTTCAAAAGTTTGATCTGAGACAGTTCCTGCGAGATTGGTCTGTCGATTCCATCGACGTGAGCTTCAACCGCCTCAAAGCGGTCAGCATTCCCAAGAACCTGCGCAAGTTGGTGGCATCGAACAACCAAATCCAGATGGTCGAATCTCTGGGCAAGGACCCTTCGCTCATCTTCCTGAGACTGTCCCACAACAAGCTAACCAGCGTAGATCAAGTCCCAAGTTTCAACAAACTAATCACCCTCGATCTATCCTACAACGCGATCGAAAGCTTCGACTTCAGCTCGGTAACCAAGTACCGAAACCTCATCCTGCTCAAACTCGACGGAAATCGCATCTCCACCATCACAAACAGCCTGACCAGCGATTGGACCTACCTGAAGTACGTGCACCTCTCCCACAACCAGCTAACCCGGCTGGACATGGACGTTCTTAGAACGCTCCCGAGGATCATCACCCTAAACCTGAGCCACAACAAGCTGACGGAGTTTAGCGCTAAAAAGCTCAGCGACAAGTTCCCCGTGCTGGTGCGGCTAATGTTGGAGGGAAATGAGTTCCGGTGTGATAAAATTGGGGAGCTCGTGAAGGAGCTGAAGTATGCCCCAACGGAGTACAAGAGCACCGCCGACCAGTGCAAGGAGGGAGAGCGGTTGGAGGCCGGTATATGCTGTAAGTGAGGTGTGATCAGGCTTGTTAATTATTTCTTAAAGGCAATAAATAGATTTTGGCAAAATGATTTGTCGTTTTTCTCATAATTAGAATTTGTTCAAGTAATTATCTGTGGTTCGTAGCTAAGCTCATGAAGAAGATTAAGTGATACTTTATACAGAAAGTATTCCTCATCAATTGGGTTTGATCGTGAGATTTTAAACAAACACCGTACAACTTCCAAGCAATCAATGTTGACACGCGTCATATGAAAAGAATCCCAAAAATCGTGCAATCTCAAGTGCAATTACAAAATCTAAAAAACTCCTATTTTTAACAGATAATTAGGAATAAAAAGTTTTAAAATTAAAAATAATGCATTTTATAAAAAAATAGATCTGAATTCGAATTTCAAAATTCAATTTTAAATTAAAATTTGAAGTCAAAAAAATGCTTGGCGTAGAATTTTATTTTCAAAAAACTACGGTGGCAAAATTTTGAACCGTGCTTCTCTGTGACTCAAAAGATGTTGGTTGTTGTCCTATTAAACATTTAGAGTTTTTGTGAAAAAGTTAATTTAAAAATCTGCTATTTTCTCTGTGCATCTTTTCATTTCCTTATACTCCTCGTCAACACCTACACAGAAAAAAATATGGTAATATTTATCAGCGAATGATGACAGTTTTTTTTTGTCAGCAAAAATGTGTTATATTACATAATTTTTACATCATTTTAATGTAAATTTCAATTAAAAATTCAATTTTAAATTAAATACTGAAGTCAAAAAAGTGCCTGGTGAAGATTTTTTTTTTCTTAAATACATATTTTTTTTCAAAAAAAATTGGAGGCAAAATTTTTGCTCATACTTCTTTCCGACTCAAAAGATCTCTATGACATAGAGTCATAGAAAAGTATGAGCAAAAATATTGCCTCCAATTTTTTTTTTGAAAAAAATATGTATTTAAGTATGTTGCCCTTTACAACATTTAGAGTTTTTTTTGGTGAAAACTGAGGAAAATTTTCTCAATTTGTTTTTCTTACCGATGCTGTAGAAAAAAACTATCATTAGATGATATCAGCACCAAAATATCAAAGTGTATAGTGACTGTCACTAAAGCTCGTGAGTTCACTTTCTATCTTTAGTGATTTCAAGCAAGAACTTTTTTTAACACTCCCCTTCTTTTCTAATTCATGAACACTCTCCGCTGATTTTTCTGTTTTGCCAGCAAAACCGCAAAGAACGTAATACATGCACTGAAATAAAATTGTAGTAAATTTTCAGAACTTTACAAAACTATTTTCACAAAAAGTGTAAAATTGTTCAAAAATAACAGTTTTTAAATAGAAAATGTACCTAAAAGTGACCAGAACATTAAAACAAAGAACTTTGTTCAAATTTTTTTAATTTGTGAAAATTTTTCGATTTAAAATATGTTTTTAACATATAAATTAGAGGCATTTTTTTCGATCATGATTTACAAATTTTGATCCTTAATATTACTTGAAATTTTAAACATCATTTTTGTATTACCACCCTCAAAATTTGAAGGAGATTTGTATGGACGAAAGGATGATGACAAATGGCTTTATTTTTGTGTACAAAATGTGTATGAGTATGAGCCCAATCAAAAGATACACAGTAAAACAAATCATGGTAATATTACATACGAGAAACTTTTATTTCAGAAAAAAAAGTATTTTTCCATCTTAAATTTTGTAAATTTACCACCTTTTTGTTGTAATGCCACTTTTTCAGTATAAATTGAGGTAATATTAGATCATAAGAGAGGTAATATTAAACCTTCAAATTTTACAACTTCCAAATTTAAACAATTTTTTAAATGAGTACGAATATTTAACTTTTACAGAACTTTCAAAGAATTTCTCTGCTATCATAATCTCTGGAGCAAAACGAGAAAAGGACGGATAAGCATTTTGACAGCTTGAACTATTTTGCAAATTCTGAGGTAATATGTAACTTTTTCACAAAATATGAAATGTATAACATTAGCTGACCTCCACGGCTACCTTTTAACCTCTCGGGTTTTGTTAAAAAGTTACCTGTTGTTTCGGAATTTGCAAAATAGTCCAAGCTGTCAAAATGCTTATGCGCCCTTTCCAAATGTTGCTACAGATAGCATAGCATAGCATAGCATAACGGGTCTGCACCACGCTGTAGGGGGTGCCACAATGGTCAATTCAATATTTTTAGACAACATGCGACTTTTAAAAGTGAACGGAATATTTTTGGGAGGTTTGGAATGGGGGTTAGGGGAATTTCATCGGGCCGATGAAAAATGTTGAATGCGTAATGTATTAAATGTATTGGAAGTTTGTAAGTGTAAGTGTGAGTCTGTAGTGTATTATCTAATAAGCATATAGTTTTGTAATAATAATAAATAATAAATATAATCAGGCTGATTCCAGGAAGCTGTAAAAAGTAGCAGTAATTTAAAATACAAATGCTCCAGACATTTCCCATGCTGTTTTAGAAAGTTTCGTCAATTTAAGAAATTTGATCATATAAAGTATGAGGAGATGGTATGTTAGGAAAAGAATAGTAATAATGTGAACATTTAAATAAAACATGTAGTGAGTAGATACATTTACATATAGACAGTTAATTGGAAAATAATTCCAGGAAGCTGTAAAAAATAACACTAATTAAAAACTAATAATTCAGATGGAACCACAAATGAAACAACAGAAACACAAATATCCAACCACCACCACCATCCAAAGAACTAACTCGGAAAATAATTAATAGAAATCTCTAAACAAAATGACACCGAAAACACGAAAAATCCTGAGAACATGTATAGAAGATGTATGAAAATGTATGATAAAATGTATAGAAAATGTATGATAAACCAATTAAATCGGCAGCACTGCACTGACCTCAACACTCAGTCCACAGCATCCACAACTCACACACTTTCGCTCTCACTCGCTCCACTCACCCGATCGTAGGCACTCACCAATTGTCAAAACAAGAACTCATCTCTTTCACGTCGCTTTTATCTCTTTCACGCTCAAACCCTGACACACAGATTCATTCAAACAAGCATATAATCACATGTCATTCATCACACACACACACACACACACACACACACACACACACACACACACACACACACAACATGAAACAAGCTCACCAAATCAGCCTCAGGTATAGGTGGCAGACTCCGATCAGCCGCTCGGTCAAGCAAGAAAATCCGCCCAGCAATCAAGCCGCCGAGTCAAGCTGCTGTTGTTGACCGCCTACGTTACACCAACACCAACACTGTCATACACGCCATTATGTTCTCTCGACTCTCAAGGGCCGTCTTTTCCAGGAAGAGCGAGGAGCCAGGAGCGCGCGGCAAAAAAAAACTGTTTCTCTCTGTACTCTGCTTTTTCACAACCATTTTCGCGAGAGAAGATTATAGACACTAACACCACTAAGTTTTCTCTCTCCGGATGGCGTAGCCCAACAAGTGCCAAAACATGACGCCATTTTCCTCCTGCCCCAAATTGAAGCAAAAATCACAAAAAATTGCACTTTTTTCTCAAGAATCACTTGAATTCCACATTATTCGTAACTAGAATCATTTTCCGCGACGGATGAATAACTTTTCACTGTTAAACTTAATATTTTTCACTTAGAAATCGTTAAAAATTTATGCCCGTGACAGCACACACGACCGAACCGTAGCAGTGCTGCTCTCTCTCCCCTTTCCAAATGTTGCTACAGATCTTTTCAAAATCATTGACAGGTGGAACTGGAAAATTATAGTACAATATAATCAAATGTTTACCTTGCTTATGTTTTGCTTTGTTTTCCCCTAGCTTCAGCTTATATTTTTAAAGTACACTGTTAAAAATTGTAAATTTGGATGGTGTACAATTTTATGATTAAATATTACCCTTTTATGTTGTAACACCATAATTATAGTGGAAAATCGAAATTACACATTTTTGGAGTTTATAATGGGTTAATTATCGTTTAGAAATCTGGAAAAATCTGGCAGACGAAAATCTAACCATTCTGAAAGTTTGCAGAATTCAGAAGGTTTATTTAATTAAATGGCCTAATTTTTTTTGAATTTGCATTTTCTTTGAGAAAATCACGTTATATTTTATTTATTTGCAATTAGATCATTATAAATTTAATAATTTATATAAATTTAAAACTTGAAAACTGTCTCGTTTTTACATTTCACAAATTTCACTTTGCTTATGACTTGCACGTTTTAAAATATTCCCAAAATAAACTGCGGTTTGCTGAATCAAATCTTCATGTTCTTCCTTTTTTCAAACGTTCAAACGTTTCGAAATGTCAAGTTTGCTTATAAAAATACAAGCCTTACCCGACAAACTTCGTTCTGCCTTTTTTTCGTTTGTTGACGTTTTTAACTTTTTTGCTTATTCAGCCTCCTGCGATCAAAATGTGATTTTACGTAATTTTCTCCATACAATTTGCCGATGCTCCAGAATCGGTTCCAGAGTGGCCAAAGTGTGAATTAGTTAGCGTATAAACCTTCCTTGGGCTTATACAAACCCAACGTAACAAAGAGCACCTCGATCCGACGCTCCGTATTGAACTGATTCGCGTTCGAACAAAACCGTCGAAATCTATATATATAAAAAATTTCGACGGTTTTGTTCGAACGCGAATCAGTTCAATACGGAGCGTCGGATCGAGGTGCTTTTTGTTGCGTTGAGTTCGTATAAGCCCAAGGAAGGTTCTTACGCTAACTAATTGACACTTTGGCCACTCTGGAACCGATTCCGGAGCATCGGCAAATTGTATAGAGAAAGTTACGTAAATTCATTTTTTGATCACAGGAGGCTGAATAAGCAAAAAAATCAAAAAACGTCAACAAAAGAAAAAAGGCAGAACGAAGTTTGTCGGGTAAGGCTTGTTTTTTATATATATAGAATATCGTTCTCATGAAAACATTGCGACAGCTTTTTTAAAAAAAAGGTCTTATAAACATGTAAAACTATTCGCAAGCTATAGAAAACATTTGGATCTTTTAACAGATAAATATGTTTTGTAAGGAATTTGAAAAGAACGATAATTGATAATCAACTGTGAACTGAGGAATACTATCCAAATTATCTATTTGATACAAATTGACAGATAAATAAAATTGTCTAATTTGAAAAAAGCTTTGGGCAGATCAGAAAAGCAAATCAATTTTAAAAAGTTGTTAAAATTCCGTTCAAATCAGTATTATGCGAAACATTCCGTACAAAAATTCCGGCCTGTTAAAAATCCGCGGAGTCGAAAATTCGTACGGCAAGGAAAAATTCCGTACAGTTGGTAGCCTTAGTAATATTACACATTTTATGTGATAAAATTACATATATGAATGGGTATCTAGGAATGCCATAATAGTTCAGAAATGATTTACCCATTCCCAAATAGACTTCTTTCCTAAGAAAATGTTCAATATTTCACATTTCAGTCTATTTTTACCGCTTATGTGCTTATGCTTATGCGTGATTTCCACTATAATTAAGGTAATATTACATCATAATAGAGGTAATATTGATCCACATTTTTTTTAGGTCAAATATATCTTTTATATGCCTTGTATTTTTTTCTAAACTAAAGTTCAATGGTCAAAGTCCAGCTGCTTGCGTTTTTCTTCGGTACCGGGACGACACGTTCCGTCCCCCCACTTTCCTGGGCCACACCCCTTCGACCGTCTAGCGCAGTAAATTATTTTCTCCACGCGGGGATAACATTATCCTTTTGTTTTCCATCATTAGCCCATGATGATGCTTGACGTGCGTACGTGACTGTGATCCCTGAGCCGAGATGAGTGATACAACATTGCCGGCATAATTTACGGCCCTGGCCAGAGGACCTCCACCAGCCGGACCTTTTCGTCGTAGAATTATATGTTTTTCTTTTTTTTGTTGTGCCGACGATCTCCGCCTAGTTGGGATGCTGCCGCAGTGGTCCAGCGAAAGTGCTACTCTGGTGATGTCCGATGATGATGATTATGATGATGACGATAATGACGATGACGGTTCCATAAATAATGGGGTTGACCGGTGTTGTGATGTGCTATGGCAACACTGTCCATAGCGAGACGCCGCACCAACACACTCAACGTTGTGAGGTTGGCACACCTTGCGAGGTGACAGTTTTGTCTAAAGCGAGCCACGAAAGAATAAAGACACGTTTTTGTAATCGCTCACTAAAGTTAGTTTTTAGACTTAAATAAATCTCTAATGTTAGTCTCTAACTCGCGTTTGTTATTAGCGAAAGACATAACATTGTTTGGCGACGAGGATTAGTTTCGGTTCGAAGTAGTTTCGCGTCGTTTTTCGGGTTTTCGCGTTCGAGCGGGGTTCCTAACCTCGAAATGCCCCCGAAAGTGACGCCGAAGAAGGACGGGCCGCAGCAGCAGCCGGATCTCACGGCGATTCTGGCGCAGCTCACCGCCTACTTGGAGAACCAGTCCAGAACCCAGGAGGCTCTCCTCGAGCAGCTCTCCAAGCCGAAGGACAACGAGTTCCTGATGGAAACACTTTCAAACACCATCCCGGAATTTGTTTACGACCCCCAAGGCGGACTGGTCTTCGACAAGTGGTACTCCCGGCACGAGGAGGCCTTCAACAAGGGCGGGGAGAAGCTGGAGGAAGCGGACAAAGTGCGGCTGCTCGTGCGGAAGCTGTCCTCGGTGGATCACGACCGCTACGTGAACTACATCCTACCGGAGAACCCACCGGACAGATCGTTCCAGGACACGGTGGACACGCTGAAGGAGATGTTCGGGCACCAAACGTCCGTGTTCTTCCGGCGCTACCAGTGTCTGCAGACGACCAAGCGGAATGCGGAGGATTTCGTCACGTACGCCAGTACCGTCAACCGAGCGTGCGAGGATTTCAACATCCGGACGATCACCTCCGACCAGTTCAAGTGCCTGGTTTTTGTCGCTGGTCTGCAGTCGGAGCGGTACAAGGACATCCGGACCCGGTTGCTGGCGAAGATGGAAGGCGAGACGGCGGAGCACCCGATGACTCTCAAGAAGCTGTTATTGGAGTGCCAGCATTTGGACAACCTCAAACACGACACTGCTGTTATTGAGGGTCCGAAGCCGGCCGTCAAAGCGGTCCAGCAGGATCGCAGCGGCTTTCGCGAGTCGGGCAAACCGGAACGGAAGTTCGACAACAGGAATCCGGCCAAGGCAACCCCACGACGTCCGTGCTGGCAGTGCGGGCAGATGCACTTTGTTGCAGACTGCTCGTACACGAAACACACCTGCAAGACGTGCGGCAAAGTGGGACACAAGGAAGGATACTGTGCTTGCTGCTCCAAACCCTCCGGTTCCGGAGAAGGTGCATCACACACAGCACCCGGAGGCGGCAAGAAGAAGCACAAAAAGAAGCGGGCCGACGGCGGGGGACACTCAAACGGAGTGTACGCTGTCAACAAGGAAGGTGTCGTCGGACGGCGCAAGTTCGTGGAAGTTCTGATCAACAACGAACCGATCGAACTCCAGCTCGACTGCGGATCGGACTACACCATCATCTCGACGGATTCACTTCCCCTGCTCGGCAACCCAGAAACCATTCCGACGGAACTGCGGGTGGCCACAGCCTCAGGCAAACCCCTTCCGCTGGAATTGGAGTTCGAGTGTGACGTCACGTTCCGCGGGACCACCAAGCGTTCCGTGTGCTCCGTCACTCCTGTGCGCTGGGAGCGACCTGATGGAAGCTTTCGGGCTGTACGACATTCCGATCAACGACTTCTGCAAGCAACTCACAACTGCGGAGGACTCGTTGGCATGTGGTGCCGCGCTGAAGGCGAAATTTCCGGCGGTGTTCCAGGAAGGACTCGGACGGTGCACGAAAACGAAGATCCAGCTGTTCCTGATCGACGGGGCGAAGCCGGTCTTCAAGCCTAAGCGGCCAGTGCCGTTCCACTCGCAGCGGCTGGTTGAGAAGGAGCTCAACCGATTGCAGAACATGGGAGTGCTGGAACCGGTCGACTACTCGGACTGGGCGGCACCCATCGTGGCAGTTCGGAAGGCGCAGCGCGACGCAGACGGAGATCCGGTGGTCCGCATTTGCGCGGATTACTCGACCGGGTTGAACGCTGTGCTGGAGGCGAACAAGTACCCTCTCCCTACCCCCGACGACATCTTCGCAAAGCTGGCTGGCAGCAAGTTCTTCAGCGTGATTGACCTGTCGGACGCTTATCTGCAGATGGAGGTAGAGGAGGAGTCGCAGAAGCTGTTGACTATGAACACACACAAGGGGCTGTTCAAGGTCAAGCGTCTGCCGCCGGGAGTGAAACCCGCTCCTGGAGCCTTCCAGAAGGTCGTTGACAACATGCTCGCCGGCCAGGAAGGAGCGGCGTCGTTCCTCGACGACGTGCTGGTGTTCGGCCGAACGCGCGCTGAGCACGACCGGAACTTGGAGCAAACGCTGCAGCGGATCCAAGATTTCGGTTTCCGGCTCAAGATCGAGAAGTGCAAGTTCTACATGACGGAGGTGAAGTACCTGGGCCACATCATCAACCAAAACGGAATCCGCACCGACCCGGGGAAAGTGTCTGCCATCTCGCAGATGCCACCACCGAAGAACCTCACCGAGCTGCGTTCGTTTTTGGGCGCGGTCAACTACTACGCGAAGTTCATCAAGGAGATGCACCAGCTGCGTAGGCCACTCGATCTGCTGCTGAAGAAGGACGCAAAGTGGGCCTGGTCGGACGACTGCCAACGATCGTTCGAGCGCTTCAAGGAGCTGCTCAAGTCTGACCTGATGCTGACCCACTACAACCCGACGCTGGACATTATCGTGGCCGCTGACGCTTCGCAAACCGGAATCGGCGCCACAATCCGACATCGTTTCCCTGACGGTTCGGAGAAGATAATCCAGCACGCCTCAAGATCGTTGACACCGGCGGAGCAAGCGTACGGGCAGATCGACAAGGAAGCTCTGGCGCTCGTCTACGCTGTCACGAAGTTTCACCGGATGCTGCTGGGACGACGGTTCGTTCTGGAGACAGACCACCAGCCTCTGCTCCGCATCTTCGGGTCACACAAGGGGATTCCGACGCACACGTCCAACCGACTGCAACGACTGGGACTCGTTCTGCTGTGCTACAACTTTGGCATCGACTACGTCTCCACGGCGAACTTCGGGTACGCGGATGTACTCTCCAGACTCATCGATTCGGCGGCCAAGCCGGAGGAGGAGTACGTTATCGCCGCTCTGTACCTCGAGGACGACATGTCGGCGGTCTTGGAAGACTCCGTTGGCAACACACCTGTCACTTCCAAGATGATCGCCGCTGCTACCGCCCGGGACAAGGTGCTCAAGAAAGTGGTCCAGTACTTGGAAGGTGAGTGGCCGGCCAGCGCAAGCGAAATCGACAACCTGGACGTGAAGGCGTTCTACCACCGGAAGGAGAGCCTGGCGCTGACTCAGGGCTGCATTCTTTTCGGCCAGCGAGTGGTGGTGCCGGAGACCTACCGAAAGCGGATCCTGCAACGCCTGCACCACGGTCACCCGGGCATGGTCCGGATGAAGAGTCTGGCTCGGAGTTTCGTCTACTGGCCGCACATCGACAAGCAGGTGGAGGACACGGTGAAGCAGTGCGCGGACTGTGCTGCAGCTGCCAAATCTCCCCCACACTCTCCACCAGAAGCTTGGCCAACACCAGCGGGACCATGGCAACGCATTCACATTGATTACGCGGGCCCGATCGATGGTCTCTACTTTCTCATCATCGTGGACGCTTTCTCGCGATGGCCTGAGATCTACCCGACGACGACCACGACCGCTAGGGCCACGATCCAGTTTCTTCGAAGCACGTTCGCACGCCTTGGCCTGCCGATGGTACTCGTGTCGGACAACGCTGCTCAGTTCACTTGCGACGAGTTTGAGTCCTACTGCAAAGCGAACGGAATCACCCACATCCTCACCGCGCCCTACCACCCGCAATCGAACGGGCAAGCGGAACGCTTTGTGGACACCGTCAAGCGAGGAATGAAGAAAATCAACAAGGGAGAGCCACTGCAGGAGACACTCGACGTGTTTCTGGCAACGTACAGGTCGACGCCGAGCGGAACAACCGAGCAGAAGTCACCAAGTGAACTGCTGTTTGGACGTCAAATGCGCACCACACTCGACCTACTGCGACCACCACCAACACCGGTTGCTGAGATGAAGACGACTGCTGAGAACGACCAGAGACGAGAATTTGCACCTGGCGACTTGGTGTATGCGAAGGTGCACAAGCGGAACGACTGGTACTGGGAGGCAGGAAAGGTCATCGAAAGGCTCGGCTCGGTGAACTACAACGTGTGGTTGGACGGCCAACGTTCGGGGCTGATCCGGTCGCATATCAACCAGCTTCGTCCACGGCACGAGTCAGCGGATTCGCCGGCGCGCGGTCGCGCTGTTAACCTTCCGCTGGACATTCTCCTGGGCGAGTTTGGGTTCGCTCAACCAACAACCGAGGACGTCACGCAAGCAGCTGTGGTGGAACCGGAAGGCGCGAACCAACCAGAACTCACCGAGCAACCTGGCAACAACGATGGACCGGAACCAGCTGTGATCCAACGGCCGATCCGGCGGGCTTCGACGGGAAGTATTCCGCCGAGTTGCGTTCCCGTGCCGACGACGACGATCACCAAGAGTGGACGCGAGGTTCGGCTGCCGCCGAGGTTCGATCACTACGTGATGTCTTAAAGAGGGAGATGCTATGGCAACACTGTCCATAGCGAGACGCCGCACCAACACACTCAACGTTGTGCGGTTGGCACACCTTGCGAGGTGACAGCTTTGTCTAAAGCGAGCCACGAAAGAATAAAGACACGTTTTTGTAATCGCTCACTAAAGTTAGTTTTTAGACTTAAATAAATCTCTAATGTTAGTCTCTAACTCGCGTTTGTTATTAGCGAAAGACATAACATGATGTGATGCTTTGAAAAATTAATAATTAAGATATCTTATCGCAGATGAAAAACTACCCTCGAGCTGGTAGAGTGCAGAAAAAGGGTCTCTCACCTGGAAATAGAAAACCGGTCGCGTTGGGAATTATTTATCGGGATCTAATGGAATTAATCTCGCCGTGTGAGGTGTGCGAGTTGATTTATGGTGATTTGATGCTGCGGTACCTGATGGTATGTGATACATTTATTTAGGTGATTCTGGTTACAGTACTCTTTCGATTTTGTTAAAACCGTTGGACGGTACATGTAAAATTTCATTTTTTGCCATCAATTGTGTAAAAATTTACTGTTTCTTCTTCGCGTGCCACCCCCCGGAGTCCCTCCTCCCCCGCCTAGTCAATCTGCCGTCGGCAGGAACTGCGTTTCCACCTCCGTCCGCAGCTCGGCATTCTCCATGATCAGCTGCTTGATCATCTTTCGGGACTTGTAGATCTCCTTGGTAAGCCGCACGATCTTTTCGCGCAGGTGATGTTCGGTCGAGGTACAGCAGATGAACTTGTGCTGCTCGGGCTTGGTGCAGTTCCGGTTTCCGGTGGACCATTTGACGTAGGCCCGCTCCAGCGTCGTCACGATGTTCATCAGGTTGATGCAGTCCCAGTCGTTGTTGTCGGTCGAAACCAGCGCCAGGTAGGGGAAGTTTTGCTCGACGTCCTCGATGCGCATATCGATCAGTTCGTTGCCGTGGAGGTAGATGTTCTCGAGGGCTGGGAAGGTGTCGAAGACGGCCAGATCGATGAACAGGAACTTGTTCTGGGCGAGGTTTAGCGTTCGAAGGGATTTGGCCGGGGCAGGGATGCCGTTGTCGATGATCCAGAGGTGATTGTTGTTCAGCTTGATCACTTTGAGGTTCTTCATGAAGGCGAATATCACGAAGTCGAGTGTGATGAGCTCGTTGTACGAAACGTCTAGCTCGATCAGGTTCCGAAACTTGAAGATATTGTTGATGTTGGCGATGTTGTTACGGGACAGGTTGAGATGGGTAAGCTGGAAGAAGTCTCCTTGATCCATCAGGATTCTACTGACTTGGTTCTCTTGAGCGTTCAGCGTGCGTAGGTATTTCGTAACAAACACTTCGTCTAAGTAGTTCTTGCCGATGTCCATAATTTCCAGCTTGTTCAGCCCCACCAGTTGGGTCATGTTGAACGTGTTGATCATGTTGGTGGAAAGGTTCAACTCACGTAGCATCGAGCACAGGATGAACTGATCGTCGGTAATTTCTTTAATCTTATTGTTCTGCAACTCCAAAATTTGCAACTCTTCCAAACCCGAAAACAAACTTTCCGGCAACTTTTCGATCATGTTATCATCCATGTAGAGTTGCCTCAATCGCCCAAGTCCGTCAAAGGCGTGTTCCTCCAAGTACTTGATCGTGTTGTTGTACAACGACAATATCTCCAACTGCAGTGCTCCATTGAACACAAAGTTGTTCAACTTGGAAATCTTGTTATTATACAAATGCAACTCCTGCAGCCGCTGAGCATTGGCAAACGTCCCACCAAGCAACTTCTGGATATTGCACGCATCACTCGAGAGGTACTGGATCGCTGGAAACGTCTCAAAAACCTTCTTCGGCAGCACCACCATCGAACAGTCCCGGAACGCTATGCTGGTATCGTTAAAGTTCTGCTCGCCGAAGAATATACTATCCGCTTCGGACTCGCTGCGGATGATCACGTCCCGAAACAAACAGTCATAATAATTTGCCGTCAACGTGCAGTTGGACTTGATCTCCCGCCGGCAGTCGACGATCTGCACCAGGACACAAAGTCCTATCAGCCTGAAAGTTTGACATTTTCAAAACTACCACGATACAATTCCAAGGGAATCTACTCACGAAAGGTACCAGAATGATGCCGCCATTTGCCGTCGCCGCTGGAAAGCGTTGCAGTTGTCTGTCTCGGCTCGTCGCACAACGTCAAGCCTTCGGAGATTACGCACATGACGACGCTAGAGAGCGTTATCAGCCGTAGACTGTAGCGAAAGAACATGTGTTCGGTTTGCTGGTGATCACAAAGTTGCGCGGATTATCAAGGGGGGGAAGAACTTGGGATGCTTCAGAGTGACTGAGAATTAAACAGTGATTAACTGGATTTCTTTCTAGGTGAATAAAACTGCAATGGTCAGAATTTACATTATATTATTATTATATTACAAATAAATAACAGTTAATAAATTACTAACTTATGGAAGCTACATAAAATGCAAATGTTGTATAAATGGTCAATAAATATTTGAACTGTTTGTAGACTTATCATCGTACTTAAGAATAAACCAAATTGCATTAGTTTTCTGCTCCAAGACATTACGATTCAGCTATTTCGACAGTTGTTTACTGGCTCTGAAAATAAAGAATAAAAACGAAAAATAAAAACAATGAGGTGCCCTAATATGGGAAAATCAGGGTTCAAAGAGGTTGTCTATTTTGTGTATTGAATGAATATTAGGATGCCCAGAAAAAATGACCCCCTGCGACACAAGCGGAAAACGGTTTTTTGGTTTTTTTTAAGCATCTGTATCAATTTTGAGCGAAATTGGTTCAGATTAACCCATTGATACCCGAGCCTGAAGTTGGGAAGAATCTCACTTTTGGGTATATTTGGATGGAAATAGCGCTCCGTGCAGGCCAAACAGTAAGAAATTTGTTTTTTTTTATTTATTTTTTTCGATTTTTCCCATACAAGTTTCACCCCAGAGTACCAATGGGTAAATGTTGATCGATTTGCTCATATTTGGCACAGAGTCCTAAAATAACTCAAGAAACAACTCGTCTCTTTGTATTCATAGTAATGCATTTTGGTAAAACGCTCAACCTAACCACAATAATCAGGTTTTGAAAAAAAGATCCATATTCTGGGCACCCTAATGAATATTGTGTCCCAAAAAACAAGAATTTCAAGCAAGTGTTTGAAAAAACATACCTATAATTATTTAAAGATAGTTGATAACTTTTCTTATAGTTTTTTTTTATGGGAGACAAAAACTTAAAATATATTTTCTATTAGCCTGATTTCAATGAAAAAATTAAAGATAGACTAAATTTGCTTTGTTGAAAAAAATATTTGCAACGACTCAAGCTTGATTTTTTTTTTCAAATGCAACTCTCGATGAGTATTCAGAAAAATACAAAAATGCAAATTCAGTAGCTTTATTTTTCTTAAATTCATTAAATTTAATGATAAGGATTTTGAATTTGTTGTATTAAGTACAGGAGCTGGTTAAAACAATATTGTTTTGCTTACTTCCTCCTATAATAATATTCTGAAAAAGTATGGAAACAGTTATTATTCCATTGAACAACTTGTGTCATATGGTAATAAAATGTTCAGAAAATAGGTTTTAACTGTTTTTTTGAGTATTTTTTTTGTTATCTAAAAGACTTTTCGAAAACCGTTTGATTTTAAACACACACAAAATTAATTTTCATCGTGGTTTATGATAAGGACTATTCGGAAAATAAGATCGTAAACAAAATTAATTATTTTTTTATGAACGTTTGATCCCATTAACTCAATTTTGCGAACAGACAAAAAGTGACAAAGTTTTTTTTTCAAATTGTGATTTTTGGGAAATATTGACAATTCACTCGAAAAAGTACCCAAAAATCTATTTTGGAAGTACAATTGAATTTGGAATCAAAAAGCATTTTTGTTTAAAAAAAATCGGATCAACATTGTCCTAAAAAGAAAATTGTAGTGATTTTTACTCAGCGTTTCAAACATGTTGTTTCAGAGATAAACGAAGATGGAAACTTTTTTTAAAATCAAAATAGTTTCTTTTTCTTTGCGAAAACGTACATAATTCGTTCATAATTCAACATGATTTTTTTTATAATTTAAAGCATTATTCACAAAAAAAGTAATTAATTGAGAGTTAATAAATCCCGATTCAGAGGCAAAACAAAAATAAAACTAAAGCTTATACGATGAAATTTGTGTGCCGTCTTGAAATTATTTTGCTGGGATCTCATGTAGATAGTACAAGTTGAGCTTGTGGGTACACCTTCGAAATGGAATTTCAATGTGTATTTGAGCAATTTACCAATGGAAATTTTTGCTTTTCACATCTCAAATATTTAGCTTTATTACACCTCCCACCTGACCAATAAAAATTGTCAAAAATGATTGCACTCGAGAGGAAGCATAAACTTAGGGGTCCCTAGAAAAATTTGAAGCAGGAATTAAAAAAAAAATATAAGGAATTTTTTTATGGAGAATTGCAATTGCAAGCAATTTTGGGAATGTTTGCAAGTGCGACGAACCGCCCTAATTCTCCATACTAACTTTGAATATTAACCATTCGGCCCTATCTAAATATGTTTGAAAATTTTGTTGGTCTCTGTTATTTATATTATCAATCAAGATTTTGTTACCGGTTTCCATGTTTTTTTTGTTATCCTGATTTCTGTTATGATTTTGAAACCATTGCATAGCTTGCGTTTATAGTTTTTTATTTATTTCAAATTATTTTAAATTGCCTTAGTTTAGGCCATTTAAAGTTTTATGACAAATTATTGTCCACCCTCTTTTCAAAAATTCCCAGATTCCCAGGATCCAAAAAAAATTATATTGCCTAAAATTCAAACTTTCATTGAAAAAAAAAAAAAAACATGCACATTTGGTTGTGAATTACCTAAAAATACATTGTACAACTTTTATTTTTGTATTTTTATCAAAAATAGTAGTTAATGCAACAATTTGCAAAAAGAGGATTTTTTCAGCACGAGTCGTACATTTATCCAACGAGGTTCACCAAGTTGGATAAATACGACGTGTGCTGAAAAAATCAAGTTTTGCAACGAGTTCCATACAACATTTTTTGAAATTTCAAAAACACCCATTGAGTGAAATTTTAAGTCGAATTTTCATGTATTTTGTCAATAAATCGTTTAAATCAAAAAAATGTTGAAAAGTGTTACTCTTCGAAACAAGTGCTGAAAAGTTCAACTTTTCAGCACCCATTTCAGTGCTGAAAAGTAGAACTTTTCAGCATTTATTTTGAAAAGTGTTGCTATTCGATTCTGTTATTTTTGGTACAGAAAAGTAGGCTATTTCGTAGTTCAAGAATGACGACGGAATTGAAAAAAATATATTTTTAAACTTTTTCAAATTTAAAAAAAAAATATATTTTTAAAAGTTCATCTAAATATTTAAAACAAGCCTTACCCGACAAACTTCGTTCTGCCTAATTTCGTTTGTTGACGTATAGCTTATTTGCTTATTCAGCCTCCTGTGATCAAAATTTGAGTTTAGTAAATTTCCCATACAATCTGCAGATGCTCCGGAATCGGTCCCAGAGTGGCCAAAGTGGCAATTTTTTAGCATATAAACCTTCCTTGGGCTTACACGAACCTAACGCAACAAAAAGCGCCTTGATCCGAAGTTCCGTGTTCAACTGATTCGCGTTCGAACTAAACCGACGAAATTTTTTATATATATAGATTTTCAGTAATAGCATAACTGTAGTAATTTTAAAGCAGTTTTTGATACTTTCTGCTTAAAATTTTTGAAAGTTGGGCATGAAATTAGACATTTATTGACCTGAGCCAAAGGACAAAAACTTTTTACATGAAATGTCCTAGTCTTAGTTACTTTGAAAAATTCACTTCACTTCTTCGCACACATCAATTATTACATAACTTTTTTTTTGCCGATTTGGATAATTTAGTAACATACTTACTATTTATCGAACATTGATTCAATCTCCATGTTCCTGGTAAATGCTTTCAATAACCAATCAAATGATTTTTTCCTTTTAATGACCACACGCAAAGTTTCATTTCACTTCATTAGATGCATCTTCATTTGCTATTTTAGCACTCATCGAAACCCCTTCAACACAGCAAAGCGCATCACCACCACTCGCAACTTTCACAATCCATCACTTCACTCCACCCTGTTTTGCTCGGACGAGACATCTTCGGCGCTCGACTTTTCCGTCGTAACTTCGATGGCCTCCGCTTCGACAACTTTGTGACGTTCCTCGCTCTCGTAGTACGCGTAATCCTCGGCTTCGGCCGATTCCAGCGAGTCCGGATCATCCACGGGATCCGCCACCGGTCTCGCTGCGATCGCCGTTTGTCGCATCTCCTCCATCTTGGCGGTGTAGTTGAGGATGAGGCTGTTGAGTTGGACGCGCATTCCCTCCACGGTATCTAGCAGGGCGAGGTTGTCCCGCTCGAGGGTTTTGACGGATTCTTCCAGCTTGGATTCGGACCGGATTTTCATCTCGATGAGGTACCGGTTGTCGACGAGGTCGGTCGTGTCGGAGCAGCACACTTTGTGGATGTTGCGAGATTTGCACTCGCCCTGGCGGATGATGATGCCGTTGTCGAGCATGTATTTGCTGATGATGGCCAGGTGCTGGCAGCCCCAGTAGTTGTCGTCGATCACGATGCTGCGGATTTCCGGGAGGATCGCCCGGATGGGTTCCATCTCCATGAAGTACATTTTGTTGCCACTGAGCCAGAGGTTCTCTAGTTTGGGGAACGAGTGGAACTGATGCATGTCGATGTAGGTGAGCTGGTTGTTGGACAGATCGAGTCGCTTCAGTTCGGTCAGGTCTAGCCGGAGTGTGTTGATGATCTTGGTCATGCCGGTGTTTTCCAGGTCGAGTTTCCACAGTTTGGTCATTCGGGAGAACATCGCAAAGTCTGTGTTTCCCAGTTTTGGGTTGTTCTCGAGGACCAACACATGAAGATTTGGAAGATTGGTAAGGTTCGCGATGTCCGCGATCATGTTGGACTCCAGGTACAGCTCCTTCAAGTTGTTGGATCCATTTCCGTCAATAGAAACGGAAGTGATCTGGTTGCTTCCGGCGTACATCTTCTCAACGAGTCGGGTAACCCGAAGCGTTTCAATGTTACACCGCCTCACGTACAACTCCCTGATGTCGTCAAAGTTTCGATACAGAGACGGCGGCACGATCGGGAACCGCGAGTTCGTAAACGCAATCTTCTGGTAGTCCAAGCTGCTGGCCATAAAGTCCCCGTACCGCACATCCGTCGACATAAACACGTTCTGGAACACACAGAAATCGTCCTGCCGCTTCTTGTACATCGCGTCGTAAAGATCGAACTTTTCGTAGTTGCAAATTACGACGTCACTCGCGACCTGCCCAACGGCTGCGATCGCGACCACAAACAACGCGAAGATCACCGTCGACTTCATCGTTCTCTTCACCGTGCCGGTACGAACTAGACTGGGACCCGTGGAGCGCCGCGACTTTGGCCAAGGTCTGGATCGATTTGCTGCGAGTGTGAGCTGCTACCTTGCTCACTTTTACTTTTATTAGGCACGTGTGGGCTCTCCGCCAGCTCAAGATCGCGGGCGCGAGAGACGTCATAATTGGTGGCATAATGGTCGGATGAATGCACGACGGACGGTGGCCCGGCGTCGATTGATGGGCATTGTTTTGTTAAGTGGGCTTCAGCCATGTTTGGAAGATTCAACCTCCCCCACCGATTCAGCGTGTGCTGCGCGATGTTTGGGGGCTGCCTAAACGGTTTATTGATGAAGAGATTTGGTGGGATATACTGTTGAAAGGTAGAGAGGTGAACCGGCTTGCGGTTTGGTAACAAAATCGCGTGAAAAAAAATTTCCTCAAGCAGATTCTAAGAACTAATTCTGGGTTTTTAACAAGTTATTTAGCAAACAAGTTTAAAATTCATTGGCTATTTCAATAAAATTGGCTCACCTTTTGTCATTGGAAAACATCACCGGCTCTGCACTCTGCTTGCTTGATTTCAATGGTTTGTTTAATTCAATCAGTTTGAGTTGTTTTGATTGAATAGAACGCGAATTCATAAACGACGACACGCCCCATTCGACACTACGTTTATGGTAGTATCAAAATGTATTTAGTTAGATAATATAACCGGAATTAGGTGTGCATAAATGCACAAAATTATGGTGATGAAATGCTTTCAAAAGGTTGTGATGTCCGATGACATGTTTATGCATATGCCGGAGCTTGATTGAGCTTTAGTTTTGCATAAACAGTATTATAACTTTTCCAATTTGAATCTTGAGTGGCAAATTACAGCAAATTCAGTAATCACAAACCTTCTTTCTCTCTCTCTCTCTAACCGAGCAGTCAATACATGGTACTGTCCAAGTCATTATCCAAACCCGGGCAGGGGACAAGAACCCTTATCATTTTGAACCGACGTCGCCCCAGCGCGTTGGTGGTGGTGTAACACGGAACAACTCCGGTTGTTGATGATGGTTGGTTGCGGATATCGTTCTCGGATGATGTTCTTCACACTCCAGAGGGCCCAAAAACTGTACTGCTGAAACCAGAGGACCGCATGTGTTTGTGTGTACGATGTGCGCCGGGAAAACCGGAGAGAGTTTTCATCGTTTTCATCAACAACCGGGCCACGGGAACAAACAAACATTAATTACAGTGCTGTTTTGTGTGTGATCTATGCATCCCGGGGGAGTGATAGTGGCAGCAGCAGCAGCAGCAGTAGCAACAGCATACAGAAGGGAAGAGGACCAGAGATGGAGGGAAAAAGTCAGCAAAATGTTGCACCAAAATGTCGCACGAAACGAGATATGATAACTAGTGCTCGTTTTGGGGCGGAGCAGAAATCATGTATTTTGTGGAAATGTTCAAATTTTGATTGGAAAAAAGAAATTTACATATCTAAACACAATTAAATATGTTTGGCATTTTTATGTTGAATTGCTGGCATAACATTTGTTTTATGATCGAGCAACCCATTTTGCATCAATGTTTGTCCGTTTAAAATTACTTGATGTAATACAGAGCGGATTCACTAATTCGAATGGAACTGCATTCGAATGAGCGAATTCAAATTCGCTAATTGGAATGACTGACAGCTGTCAAAAGCTTGAAACAAAGTGTTCAGAAATTATCGAACAATGATGTTGAAACGTCAACATCAGTTTGAAAACTGGTTTTGACGGTTGAGTGCTTTTTATTTCGAAAACGATCAAATTAACGAGCATTTGAATTAGCGGACATTCGAAGAAGCGAAATTCTAATTAACGATTTCGCTCTGTATTTGGCAAGTGATTATGCGAAGTTCACTATGTGGCCAACTTATAAAGTTTGTAACATAAAATGTTGAATACTATTCATTTTAGAAAGATCATGTTTTCTTTTTTTCATTGTTGTAATTCGAGCGAGAAGAAGGAAAGCATTTCTCGCTCGCGAACGAGGGAGAGAACTTGTAGTACTTTTCTCTTCTCGCTCGCGCTCGCATTTTCGTTCGCGTTCTCGCTCTCGCCGCGAGCGCTCGCGAGCACCTCGTGCTAGCCGTTCGTCCCAAGTTAGCAATTTGTTTATCAGGCTTATGAATATGAACCAGGCGATGGTATAGAGGTGTAACTTCAATCGCTGTGTTGTTTTTTGTTCGTTTCTAACACGTTCAACTTCTCGCGAACGGGCAATTCTGGCTCGCGAGAAAGCCCGTTCGCGAGCGGAGGAAAGCACGAGCAATCGGTGAGTTTCTCTCGGCAGCTCGAGACTCGCGGCGAGAACTCGAGAGAGAGAAAATTTTCTCGCGAGAGCGCGATAATACCAACACTGCTTTTTTTTAAGGCGACTTCCGTCGTTGCCATGATTTTGCGTTTGACGATATAAATTTCGCTTCGTTCATAAAATTTTCACAAAATTCTTTTTACAATTTATTTAGAATAGAGCCTTACACGCAGACATGCATTGGCACTGCGCGCGGTTAGCACGCGTGCTATTTTAGCGAATAGCACTGCGTTTTCAATCATAGCACTCGCCCTTGCACTCTAACTAAACTGGTAACTAAGACGTTTTTTTCATTTGTTTATCTGGATTTGAGTGACGTCGACCACTCGAAAGTTATGCAAATAATTTCATCAACTTTCATCTGAAAGTTTGGTGTAGTGCTTGCATTCAAGACTTGGTATTGAAAGGTTCATGGATCTATTCTCTACAAGGTAAAGTTTTTTTATGTTGGTGTAATTAAAGTGCCAGCTTTTTTCTTTTAGATTATTGGAATCGGAATGGCACGAGAAACTGAAAATTGGTTAGATGTTGATCACTTGCGTGAATGGATCAACCGCTTGTAGCCTTAGAAGTTTCCAAAAATTAATCCAGTTTATTGAAATGTACCCAATTGACCGCCAAGGCTAGTGCTAACCAAATTTTTTGGGAAATTTCTTGGGCGTGCTATAAGGGAGTGCTAAAAAATAGCACTAGCACTGTGCAATGCGCAGTGTGCGTAGAACTTGAGGTAAGTGCTAATCTGAAGTGCCAGTGCAGAGCGTGCCAATGCATGTCTGCTTACACGTGTTCATACTTTTTGGGTAACGCTTTTCCTCTTCCTTGTACAATTATGAAACCCCTCATAAATCAATGATTGTCAACCAGGAGATCAATGATTGCTTCACAAAATTATATAAATTTTGAGTCAGATTTGATTTAGATCATAAATTCCTTCAGCACCGACATACGGCACATGCCGTTTTTTTTGTGCAGAAATTCGTTAAATTGAACTAAATGCAGAGCATTTCAGAGTGATGATGATTTTTCTTTGAAAATGAGTAGGGCTGTGGAGTCGAAGTCGGCAAATCTCGAACAGCTGGTGTCTGAGTCGGCTAAAATTTATGAAAATATTGCCAGAACAAATATGGTTCCGTCCTCACGGAAGAACCTTCCCCAGGGCACTGGCCATTCCAGGTGTGGCCAATCCGGTCAAAATGGCCATTTTCATTACCAGTTTCAAAAACAATGAATTTGGATACCCATATTGCCCCAAGTAGTATGGTTCGATTAATGTCCCCCCGGTAGAACCTTCCCCAGGGCACTGGCCACTCCGGGTGCGGCCAATATCCTACCAATGTGGTCCCAACCCCATTGCCCCAAATCATTCTGGTTTTCCGGTGACCGTCCTAAAAATCTTCATTAGAACAGAATTCCTCCCAAGTTGTTGCACAAACTGTGTCTTTCAATGTGTGCGTGTGTGTGTGAGCAATAAAATTACCACCGTGGATCCGTCTTTGACGAAACCTCGGTAGGCACTGATATTTTTTTAGGCTATCTGTTAGCTTATATCGTTCACATGAAATGTGGCAACATTGGTGCAACATTCTCGCGTGACAGTTCCAAGAAAGCAGGAGACGAGGCAAAATTTGTAAGTTCTCTCAGCCAATCAGCAGCTGGGATTTGTCCTGCATTCATTTATTATTTTCATCTTAACTTTTGAATACTTTAACAAAGTTTTATCAACTTTGTGAGGTAGGCTACTTGCAATTTAAGACTTTCCCTTTCGTTAGAAGCATAAAGCACGCAGATTGCTTGAATTGGATGGAAGATATAAGCATTTAAACAATTACACAAATCGTTACACTTTCGTTTCGCGAAATTTTGAATTGACACCCGTAGACAGTGCCCTTAGGACAAAGTTCTTTGTCAAAAAGCTGTGGAGTTCTTTGTCAAAAAGCTGTGGATTCAATGGTCTGATGTGGTGTCGTCGGAAATGGAGCGAAAAACTTCATGTCTGATGTGTTTGCAAATTAAAGCATTGGACTAACATTCCTGCCTTTGTTAAACTGCAGGCTTCTTGGGATGGCGCCGTTATTGACGAATAAAATAGGGATTATATCCAATGGGGTCAATTTACAAACGATTGGCATTTACGTAGAGTTCATCGAATTCTGTCATATATTGGGAAAATGTTGGTAAGAACAATATCGATATCATTAAAATAGTTTTTTTTTATACATGAATATTTATGTTTCCCTAAAATCCAATTCCCTCTTCGGCGCCAACTGTACCCCGGTGATAAACCCAGTTAACAACCAAGCGCGCGCGCTGGAACCAGCCCCACCTTCCGGTCGGAAGCAAAGAGGACAACAACGCAAGGGGGGACGGAACCGAGAGCATCCGAAGAAGAAACAGACGATCAACAAGAGACCATGTCGTTACGTAGTTTAGCACTTTTGAAAGGCACACGATGAGGGCGGCGTCCGCGTCGTCAGCTGAAACAAACGGGTGGGAGGTGGGAAATCCTCTCTGGGACTAATGTTCGTATAGTTGGTTGGAAAATTAATGTTTTTCGGAGTTCAGAGCAAGACAAAAACACAATTTGGGTTCATTTTTGTAACAGGAACGTACGTTTATTTTTTGTCCTTAAATTTAATATGCACATAGCAGAATTTTAAGCTGTAACTTTCATTCACGTTTGCGTTTCTTTCTCTCGCTAGCACTCGCTCTCTGTCTCTCTTGGATGAAAATGGTATTTTTTTTTCTTCTTTTCAGTGGTTGTGGTGAGAACCGAAAAGGGAACCTCGTCGCCATATTTGAATTTTGGGTTTGGTTTTTGTTGTGGGTAATTTTTTGCTTCAATATAGTTATAATACAAGACTTTGTTTTAATTCTTCTCCTTTTTCTGTTACTTATCGAAATCGAACAATTTTCACGATGGCTGCAGCAACTGATTGTAACACTTGATTATTTGATTAACGTTTTCCTCTTAGCTGTGGCTGGCGGAAAAATTGGGAATATTTTGCCACTTGCGCGTGCCCGATAAAATATTAAGCTTTTCACTTCAATCGATAAATGGTAATAAGCTGGGTTTTTGATTTAAAGTTATATATAATGTACTTAACGTTTCAATTCTATATTAAATATATCTTGCACAACGAAAGCCTGGCTTTCACGATTTTTTTTCATCATTCTTGTTGGGTTTAAATGTTCAATAAATATATCTCTTTTTCTTCTTGAATCAGCAGCAGAAAAGCCAGCAAATATACGGTTTTGTGTTTTATACTTACAGTATTACAGCATTTTTCGTTTATCTTTCTTCATGTTGTTTTCATTGGTTTATTTAAAAAGCTAGAACATTAAGATGCAAACAATGAATATCTTACGTGATGCCAAAACATTTAGTAAAATTTGTCATAAAGATTATTTACGTTTCTTATACAGTCTGAATATGTCTAAAAAGCAACTTAGACTGATGTTTAAGGAATTATTCGATTTATTTCTGGTTTCTTTTTCATATCAACAATTATGAGAATTTTGAATTCCGAAAGGAGTCTGCTCGTTTAACTTTGTCTTACGCTTTCTTTGCACAGAAATTAACTAAACCATTTACACATTATCTATACACAGAGTCCAAACAAACAGATCTACGAAATGATGCCGGTTTCTGCCCCCGATCCTTCTCCTACTGCTCTACACATCGATCTCGATTCAATCCCCCAAAAAACCCTTTCATTTAGATCCCACGTTCCTGACTCACTCTCGCGTCAATCAATACAGTTAAAGTTATAAATTTTCATAAAAATAGCTTTTCTCTCATCTCTCTGTGTGACTCTCTCTCTCTCGCGTTTTCTCTCTGTTGCGCTTTCCCCACACTTTCTTACGTACTAATTATTTTCGTTTGAAAACTACTGAAAAATATCACTTATTTACTTATAATTACTTATTTGCTTCATTTTTTCCTATGTACAGGTGTTAGTTTTCCTCTTACTTTTTGCATTCTTTCAACACCATCGCTCTAACCAACCACATTAGTTTGCTTTTTTTCCTTTTTTTTGTTTGTTTTGCTTCATAAGTAAAGTAACTTCGCGAAATCATTGCATTCTGTTGCGATTGTTATCTTCAGCGTATAGTTTCTTCTTTATTACAACCAAATCAAGTAAACAAATACGTGGGTTCTTAGTATTTCCAATATGGCGACGAGTTTTTCAATTTCCACTCTCTTTCTCTTGCTTACTCACGTTCTCTCTCTTGTTTGATTTCTCTTTCTTGTGTTTGACAAAAGAAACTTATTCTTCTTTTTCGATTTGTCACGATACCGGGGCGGGACTAAGATTATTACAGAATAAAAAACAATAAAATTAATTACGATTCAAACTAGCGGCTGTAGAATTAAAGTTACCTTTGCTTATGACAATACCTTAAATACAACAAATTACATTTATGGTAATCATTTTTTTTTGTGTGTGCCCTCACGATGATTGTTCGTGAACGATTTTTTTTCTTTCTCTCATTTTCTGTAAAATACGCATTCGTTTTGTCCTGGATTTCGGTTCGTGCAGATTTTGGATGATTTCTTGCGCTTTCTTGCTCTCAAAAGACGAAATATCAAGATAAATGCAGAGAAAAATATCGAGAGTAAAAGAATGTTTAAAGTTTGTGTGTGAGTTTGTGTGTGGTTTGTATCTGATCTAACATCGTTTCGCTACACTCATTCGAACAACAGAAACAGCTTTTATAAACAGCAAAATGACATAGAATTAGCCTAGCAAGAAGATGGTTTTGCACCACCACTTCAAATCTCTGTCTGAAGCAATCAATCTGCAGCGCGTTCTTTCGTTAAAAATTGAACGATTTTTGAAATTATGTAGTTTCACCGTAAGAAAAGATCAAAGAAATGGTTTTTAACCTGATCGTTTTCATTCCAATTATTGGAATAAATAACTATTGAAATAATGAAACAATACATTTTTGTAAAAAAATTTAACTGTTTTGAGCCTAATAAATCAAAATAAAGGGTCCTGGTTGTTCCAAAAAGACTCATTCACTCGCAATCACAAACGCGACGAAAAACTGCTCTGACCGTTTCCTACCGTTTGTCACTTCCACATTAATCCCTACCGAATACTCTCTCTTTGCTCTGCCTCTCACTCCGATCGGGTAGTTACAGCGAATGGCTCAGAGAGGCTAATTGCGCTATGTCGCTCAAAACTGACTCGAAATAGTCCGCGATCGACTTTGTTTTGATTTTTTTTAAATTGCCTAAAATCAATGTTTTCAATAATGTTTTGCAATTTTTTTGCTAACACAACATCAAAGACACATTTGACAGCAATTTCCACCACGTCAAATATAAATTGACGCAAACTGTGGTAGCGCAGGCCAAGCGAGCGCCTCGCTGGTATTTTGCTAGATTCTCTCCTCTCTGAACATATTCGTGTGTGATTCGGGTCGACGGACGGAGTAGGCTAAGAAATTCGTGTTCGCTCGCGAATGGTTGCGCGCTCCAGTCGGCAAAGTTTCGTTCGGCGATGAATGAGTGATTTCTGATCATTGAGCTGAAAATCAGGACAATTGGTAAAAAAATGAACATCATAATAAAATAAATGCATAGAAATAATAACAAAGCGAACATTACAACTCGCGTTCACTCAGTTCCAACAAAGTTTCCTCAAATAATCGCTAGCCAGACCTACAAAATGGCTGATTTTCCCCCGTTTCAGCACACGAAACAAACTCCTTTTCTTGTGTAGATCAGCATTTTCACTTGCTCTAGGATAAAATTCTCTGCTGGTGCCAATAAACGGACTTCCCCATTTTTTCTTTGTTTTTGCGTATGATTGCCCTAAAATTATATGGAATTCAGTTACAAAAACCTTCTAGCCTTACCGAGTAGTTTGCCCTTAACTTACGTAACATAGAGTGTTTCTTCTGTTTTTTTTCAAATGTTTTTGCGTTTTTTCTTCTTCTTTTTTTCTCTTTTCTGGTTTGTTTTACCATTTCTTACTTAAATTTTCTTAAATATAGCTTGTATAAAATTCGTTTCTTTATTTTATTGTTTTAAATTTATCTTTAATCGTATTGGATTTTTTTTTCTGCTTCACTATTTTACACTTGCTTCTGTTGTTTTTATTCTTTCCGCTTTCGCTTTGCACGTGTGAGTGTGTTTTGATGCTGATGAGGGGTTGTTTAATTAATTTTTAATTTGCGAACAAGCTATAAACATATTTAACAGAACTTAAAACATAAACATTCACGCGGAGCAATCATTTAAACGAACAAACAACAGTTTCAATTTTTGGTATCATTCAATCGTGATTGTGTGTGTGTGTGTTTGTGTGAGTGTTTGTGGGAGGGAAACATGAACCTTAACCTAGGAGTGTGCACCCTTAACTGCTAAACATTCGAAGAAGCGCTGAAAAAGCGGGAAAAATTGTGCTACATAAAGTACCGTGAAATGTGCGTCAAAAAGTATACTTTGTTAAGAAGAATTAGCTAAAAAGAGCAAAGATTTAAAAATAGATCAGCCAAATTAAAACTAATTCGCACCTCTTTGAAGTGATCAGCTGTGTTACTCGCCCCTCATTTACTTTCTGCTTTGCCCTCTTTTTACGTTTTTTCCGGTTCGAAAAAAAATCGTAAAAAATATATTTTGTCTAAACTACGTTTGTTTTTACGTTTTTGCTAGGTTATTTTCTCTAAAGTTCTCACCAATTGTTTTCCACAGTTTTTGCTTCTTCTTTTTCGTCCTCTTTCCGATTTCTACACTAGTGCCTAAATATTACACTTTTCATTCTCTGGCTGGTTGCCCCCGTTCCGTGCAAGTCCGCTACTCTTTGAAAGTTTTTGCTCTCGTCGAATTTCGTCAGTTTTGATTGTGAGTGTAAAAATTGTGTTGTGTCGTGTGTGTTCGTGCCACAAACTGCCACTTTTTTGTCTTGCTCTCTGTGAATATGAAGGAAAATAAATAGCTTTTTTTAAGTGTGTGTGTGTGTTTTTAATGTTTGTTAGTGCCTTTACTACCTTATTTTCCGTTTTATTGCATTTTTTGGTTTTGTGTTTAACTTTTTTTCGTGTGTTTTTTTCTTTGTTCATCCTAGTGCTAATCAGTGTGCTAATGCGTTGCTAGAAAATTTTCTGTATATCTTTTTCTTTTTTTTTGGGAATGAAAAACAAACTTATACTGATCGAGGAGGGGAGGAATGGCTCTGAAGTGGAACATCCGAAAAACAAACCTATCTTTTTGTGATGTTTTGTTTCTGGTTGGGGTGATTCCTTACTTTACTTCGTACCGTTACGTGTTGTTTTTTTTTGTTTAGATTCGTCTAGTTTGTTTTTAAAATACGTAAAAAATTATCCAGTCTTTGATTAATACTATTTTGACACATTTTTTCACTGTTCATTTTCAATCAGTTTTAGGTTTCTTTAAATTTTTGGTTTTATGCTAAATTTGATCTAAAATAGTTGTCATTACTTGTTTCGATGCATCTGTGCTCTATTGTACTAAGCTCGCTGGTTTTCCTATCTAGTTAGCATAAGAGAGCACAGAGGCATCGGTTTGTTTTTATGTTCAGAGGGGGTCATTCGTACACTACGTAGGCTACGTAGCCGTGGAAATCCTGCGAATAGCACTGCACAGTTTACGGACGATCCCTTGACGTGGGTTAGTGGTTGATTTTGTGTGTTGTTTTCGATGACAGTGTTTATCTTTTCGGTAAGAAAGCAAACGAAAATTGCGTTTTTTACTGTACAAGAACATGCCAAACATAAAGTAGAGTAGAGTTTCTGAAAAAATGATAGTAAACTTAGGTAAAAGAAATCTGCAACAGACATCTGTTTGTTTATGTTATCTCCCTCCAAAAAATCTCTAAAAGCTTAGGGGAAACATTGTTTGTTTAAATACTTACAAATTGAATCATTTTAGAAGCGAAAACAATTGAAAAAAAAACGTACGAAATTTATTTTTCTGAGTAATTTTTCATTTTAAGTATTTGGAATCGTTGTTAAATAATTTGAATTTCAGTTAAACATATTTTTTGATGAATCTCAAATTTATTGAAATCAATCGGTGGCTAGAAAACTTGTATGGTGTGTATTTTACTACACATTTTTTCATTTATATTTTGAAACCATTATTCACGAGTTTAGGGACATAATTTTCAAAAATCATTAATAATGATTTGTTATCACATGCTTTAAACAATATTAAAAGCTTTAAATTGGGTTGCCATTGGTAGGAATTCATTTTTTTTAAATATTATTTGAAAGTTTTAAATCCCAAAACTTATAAAATCATTTCAGCCTAAAAGTATGCAAATTGGATCTATTTCCTCAAATTGACAAATAGCGAGGTTAACTTGAATTTTTCATGTGAAAAAAATAATGTATGTTTGAATGAGTTTATTTACATTTGTTGAAATTCGTATAAAATTGAGGGTAAGTAAATAACAAACTTGATCAAACTAAATAAGACATTGATTTTTTTTTTCCATAAAAATATCAAATTTGTTGCTACCACTTATGTTGCATGAAATAAAAATAATCTAAATTTACTGAAATACTTTTCTTATGATATTTTCGAATTTTGTTACAATAACTCTTAAAACTAGTGAGCTAAAAACTTATTCAAACTGCTCTTATTGTAAAAATTGTCTAAAGAATACGTTTCCCGATTCAAACTCATATTCATTGAGAAAAATATAACACTAAGAAAAATATTAAAATATTCCTATTTATCAATGTTTGCCTAGTTTTTTTTTTCACTAATTTTGAAAACATTTCAAAATTCGTTGAGTACTTTGAACACATCAAAAATTTAAGTGTTGATCCATGCAATTTTGAATTTGTAAAAATCGAAAAACAAAGAAACCTTCAGCCTTTCAATGTCATCCCGGTTTACGGAATTAAATTTCAATATTCAACTTAAATTTTTGATTTTTTTTAAAACAAAAAGTTCCAAATTATCTAAATGGTCTCTTCCTATCTGTGATTTCAATAGTCACAATTTTTGAAAAGCCCGAATGTGCCCAATTTAATTATAATGACATGATGATCATATTTAAATTATAGTTATATTTCATGAAATGATTTTTTTAACTCCCTGATTTTTTGGAAAAGTTTAAAGGTGAAATTGAGATAAAATCATTAAATAAAATTAGCATTGGCTCAACATAACAAGCACGTTCTTTTTATTTTCTCTTTGATATTGTTTCCCATAAGAAAATGAGAGAAACTTTTGTGCAAAAAACAACAATTTTAAGAAAACATGGTGTGTGGGTCTCGTGGCGCAGGGGTAGCGGCTTCGGCTGCCGATCCCGATGATGCTATGAGACGCGGGTTCGATTCCCGCCTTATCCACTGAGCTTCTATCGGATGGTGAAGTAAAACGTCGGTCCCGGTTTCTCCTGTCTCGTCAGAGGCGCTGGAGCAGAAATCCCACGTTAGAGGAAGGCCATGCCCCGGGGGGCGTAGTGCCAATAGTTTCGTTTCGTTTTTTCGGTGTTTTGGCCGTTATATCATAATTATAAATCAAAAACATGCATTTTACCAATGCATCTTCATTTTGTAGATTATTTTTTGAAAGTAATTTGATGCAGTATATTATTTCTTCTAAAACCTTTCAGATTGATTAAATTGTCAATAAATCCAAATGTTCCATTTTCCGCTCACTAATCGTTCTTTCACAATTGATTTAGTCGTCTGAATCGTCACTCAAAATTAGATCGTTAGCGAATATGATCCTGATCGCATTTACTCGATGATTCAGAAAAGCGGGAGAACAGAGAGTGAGTTCTCTCGCGTGAGTGTATTGTTGGTGAGCGACAATCTAAAAAAATCAAACAGGGCTGTAACAAAGCCAAACGGTGTCCATCTACGATTTCCAGCATGTTCTTGCACAACAACAAATCTAAACGCACTATCAACCAACAATCAACAATGGATTCTGCCAATATCGAAAACAAAATTGCATCAATTTCGAGTGTTTGAATGAGTGTGTGTGAGTGAGCGTTCGTATGCGCGTGACGTGGACTCTCCGCATGGACTCTCGGGATGGGCCGAAAAATTTGATCTACGATCGTAAAACTCTTAAAAATTGTCTACAAATGCACTCTAATCCGGTATAGAAAAAGGTGTGACCACAAGACCTCTATTACGTAACGTGTTACATCCACACACCCACACACTGTTTGCTGCTGCTCTCTGTTGCACTAGTAGTTGTAGTTGTTGTAGTAGCTATCACCTATAGTATTGTACAAGACGAGTAAACGGACTCTTTCTCTTCGCCCACACTACTACATCGAGAGACCTAAATGCCACGGGTACGGTACGAGTGTATTGGTGAGCACTACACGGTTTGCTTTCGACGACGACGCTGCCATTCTTTGCATGTATTGGTGTGACTTCGCTCCTAATTTTATCTATTTTTCCAGAATCTCTCTCCGCTTTGCGTGTATAAACTTGTCGTTCGAAAAAAATGCTGTATGCACATCACATCACAGAATTTGCATATCACGCACACGATAGACAGAGTATTTTTGTTGTATCTGTTGTTGTCCAATGTCTCATTGTTCTGATCTCTCTTTCTGTTATTGTTGTGAGTGTGTTTTTTTTTGTTCGGTGTATTGGTGCAGAGTGAAGCAGTGATGATCGAGTGCATGATTAAACACAAGCTGAATGTTTTCGGGGAAGTTTAAAGGTGACGCACAAACAAAATGGCGACCGGAGCATCAAAATGGCGTCCTCTTTTTGTTAAATTTACACGTTTCGTAATCGTCTACGTTAACATTAATAATTATTTATAATTAAAAGGCAGGATATGTTTAATTTTTCTGTTTTTTTTTTCTTTCGAACAAAAAGAAAATTGAAGAAATTAACAACGTAACGTAAAAAGAAGAAAGAACCTGATTCAAGCGACACTAGCAAAGTTGCGTGGTGGTAACTGTACGGACTAACCCTAGCATTCAAAATGTCACTAGTAGTTGTGTGAGTGTGTTTTTGGCAGTGATGTTTCCTCTCTCGTTTACTTTGTGTCTGTGTTTGTGTTGCCCGCGTCGACCAACTTTGCATGCTTCGTGAGAACTTAACGTAAACTTGATTGACTCATGTTTTTGTGTGTGTTGCTTACAAACGAAAATAAACAAAGTGAAAACAAAACAAAATTACACTCTAAAATGGCCACATTTCGGTAAAGTTAAGTGAAATTAAAGTTAAAATTAAACTACGTGGTATAACAAACTGATGGCGTTAAATCTTTTTACAAAAAATAGCCTAAGTATTAAAAAATGGGATGGTGATGGGGATTGCAGTGTTGCGATTCTTAACAAAGAGTTTAAAATGCACGTTTAAATAACCTTAATATTTTTTCTTAATTTTCTTTTATACTAATACCGATACTTAACGTTTTGATTCGTTTCGAAAATGACCTGGAAGTTCACACAAGGATTCGCATATTTTTGCTTCTTCTTTTTTTAAACATTTGTTTTACATAATTTAATATTTCGTAGTAAAATCGCCTGTCTCACTCGCATTCCTAATTATAGTTCAACTTACGTCCTGATGTGTGAGTTTTTTTTTGTGAGTTTGTGTGAGTGTGTTTACAATAGTCTAATGAGAAAACTTTTTTGATTTTTATTTGTCTAGATAATGATGTGTTTAGAGGGGGAGGGAGGGGGAACGATAGCGAGCATGAGCGGAAACATTCCAATGACGATTATGTTGATGACAGTGATTATGGCGGGGGTGGTTTTATCCTAAACTTCTAACCAGAGCTCGTGCATTTTCAAATGTTTTTCTTTTCCTTTTTCCAAAACTAATTATAACATGATGATGACAATTGCACCGCACAGAGACACTTCCCTTTCCGGGAATTTGCTTAAAAGTTGTGCCTTCAATGAATGTGTTTGTGTTTGTGTATTTTTGTTGTCTGTGTGTGAGTGTACGTCACACTTCCTTTGTGACATTTGGGATGGTACAAGCTCATTTAAAGTCCGGAGCATCCAAACTGCTCCTCCACGTGGTGAGTCCTCTCCTCCTCCTTATGCGTGGCGTTTCATGTGCAGGGCCAGGTGGTCCGACCGGGAAAAGCACCGGTCGCAGTGTCGGCACTTGAACGGTTTCGCGCCCGTGTGCTTCCGGTAGTGGCGCGTCAGTTCGTCGCTGCGCGCGAAACGCCACTCGCAGCCCTCCCACGAGCACTTGTACGGTTTTTCGCCTGGAAAGATTAGAAAAAAATGGATCTATTAGAGTTGATCCTGATATGAAGTGAATTTGATGCTATTAAAGTGGAAAATTTTAGATGGTCGCATTGGTTGCGTAGGGCGAATCCCAGAACTTTAATGAACCTAACCAACCAACGCATATGGCTTCATTTAAGATTTCAATGTTAAAATAAAACAAAAAAAAAATTATTAATAAGTTCTTATGTGATCCAATTGCATAAATTCAAGACACTTAAAACAACTACTCACTCCGAACACATGGTGTGCGTGTTCGAATCTAATCGAATTTAATAATATAATTACATGAAAATCAAAATGTGTTTTTTTCCAAAAATGTTAGCTGACTCAGATGGTAATCCCGAATTTCATCTAGAAGCTCCAAGATCATTATCGCTTAAGTTTTATGGTTTTTCCGATCTTGGTGGTTCCAATGTTTATTTTTGAATAGAACATTAACGATTTTTGCCTTTGGACATCACTTCAATATTTGTAACTAAAATACTCGTCAGAAAAATCTAAAAAAACTAAAATTTCGTCAGAAAAATCGCAAAAAAAATCACAATACACAGATTTTCGACGCCTTATCGATTGAAGATGACAGAACTTGTTTATATTCAATCCTTGAATTTTGAACCGAATTTTGATCGAATTTAAAAAATTTGTTTTTTTTTGGGAATGTGGAATAATTTTTCACCGAATCACGCGGTTTTTAAATGGAAATAAGGTTGAAGTTTTACATGTTTAAAGATTGCATTTGTCAAGCTCCCAAAATTTAATCAAGACTCATATTTATCATAATAACTGTTTGATCAACCAACTTTGTGAAAAAAAATCCTGACGGTCGCACATTTTGGCAAATCATATCCAAAAATTGGATCTCGTACGTTTCGCCGAATGTCGTTTCGCCGACGGTCATTTCACCGAATGTTAAAAAACTAATAATGCATAAACTCACCGAAATATTTGAAAATTATGCCAAAAATATAGAATGCAAAAACTAACAGCAATTTTGCCAAATGTTGTGCTGAAAACCAAAAGAACTGCTCATGTTTGAAAGAATGCGAAAACTCCCAAAAATTATACAAATAATTTGCTTAAAAAACAAAGAATGCAAAAACTTACAGAAATTTTTCAAAATGTTATGCTAAAAATCAAAAGAACTGCTCATGTTTGAAAGAATGCAAAACCTCCCAAAAATTATAGAAATAATATGCTTAAAAAACTAATAATGCATAAACTCACCGAAATATTTGAAAATTATGCCAAAAATATAGAATGCAAAAACTAACAGCAATTTTGCCAAATGTTGTGCTGAAAACCAAAAGAACTGCTCATGTTTGAAAGAATGCGAAAACTCCCAAAAATTATACAAATAATTTGATTGAAAAACAAAGAATGCAAAAACAAACAGAAAAAATCTAAATTATAAGCAGCCAATTAAAAGAACTGCTCATGTTTGAAAGAATGCAAAAACTCACAAAATTATACAAATAATTTGCTTAAAAAACAAAGAATGCAAAAACAAGCAGAAATATTCAAAATTATAAGCAGAAAATAAAAGAACTCATAAATAATTTAAAAAATATGCTCAGTAAACAAAGAATGCAAAAACTACCGGCATTTTTTCAAAATGTTATGCTGAAAATCAAAAGAACTGCTCATGTTGGAAAAAATATAAAAACTTACAAAAATTATTCAAATAATATGCTTAAAAAACAAAGAATGCAAAAACTAACAGAAATTTATCAAAATTATAAGCAGAAAATTAAAAGAACTGCTCATGGTTAACTGAACGCAAAAACTCACAGAAATAATTCAAATGATAGATTAAAACAAGAATGCAAAAAACTAACAGAAATTAATGCAAAAACTCACAGATATTATATGCTGAAATTAAATAACTTCTTAAGTTTGAAAGAATGCAAAAACCTCGCAGATTTTTTTTCAACTGGATTATTTTTTAAGCGATTGTTTATGCATATAATAATGCATAAACTTATAAAAATTACATACTAAGAAACAAAAAAATATATTTTTTAAAAAAAGATTGCAAAATCACCTTTTAGGGACATTATACTTTTTCAAAATATACAATACAATTTGTGACCATTTTATATATTTATTATACGATTATTTGTCAATTCGGCGAAACGTCCCATTCGGCGAAACGTCTCATGCGGCGAAACGACATTCGGCGAAATGACCTTCGGCGAAATGACCGTCGGCGAAACGACATTCGGCGAAATGTCCCGCACCCCCAAAAATTAGCTCCCGAAATCGTAAACTAGCTTTTATGAAATTTTGGGACAATTTGAAGTTCAATTTCTTCTTTGACTTTACCAAGCCTGTCTTTATAAAATTTCGCAGTAATATTTCATATAGGAAAAAAATACTCTAGAGTTGCAGTTACCTCTCTATTGCCCTTTTTTTTAAGAGAATTTTATTTTCCCCGTGTTCAAAAGGTCATTTTTAACAACTTTTGTTGTAGCAAAAACTTCAACTTCAATAGTTTTCAAATTTGCATCTATCATGTTGTTTATGATAGTATTTTGCTTATTTCACAACCTTCTATACTGTTTGCCTTTTAAGTTTTTTTCAAATGACTCACTTTTTCAAATTTTCTTCTTGTTTATCACATTTTCTACTGTAGAATAATATAATTATCATTAAAATTGCAAAAAAATGCGTGGAGGCATAGTCTGGTACATCACAAAAAAAACTGCATAATTCTTTATGCACAAAATATTAGAAAAGTTGAAAAAGTACAGCCATAGAAGAAGATATAACATTTTTTTAAGCGTTGGCAAAGTCACATAAAACAAGTCAAACTTCCAACCTTGATATTTTTTAAAATTTTAGAAGCTATTCTTTCCAATGCTTTTTAGAGATCGAAAATTTGTTGAAAAATTGAATCCTGGTTGTAGTGGGTTAAATAAGATGAATGCCCTAGTAACAATTTGGGTTTTAAGCCTATTAATGTTGTATGCGGGTTTCCAGAACCTTCATAAAACCTGTAAGATTAAAAATGTTATGTATTAGGCCTGTTGAATGAAACATGTTGTGTTGTGATTTTATATTCTCACATGAAAGTTTTTTTTTATTATTATTATCTTAAATAAAATCATCAGAACTAATTGACTTGATTTATAGACAAAGTTATGAAGCACTGGTAAAGTTGGTCGAAGTTTGCTAACATTTTGTTTTACAACATTGGCAAAATCATGCACAACAAGTATGATTTTTGGAGAATTTACAGAATTTCGCTCGTTCAGAGGCGTTATCATGTAAATTTTGGGCTAATAGAAATTGAAAAATAAGTGTAAACAATTCATAAATTAGATAATTCAGATAATTGAATGACGGTTTTTTCATTATCTAAGTATGGAATTTTGAACTAAAATGTAACCCTTAAATGTGCTGAATGATTTCGATTTTTTTTATTAAAGAAGGTGACCAAATGGCGAAAAAGAATATTGTGAAAATGTATGTAGTAAAGTAACAAGCAATCGACCACTCAAATTTGACTAAAATAGAGTTGCAGAATTCGAATTTGATGTTTGAAGTAAGAAAATAAAAGTCGAGTCATCGGATAATTGAGTCTTAACCGAACAACATTTTCTCAAGGATTTCAACCCAACCTGATGGTCTCAAAAGCGTCCAACTTTTTTGAGACAAAAAAAAAAAAACAGACAGAGACAACAACTCGGATTAAGATGTGAATCTTTTGAAAATAAAATGTTTTCATGAATTCATTCAAATTTTGAATAACATTTCTAGGTATGTGAAAATCGTGCTAGACATTTTTAATTTTGTTTTTTCCATCCACGATTTGATCCAAGGGGCAACACACATTAGAATAGAATAGACTGGAATTTTATTTCAAAGCTTTATTATATTTAAAAAAAAGTTATTTTTTATTATTTTTTTCTTATTCAGGTAGAAAAAATTCTAAAAGATACGATCTTATTTATTTAAAAACTGCTTCACTGTGCCCTTTCTTCCACCAAATCCCATCCTTAGCACATTTTGAGCCGCTTAAAATTCACTCCATATTTACGAACATATTTGCCAAAGATCTTACGAAACGTGGCACATCCATCCAACCACTAAGCAGCAATGACATTCACCCCCCCCCCCTCCCAACCACCCTCACCTCCCAAAAACTTGGTTTACATTCCCAGCACGTGCAGGGTTCTGGTTGTCTGCTGCAGATCCTTTTATTATAAAGATGCACCACGCCCCACCCTCTTTCCCGAAGAACACACGACAAGTGACGGGGGAAGGGTCACCACCGGCGGAAGTCCGTGACCGTTTCGCGGATGCACTTGCCACGCCAGAGCCCAAAATGTACGAGCGAGATCCTTCCGTAAAACCACCACCGAGAAGGACGGACTCGCTTTTTTTTTGCTGCTCTTCGTGGGTGGGTGATAGTGGGTGGTATTTACAGAACTAGGCACTTCTAGAAAATGGGGAGTTAAATAATATTTCAAAAGCAACGTTTTATTGAATTATTCTTTTTATGTTAATTAGGAATATTCTAAACAAAAGTTTTTATTATATGATTTTGTCCAAATTCACTTCACAAATTTCCACTGTGTCAAATGTCGTGCAAAAGAATCACCGCTCTATTGTCGCAAATTTTGCCTGCAAGAGGGCTTAGCCAACAGTTTGCGCATGCATAGTAGACAAATACGGGAAAATTCTAGCCCAAACTGAAGGATGCGATGTGGTTGCCGTTTTTTTGTGTTCCCCTACGGCTTGGGAACCACGTTTACAAAACTTTTCCCCATGTGTGGGAGACTGATGTTGGCGGGAGGGGGATGATCAGTTTTGTATGCTGAGGCGTCGAAGCTCAACACGGGCAAATGCTGTGCATATTTGCACAGAGCTTTTGGAGTGGAAGATGCAGCATTTTTTCGGGAAAATAAGATGAATTACTAAAATTCGAAATAAATAGAAATTTAATGGTGAAACTAACACCAAAACTAAAATGAGATTCGAAAAGATATGAAGATTTATTAACCTTCAAGAAAACATCCGAAATTCAAATAAAAAGTTGAAGTAGAACCGAACAATTCCGTACAACCACAACATAAACGTTCGCTTTCTCTAATTGCCAGCAAACTTATTTTCAGTCTCGTGCCAACCCCTGCCGTATTTTGACTGTTTGCTCAAAAGTTTTAATTGTAACTAGGCAAATGGTTGCAATGAGTTTGTGCGTGTCTTTTGGCCTCAATCTGGAAAATTCCTTGCTTCGACTTTCCCGCTCCTCACCAGATAGTGTCACAAAAATTGCAAGAGCAAACTTTCCACCCCGGGCCTTTATTCGAAACAATGTCAACTTTAGCGACTTTTCCTCTCAGACGTTTTTCCACATTCCAGCCCGCAACACCATCATAATTTGATAAATATTTCAATTTCAAACTTTTGTGCTCGAAGCAACGAAAAACTTCACCCTCTGTCAAGTGCGAGTGCGGATTAATTCAGCTCATTTTACAACCACCCTGCATGGTGGATGCAGCGAAAAGTGCATTTTTCAGCAGCCACACCAGTTACCACATCATAAAATTTCCCTTTTTCACGATGCTTTTAAGAGGACAGAGAAAGAGAGTGAAAAAAGGGTTCACCGACCACCCGCACCGGAAGTGGTCATGCTCCTGGAGCCAGTTTGGATCGCAGGATGAAACCTCACAGAAAACAAAAATTATGGCAATATCACATCTGGGAAGGGGTACATTTTTTATGTCAGAAAAATGTGTAATTTTACCTCTGAAAATGTGTAATTTTACCATTTTTCTGGTGTAATGTCGCTTTTTCAGTCTAAATTGAGGTAAAATTATAGCATAAAGAGGTAAAATTCAACCTTCAAAAATTACACCTTCAAAATTTACACAATTTTTTACTGTGCTGAGGGAGGATGTGCTGCTTGAAAAATGATGGCAATTTTTAAAATTACGGAAGGAGGATCGCTTGCATTTGTTTGAATTAATATTAGTTGCTGACATTTTGTGATAAATAGACTATATTCAAGATGCATCGTAAAACTGATTTTTTTATATTTTTTAAACAATCAAATTCGATCGGATTTTGCAAACACCGTTATAGGTTATAAGCAGAGCCGTACCTTGGGTCTATGGCGCCCTTGGCAAAGCATCAATTTGGTGCCCCACCCAAATTTACAAGCATTTTGATAAATTGATGTTATTTTTCAATTATTGCTTCAATTATTATTGATTGTATAATTGCAATAGGGCCCTAAATTTTTATGTAAAGCTGAAAACACGACTGAAAACCATTTCTGATCACTTTAATTTTATTTTAATGCAAAAAAAATGACATGACAGCATTTTATGATAGATCAACTATGATCCCCTTGGTAAGAATTGTCCTTTTCTGTCAAGAAGGGCCGTGAAGTTAATTTTTAGAAATTGAATTAAAAATCCATTTTAAATCCTTTGCGGTCGTACAAAGGGTCATTGTTCTCAGAAAACTAGGCTATATCGTTGTGAACAATAATATCTCAAATTTAGGCTTAATTTTAGGACCCAATTTGAGACCTAAATGTGGTTAAATGGTTAAAATCAGAAACACAGTTTTTTATGATTTATTTTTCAAATTAATATGAGATAGGTTGAATTGAAAATTTATTGTAAGAATTAAGTTGGCTGAATATTTTCTCAAATTTCATAAAATCGATAATGATAGCAGGATTTTGTTTGCTTTTAATTTATTTTTCAGATAAATGCACACAATTGAATGCTCAATCCTGATGAGTTTTGCTAAAACTTGTTAGCAAATTTGATATTTTCTAAGCCTGCACAATTTGATCTTATTTAGTATTGATCTGATTGTATAAGCAAAGAACTTTCCCGGATTTCGCAATTCACGATGAAACTTATTTTAATGGTAATAATAATAGCATTATATAATATATATTTGGTAAAAAATATGAAGATAATAAATTTTTATTCATTTTTATTGATATGCCCATACGACGCTAGGAAATATTTTTTATGATTTATTTGTTTTAAGTTATGTTTTGCATTGTTTTTTTTTCAATTGTATTTTTTGATTTATTTTTAATTCATAAAATTAAATTCCATATTCTAGAAAATTATTATTTTTTGAACAAAGCTATATGAATATTTTTAAACTCTGATATTATTCATTTGTTTTCAACTGAAAATTAGTTTTCAGAATTAAAAGTTTGCATAGTTTCTCATTATCAGAGCTTTTAAGACGATTTAAAAAGTAAATGTGTAAATGTGTAAAAATGTATAAATAACACTTGAACAACCTGAAACATTAATCGATAAGTTGTTCTGATTTCGGCAGATTTCGGCAGAAAAGTGATGTTCAGAGCAGCTGTGTGCACTGAATTAAAAAAAAAAATGTTGGTTTATTGGTGAAAATTAACAGCAGTTTTTCTATTTCAATCTAGTATTTCGAAAAAGCGTAGGGAAATTCAATGAACGAAGATGCTTATAAAAGAGAAATAGTGCTGAAAATATTTCAAAGCCCATTTTTTTAAATCTCGAGAATGTCAAAATTTCAAAAGAAAAGTATATGTTTTATTGCTAAAATAACTCCTATTTCAAAGAAGCTCCAAATATGACCACAATTTCAGAATTTTGCGGATTTTGATTCACAGCCAAATTAACGTGAACATAACAAGTTGGATATTTTTTTAGTCTGAAAGGTATGGCTTAAACTTCATTATAAAACGGTACAAACTTTAATTCTTTATTTGTTTTGAAAAGTTCTTCTAGAACTTCTTGAACTTTCTGCCACTTGAGCGCCCCTTCTTTGATGACAAAATAAATTTAGCATTAAATATAAATTTTCAAGAACACTTCGGTAGAAATATTCATACAATTGATTTTGACGCCTCTAAATCATTTTTTTATATGTTAAACCTAATTATCAAGTTATTTGTAGTTAAACTTTATATGTTGGCGCCTTTTCTGTTTTAAATACCTATTGAGGATGCTATGACTGACATTAAAAAATAGTACAATCACCGATTTCGGCCCCCACAAGGGCTGGCGCCCTTGGCGATCGCCATCTGCGCCAACCCCTAGGTACGGCGCTGGTTATAAGTAAGTTTTAGGTTATGATCATGAATAATTCTCCTCATTTGAGGCGACACCTTGCCTCATGTTGTCCCAGCGTGGCCTCAAACGCAATTATAACCGCCTTAACACATCAAACTGCGCAGAGGGTGGCACCGGATGGACCAATCTTATTTATGGCCACATTTTTTTTCTCTCGAACGAATTCCCTCTTCTCTCGGCCAGGATTCCGTTCCGTAACCTTGCCCATAATCCATTACGCCCGAATAATCAACATTAAAAATTCATAAACTGTACCAATTTTCGAAGGGATGGCGGGGGGAGGAAGGTACGAGTCCGGTCATAAATTAGGTCCATTTTCCAGAACATTTTTTCGCTCTCCCCCTTATCATTATGTTCTTTCATATTAAAAAAAATAACAATTTTTCTTCTCGACATTCCATCGCGAATTTCCCGCCGTGCCGTCAATTTATGGCCATCTTCGGTGGAAGCGCGAGGATAGTCTACACAATCCGGGATGAAAGCCCTGGACTATGCGCGGGATCACGCTGTGATGAGGATTTCGATGGGTGGTGGAAGCTTGGTGGGGAGGTGGAAAATCCCTACATAATGTTCCATCGCACACCCAGTGACGGGTCGGGCTTCATAAATGTCTTCATCTTGCAATTAAAATGAATAATGCATCGTTATCCTGACGAGTGCCCCGGTGGTAGGGACATAACTTTCCGGGGAAAAATATCTTGCTGTTAAGGCGATCGGACACACCTTGTTTGCTTTATAATGTTTTTGAGTTAATCACAAAAAAAACAATTTAATTTTATTGTTCAAGTAAAGCTCCAAAGAAACACACCCAGTTTAAAACAAACATTTTCCGGGAAAATCTCCTTTCCATTCGAATGACCCTCAGGGTAAAACACGCTGCAAAACATCATCAGAGCAGCGTGCAAGGAGTGTATCGAAAGCAAACAAATCGAAGCAGATTTTCTTCATCTGTAACAGCGCCCAGCAAGGCAAATCAATAATCGAGTAACATAAATGCAAATCGACTGAGGGGAACACTCTTGGAGCACATATGGTGCGCGCAGTGCATTTTGTTTGTGGACACAAGCAAAAAAAAAGCGAGGAAAACTTGAATCAAAGAAAATTCAAACCAAACATCACCATAGGGTAACTGAAGCAAATTTCAACCTTAAACCTAAAGTTGCAGTAAACTAAAAATTCGATCGAAATCAAACGAAGCAACCCTGCCCCTCAACCCCGAAGGAGCCCGCAGGGGTTCGAAATTGCTTTATGTGAAAAGTTTAACCGACAGACAAGAGTAATGTTTGCCTGGGGGAGAGGGAGAGATGGGTGGGGAAAAGGAGCAATATTGCAGCAGCTCGGAATGATTTTATAATCATGATACATGTGGAACGATTTTTCCCCATTTTTCCCCTCGACGAGCAGCATCCAGTATCACAGTGCAGCAGCGGCGGGTAATGACAGCTAAACAAATTAAGTTTCTGAAGGGATGTGTTTCAAAGTGATTTACAAATATAAGTTAGCAGAACAAAAATTTCCGAAATATGTTTCAGCGTAAATTAACTATGAACTATGCAAAGTCTATTAAGGGGTTACATACATGTAAATCGGCAAAAATGTCAGAGGATGGTATGAGCACATATTTACATTTTTTGTAAATCTGTTTTCAGGGCAATAAAATATACATTTACAACTTTTAACGAAACAAATTTAAAGACATTTGGTTTTATCTTTGCCGAGACATAGCTATTGGAAGTAAACAGTTTCAAAAAACGGGTGCCACGATAACTCAAAACTGATTCGACTAAATCGCCTCAACATTTTGGTCAAGACTCGCTAAACCGGTTCCGTGTGCATGACGAAGGCCGATTTTTAAAAAGTTTATTTTAAACAAAGTTAAAAATATTTTTATGCTTTTCATATTAGAAATCGTCAGTTGTTGATTTTTGTATTTAAAAAAAAGTAGAATTAAAAAAAATCGGGCTTCGTCATGCACACGGAATATGTCTTGAGAGTCTTCATCCCAAATTTCAGCTAATTCGGTCCATCCCATCTCGAGATATCGTGGCACCCGTAAATCAACTCTATGTTTCGAGAAAAACGCACACAAAGTTCGACAGTTCGCTAAGCGCATGGCAAAAATTCAAACTTAAATCGTCTGTTACTCACTTGAGTCATGAAATATCTTCATGAAACTTTCAGGAGTGGATTTAACCAATTTTCTGTAATATGAAATTTTGTGATTTTCTACATGTATGTAACCCCTTAACTGTTTTCGTAGAAGTTGGTTCAGTTTTTTTGTTTGAAATATTCGTCAAAAACATTTATTGCAATGATTCCATCCTTTATGTAAGAGTAAGCCCACAGAAAAAAAAATTATGGTAATATTCATCAGGAAATGGTGACAGATTTTGTGTTAAAAAATGTGTAATATTACATCAGAAACTGGTGATTTTTCATAAGTTTCTGATGTATACTCATCAGGTTTACATTTTTGCACATTTTTTATGTCAAATTACTCAAAAAAGAGGTAATATTCAACCAACCAAATTTTCAACATTCCAAATTTCAACTTTTTTTGCTGTGTCATTATTTAAAGTATCAACTATTCACAATGTTTTTATTGCAATTTATTAGTTCATTGCCATTTTGTTGGAAGTTATTGAAGGTTTCGACAACTTTCAAATAAATTGTTCAAATCATTTAACTTTTTCATGGATGTTTGAAATTTTTACTGAAAGTTAGGATTAGGTTTCGTTATTGTTAGAAGAAAAAAAAGTTGGTGAAACTGGATCAAACTAAGATTAAACTATAACTTCCTTTGTGTTATGTTACAAAAAAAAAAAAAAACTTTTCATGTGGTTTATGGATGATCCCTTACCAGAAAGTAGATTTCCGAAAATTCGTTTGAATGGGCCCTAAAGTGAATGCAGCACCTAGGAAGAACTAACAAAAATAAGTTTCGAATAAAAAAAAAACAAATTACCTACAGTCTTTTTGTCAAAAGTATACAGACTCCACCTTTGAAGAAAATGAAAATGACAACCCTCGGACCCGGCAATTTGAGGTTATGTTGAAAATCTCCCTCTTATCGTAGTCTTCTAAATATTTTTTTCTTCACAATTTTCAAAACCAAGCTGTAGGCCCGGAAACTGGGCCGAGTGGACCACATCTGGACAAAATTCGTTCAGCCAGAGTAGAGAAAATCAAGTGCATATTTTTGACACACGCAAAGACATTGGTTTGGAGTTTGATTCTTAGGCCATAAATATAAATGAAGGTGGGTCTGGGAGGTCATACTAAAAAGTATTTCCTCAGTGAGGAAAATCAAAATTATTTTTTTTATTAAAAAGAGCAGATATTTACTCAAAAAATTAACATTGAAAATCCAAATATGAGGGCTTATTGGAAACACTGAGGAATACCAATTATCAAACACATAAACTTCAAGAAGCTGTATCTCAGCAACCAGCATCGACGATAAAAAGAAAGTGGTAGGATTTTTTTTTTCAAATTATTTTTCATGATTTTTTTTATTAAAAAAAGCATTTTTTCAAAAAAAAACCTGGAGATGATTAACTTGAAAACGTTTGATGTTTGTTTGACAATATTTTCGATATGATGTACAGTCATCCCTCATATTCGGAACAGTTTACAGATCGGCCAATGTTCAAAAAATCATAGAAAATCGATAATTGAACTTAATGATTCGCTTTTACCTTCATTTGAAAGCTTTTCTTGCGATCTTTCGAATGCTGTATCGAACAACTGCAAATTTTAACTTTTATATCAAGTTTTTGAAGAAAAACTTTGACCCTTGAAATCCACAAATTCGGAACACTTTTTTCTTACGGATGTAAACAAACTTTGGTTCTCTCCATGAGTACACAATTTTTACAAAATAATGACTTCACGCACTGAAACCAACGAAACTCAAGCTTAGTTATGTTTTATGAATGGTCTGATAACTTTTTTTTGTAAAAATATCAGTTAAATTCAGGTGTTCCACAATTGTGGGAGGCACAATAACATCCCACAATCATGGAACAGGCAATTTGGAGGCAGAGTTTTGCTGCTCTGGATAAAGTAGTCTTGGAATGGGGTTTTTTGTTCAAAAAGTACTACTTTTACTAGTGAAATAGCAAGAGAATGTCCAAATGAAGGTCCTAAAAATAGTAGGGTCGACACAAAAGCTGCATTTGGCATGTTATTGACAAATTACCACAAAAGTGTTCCGAATTTGTTGGTGTTCCGAATATGTGGGATGACTGTATCAACTTTTAGTGATCAACAGTAAAAAAAATGAGAAATTATTTTCCACTGCACCTACTTTTTTCCTAAAAAACCTTAATCATGAGCTATAAATCTTGCGAAAACACCAAATTATTCAGAAAAACTAACATAAAAATCTCGATTAAATGCAAAATTGTAGGGAACTACTCTACTCAACTGACATTTTAAATGAAAGTTCATGATGAAGAGAATTTGAATTATAAAAAATCAACAAATCTCGAATGATTCACTTTAATTATTAGTAAAAATTGAATAAATTGAAGCGAATAAAGAATACAGCTTCCTTTGCAAGCAGCGCGATAACGCAGGGATTCCCCTATAATGTATGCCTCCACGTCCAAGAAGAACTCTGTGCAGAGCTTCAAACCGGCAGTGAACGAATACAGACAGTATCTCGCCAGCCTCTGAGCGAACCAGATCAAGATGAGGTCACTTTACGCGCTCGCCACGGTTGTTCTTGTTTGCTTGCAACTTGAACCGTGTAAGTCGGATTACTGGTGGTGTAAATGTCCAGTAGAAGATATAAATGTGATGCTCAATCGAGCAATTAGTTTGTCAGGTATGAACCAGAATGGAATCCCGTCCAATTGTGTGCAGAGAACATCTCACGTCCTAAGGCAACTGGAAGCCGACGCGAGGAAATATGAGCGTGACTTGGAAGATTTACGTAAGCTTGAAGATGAAATCTACTCCCGAGGTACTGATGTGTCCGGTCAAGATTCGAGTAGTACGTTGCGCTTAGATCGATTGATTGAGTTTTACGAGAAACGCGATCTGAAGGAAAATCAGAACATTTTGGCTGGAGAAGGCGAGGAAATTGAGTGTATCAAACTGCAACTGGCGCTGGAGGAAGAGCTTCAGGATATGAACCGGACAGATGGTCAGGACAAAATGAAGCTGGACGATTTGAAGAGACAGATCTATGAGATAACCAAAAAGAACAAGGCTTTGGAGTTGAGATTGCAAGGATCAAAGCCCGTTGACAAAATGCGTACCAATGAGCGGAACCAAGACCCTACTGAAGATGGATCAGAAGAAGTGACTACAGATTCCTCAATCTTCTAAATATAAAATTGTCTCCGAATAAAACATGTTTAATTCTTTGAAATCAGCTAATAAATGAACCGAACTTTCATCATGTTTTTATCTTTCCTGCTGGTACAAGTCTTGAGCTCCCTTACTGTTTAACAACATCCCAAACATTTCGCAAGTCAAATACCGACGAAAGTATTTAAATCACAATTTTAATCAACCTATTCCCAGCAGCACTCGTTGTTGAAATTGCACTTGCCGACGACGACGACGTCTCTATCATCATGCTACACAGCAAAAAATTGTGTAAATTCGGAAGGTGTAATTTTAGAAGGTTGAATATTACCTCCTTTATGATGAACTTTTACCTCTATTTAGACTGAAAAAGCGACATTACACCAGAATAGTGGTAAAACTACACATTTTCAGCGGTAAAATAACACAATTTTTTCTGACATAATAAATGTACCCATTCCCAGATGTAATATTACCATGATTTTTTTTTCTGTGTAGCACATCGTTTGCTTGGTGAATGTGCCACAATTTTGGCTTCGGATTTGGGGTTCCCAGTTTGCTATCCTGAGTTACATTTGTTAGGTTAGGGTAGAAATGCCTGTAACGTGGCAAACGTGTCCTTCAACTTGTATGTAATTTAAAAGTCCTACTGTTTTTATTTGAAGTTGATTTGTTCTACTGTTTTTATTGATTTACTGATATTCTTTTATGTTAAAGTACATAAAAAAGTAGAAGATTCATTTTATATTATTAATTTTTAGGGCATCCCAAAATCTTAAACTTGAATACTACTACCCTAGACATAAAATACAATTCTAGATGGAGGAGGGAGGGATCCTAAAGGTTGAGGAACAACATTCAACTCGTTGCAGAGTGAATGAAACTATTTCCATCAACATGACTATAATCCCACGGGAAGCTTGTTGAAGTAAACATATTTGGCTACACGTAATGGCTGTTGACTTGTTGAGAAAGACGCTTGTCTTATGGGAAATGTTGGAAGGTTCTTTGGTTCTGTGTTTTTCTACCTACTGGCTTTGATTCTACAATTTTTAAGAAAGAATGTTGAAATAAAGAATAAATGATTATGTTTTGATTTAATCATTATATTTCCATTTTTGAATAACAGATTTATTTTAAATTTATAAACTCGCAAGCTTACTATTATCGGATAACTTCAGCAAATCCACGTTGTCCGGTGCTACGCACTCCTTAGCGTCTCCCAAGTTGCCGGTGATGACCCCACTCGATCCGTGTAGCGCAGCGGAATTTTTGTGGAGTTTTGCTTGAAACACTTTGTTCTGTGTTTTCAAACAATTAAGGTACTCTTGAAGCTTTGAAATCGTCGAAATATTGTCCGTATGGTTTCGCTTCAGCTGATCCATCTCGTGTTCGATAGTTGATCCAGTTACTTTGCATTTGTTTCCGCGTTTACTCAAACGGACGATTTGACCAATCTTGTTCGCGTGACGATCCTCGTAGTATTTGAGCAATTTCCGCAGCCTGGTTCTACCGGAGATGAGTCCTTCGTTGGGGATTCCCAGGTCGCTGCTTTTGGACCTAATTTTGTCAACCAGCATTTTGTAATGACTTGCACCTGGCTTCACTTCATTCAGACGATTTTTCAATTTCGTCAAAACGTAACCTGTCTTTTCTGGACAAGTTCCAACAACGTGACTTAGTGATAAACCGTTGGATTTGGCTGACTTTTCAACGATGCCTAGGATAGTATCGTCATAACACTCGCACAATGATGCCCTACACGGCCAAAAAAGAAAACTTAGCAGAACAAAACCGGCGACCGCAAAAAGAGCCCTCATTTTCGATGCAAACTGTTTCGCCTCTCGGGACACACTGTCTTCCCAGGGCATCGCTTTTGCTCGCGCAGAGAGCGATCGACAGTGAACGAGATAAAGAGTGGTTCAGACGGGGCAGTTGGAAATGATTCTGGGGATTCCCTCGAGTTTATTGTGGTGGGACTGGTATGATTTTTGTTACTAGTGAGATTTCATGAGTTTTGAAGAAATGTGAAAATATTAATTTCTACACGAGGCATTATGTAATCGTTGTTTTATTTAGAAAAATCTAATTGTTTCATTTTTGTTTGAATCTTCTTGGGAGTCATGAAGTGACAAAATATGCAACTTCTTTTTGATTGTTTTATTCTTTTGCAAAAATCCAGCAATTTGTCTCTTTAAATCATCCATTTTAATTTTGTCTTGAACACTGATCCTTTTCAGATCTTGCAGTTCTTCCTCCAGCACCAAATTCGTACTTGTACATTTCACGTTTCGTTTCATATCCAGCAATTTTTGCTCTGCTCTCTGACTTTGTCGTTGATTGTAAAATATCAAACTTTCTAAGCTCGTCAAACTTCCGGTATTCCGCCATGATTTAGGGCTACTTTGTACCTTTATTTCGTCCTCCAGCGTACGTAATTCTTCCGATTCACGCTCGTACTCAATTGCCACAGCTTCCAGGTGGTAAAGAACGTGGGACGTCCTCTGCACACAATCGGACGGGATTCCTGTCTGATTCAAACCTGTAAAACGAATTGCTCGATCCAAAATTGATTTTATATCTTCTACTGGGCAGTTGCACCACCAGTAATCCGATTTACACGGTTCAAGTTGCAAGCAAACAAGAACAACCGTGGCGAGCGCGAAAAGTGACTTCATAATGAACTGATTCGTCTAGAGTGTGAAGTGATACTGTCAGGAAAAAATGTATTCCTATGCAATGCGCAAAATTTGAATTGAGTGATAATAAAGGAGCGAAGTCACAACGTTGGAAAATGATTCCATGAAGAATAGACAGTGGAAAAATTGAAAATAAAACTTCTTGTGGAAATTTTTTTCAACACTTAAAAAATCCCATATATTACCTTTATTCCTTAAATCCTTAAAAAAAATTCAAAACTATATTTATTTTTACATCTTTATTTAAATATATTTTATTTAATTGCTTTGAATTTCGCTGTTATTTGACTTTTTTGTTAATTCTACATCGTTCGGTGGCTCACACGGCTCATCAACATTACCATTATTAATATTCCAGTTGAGACTAGTGGTACAGCAGAATACGAGTTCAACCTGGCATGAAGTATTATGTTTTCTTTTTTTAAACAATCCAAATAGTTTTGCAATTTGGAAATAGTATTGATGTCTTCGGTATGGCTTCTGTCAAGATTTGTTATCTCTTGCTCGATATTTCTTCCAGTTTCAGTGCACTGTTCTTCTCTTCTTCTAAGCTGATTGATTTGATAACTGATGTTCTGGTGAATTCCGTCATAGTGCTCAAGCAATCTACGCAGCTTATTACGGGCACTCATCAGATCTTCATTCACAAGTCCAAGTTCATCGCTTTTCTCTTGATTTTTTTCCACCAGCTGATTATGCTTTTGTGAGTTTGGTTCTGCCGCAACAATTCTTACACTCAGATGGTTCAAAACGTAACCTGTAGTTTCGGGACAAGCTCTTGAAACGTTCCTCAGTGATAAACCGTTAGACTTTGCTGATTTTTCTACGATATATGCGATGCTTGTGGTATAACACTCGCACAATGATCCTTGGCACGCCCCAAAACTCAAACAAAGAAAAACAATAACTACCCTCGCCAAATAAAACCTTCATTATAATGCAAACTGTTTCGATGCTTCAGTTTAACTGATCACACAGAGCAGGACTCTGCTTGGAAGGGGAAAGAAAGAGAGTCGTCATCCACAAACGAGATAAGATGCAGGTCGGCAGAAGTAATTCAAATCTCCTGGGTATTCCCATAATTTCAATTCGCTGAGGCCAGGGCCGTATCTAAGGGGGGTGTTATGGGTGTTCAACACCCCCCATGGAAAAAATGGCTTACACCCCTAACGCCCCCCTAATGCCCCAAAAAAACACGGCCCGAAGGGCCGCCATTTTTTTTTTGATCATCCACATCTAGACTCTAGATACGCCCTCATGGAAAATTATAGACATTAAAAAAAGGGATGTAGATGGATGAAGCCTTCTACATAACTAACACTTAAAGAAAAACATCACTATCACTAGATACGCCATCATAAACATGTTTAAAAAGGACTTTGATCGCTAATTCCCATAGAAAAACTCAACTTTCACTAGATACGCCCTCATAAAAATATTTAAAAAAAACTTTGATCGTTGAAGCCAATAAAAAAACTCAACTCTTACTTTATACGCCCTCATAAAAATATAAAAAAACGACATTGATAGTTGACGCCAAGAAAAAAAACTCAACTCTTACTAAATACGCCCTCATAAAAATATTAAAAAAAAAACTTTGATCGTTGAAGCCAATAAAAAAACTCAACTCTTACTAAACACGCCCTCATAAAAATATTAAAAGAACGACATTGATCGTTGACGCCAAGAAAAAAACTCAACTTTCACTAAATACGCCCTCATAAAAATATTTAACAAAAAAACTTTGATCGTTGAAGCCAAAAAAATAACTCAACTCTTACTAAATACGCCCTCATAAAAATATTTAAAAAACGACATTGATCGTTGACGCCAAGAAAAAAACTCAACTCTTACTAAATACGCCCTCATAAAAATATTTAAAAAAAAACTTTGATCGTTGAAGCCAAAAAAATAACTCAACTCTTACTAAATACGCCCTCATAAAAATATTTAAAAAAAACTTTGATCGTTGAAGCCAAAAAAATAACTCAACTCTTACTAAATACGCCCTCATAAAAATGTTAAAAAAAAATTTTGATCGCTGACGCCAAGAAAAAAAACTCAGCTCTTACTAAATACGCCCTCATAAAAATATTTAAAAAAAACTTTGATCGCTGACGCCAAGAAAAAAACTCAGCTCTTACTAAATACGCCCTCATAAAAATATTTAAAAAAAACTTTGATCGTTGAAGCCAAAAAATAACTCGACTCTTACTAAATACGCCTTCATAAAAATATTTAAAAAACGACATTGATCGTTGACGCCAAGAAAAAAACTCAACTCTTACTAAATACGCCCTCATAAAAATATTTAAAAAAAACTTTGATCGCTGACGCCAAGAAAAAAACTCAGCTCTTACTAAATACGCCCTCATAAAAATATTTAAAAAAAAACTTTGATCATTGAAGCCAAGAAAATGACTCAACTCTTACTAAATACGCCCTCATAAAAATGTTAAAAAAAAATTTTGATCGCTGACGCCAAGAAAAAAAACTCAGCTCTTACTAAATACGCCCTCATAAAAATATTTAAAAAACGACATTGATCGTTGACGCCAAGAAAAAAAAACTCAACTCTCACTAAATACGCCCTCATCAAAATATTTAAAAAAAAACTTTGATCGTTGAAGCCAAAAAAATAACTCGACTCTTACTAAATACGCCTTCATAAAAATATTTAAAAAACGACATTGATCGTTGACGCCAAGAAAAAAACTCAACTCTTACTAAATACGCCCTCATAAAAATGTTAAAAAAAAATTTTGATCGCTGACGCCAAGAAAAAAAACTCAGCTCTTACTAAATACGCCCTCATAAAAATATTTAAAAAAAACTTTGATCGTTGAACCCAATAAAAAACTCAACTCTTACTAAATACGCCCTCATAAAAATATTTAAAAAAAACTTTGATCGTTGAAGCCAAAAAAATAACTCAACTCTTACTAAATACGCCCTCATAAAAATATTTAAAAAAAACTTTGATCGCTGACGCCAAGAAAAAAACTCAGCTCTTACTAAATACGCCCTCATAAAAATATTTAAAAAACGACATTGATCGTTGACGCCAAGAAAAAAAAAAACTCAACTCTCACTAAATACGCCCTCATCAAAATATTTAAAAAAAAAACTTTGATCGTTGAAGCCAAAAAAATAACTCAACTCTTACTAAATACGCCCTCATAAAAATATTTAAAAAACGACATTGATCGTTGACGCCAAGAAAAAAACTCAACTCTTACTAAATACGCCCTCATAAAAATGTTAAAAAAAAATTTTGATCGCTGACGCCAAGAAAAAAAACTCAGCTCTTACTAAATACGCCCTCATAAAAATATTTAAAAAAATCTTTGATCGTTGAACCCAATAAAAAAACTCAACTCTTACTAAATACGCCCTCATAAAAATATTTAAAAAACGACATTGATCGTTGACGCCAAGAAAAACACTCAACTCTTACTAAATACGCCCTCATACAAATTAAAAAAAAAACTTTGATCGCTGACGCCAGGAGAAAAACTCAACTCTTACTAAATACGCCCTTATAAAAAACTTTGAACGCTGACGCCCAAAGTAAAAATCAACTCTTAATAAATAAACCCTCATAGAATAATTAAAAAAAAACTATTATCGTTGACGCCCAGAGAATAACTAAACTCTAACTAGAAACACCCTTATCAAAAAATATTGAAAAAAAAACTCAGATAGTTAACGCCAAGAGAAAATTTCAATTCTCACAAAACACGCCCTCATAAAATTATTTAAAAAAAAAAACATTGATCGTTGACGCCAAAAGAAAAACTCAATTAGCATTAGCATTAGCATTAGCATTTTAGGACGCCCTATCCACGGATGGCTCCACAACGCTTATCCCTCTGTTTGGTCTGGTTGTGTTAGACCCTCATCCGGAACAATAATCCAACACGGGAGATACCATGTCTTCATCTTTTGATGAGTGTGTAATACAGCCCAGGGCATAAGGGGGTCCTCGCCGGGTCCAAGCTATCCTTTGGGGAACGGAAAGAATGTTAGTAAACACCTATCTAAAGTGCGCAAGGATCCCTGCGTTGACGCCAAAAGAAAAACTCAATTCTTACTAAATGCGCCCTAATAACAATATTTAAAAAATGTCATTGATCATTGACGCCAAGACACCTCCATTTTTTTTAAACTTTGAAAGAAAAAAAACTCAACTGTCGTCCTCATAAAATATTAAAAAATATATTTTGATAGTTAACTTACACAGAAAAATCAAAAACGCACTAGAGACACCTAGCTATTGTCATCATTATGCCTTTGACTGACAAGATACGATCTCTTGGATTAATTTTTAAAAACTTTGATCGTTACGTTAACAAACAGAGCAAAATTTAACTTTTAGCCACAGGGTTTTTTTTAAATAATGGTCATTTAACCCCAATTGGACTAAAAAATAAGTACAAATTCGAAATCGACTTTTTTCTCATCGTGCTCAAATTTATACTATTGAAACATGTAAGAATCCCGAAATTCAGCAAAATCGATTTCGAGTGGTGTGCCGCGTAAAATGCCCCTAAGCCTTTGTATGGGCAGCTTCGAAGTTTCTATGGAAACCTTTACGGACGAATCAATCAATTTATTTAAAAAAAAAAGCTAAAATGCTGGTAAATTAGGTTTGAGAACGTTCTATTGGTGTTCAAAATTAGGGGCATTTCGCCTCAACTGTAAACGAAAATCAACAAATTTGAAATCGACTTTTTCAAATTATGCTCAAATTTAGTGGGGCTATTGATCTATTAAAACACGGCACCGCCCCAAAGTTTTGCGATTTTCGTCAATTTTCCAAAAAAAAAAAAAATTATTGAGCATGTCTTTGAAACAAAAAATAATAGAGCAAAACTCGACTGTTATTATTAAAAGAAGTTGGACGCTGAATTGCGTCCCGCCCATGTGGATCAATCGGACCGCGCACTGGACTCACAATCCAGAGGTTGCAGGTTCGAATCCCGCGGCGGGCGCTCTAAAATTCTAAGTGTAAATATGGGAATCCGGCGCCGTCGCTCCGTGCCGTACTCAAACACTTAGGAGCCCAGGGCGGCGAAGTTCTTGTAGTTAAAAGGAAGACACTAGTGGTTGGTGCTAGCAATGGTGGCCGACAGCTATAAAGTCAACTTCGTTGGACGCTGAATTGAATGATGTCAACAGATCTTCGATTGGTGCATTGTGCATTTTAAGCAATTGAAAACTTTTTCAAGCATTTTTCTCAACCTACATGTGATTTAATTTTAAATGATTTAGATGTTTTTTGGATTGATATGTAAATAAATCCATCGACTTTTAGCGACTTTTCTGAAGAATTATCATTTATAATTAAAAAAATCTTCAAAATAAAAAGACTCCTCGACGAAATATTTCAATAAACATCGAAAAGTTTTGAGAATAAACCTCTTTTTCTTGGTGCCAAATATTACCTGCGATTTTTATTTTAACTTAGGCCGTTGTTTTTTGAAGTTTATGTCCCTCGACTCTGACCAAAGTCAAGGGGAGCAAAAAAATAAAAAGGTTAAAAAAATTAAATTACAGGCCACAGTTTAAACATGTTCAATACACCTGTCCAGTCGTTTTGCAATCATAAGTTTCCAAAATTTATTATTATTAAACAAAAAATTGCGAGAAAAATGTTATAAATAACACTGATACAAATCTTGTAAGCATATCCGGTAACTCTATGTTTATGAATTCGTAAATATCGATTTTTTTCAAAATCGTCAATTTTTTCTCGAACTCGATGTAAATGTAACTCGATGTTGTCTTCGGCAAACTTGTCCCTTAAAATACGAACAATAACCTTATGACGTTTTTGAAAAATAAAAAAAAAATCCATAAAACGGTAATAACCAAATTGTGCTGATTTCCTCTAAAAATTGATTTTGTTTCGGGGGTTCAATCTGTGAACACAGAAAAAAATCAGTTCCCGAAATCGTGAATATTGTTCATGAATGTGAGAACCACGAAGAAATATATTCATGTTAGTAGTGTAAATGCACCAAACTCATGAATAAATTCCTCCGCGGTTCTAACATTTTTGAACAGAATTCACGATTAAGGGAATTGAATTTTGTCTGTGTACTACAGCTGAATAAAGTCATTTGTATTTATTTTTTTGTGCATCCCTCCCTGAAAAAAATGGGGGCAAAACAAATTATTGATGAAAAAATATTAACTTTTGGAATCATGTACAATAGATTGTAAATTATTTAGGATTTAATATCGTTAAGTTTTATAATTTCAATCATATAGAGCATTCAGAAATTTACAAAAAAAGGATTTAGGGATCGCAGAAATTAAAATATATAATGAGTTTATTGATGTTTAGATTATTTTTTAACATTACTGTTACAATATATAAAGCAAATATCACGTTTTGGCAAAAAATGTTTGAATTTTAGTTCCCCTTCGACATTGAGCCAAGGGACAAAAACTTTAAATTATTTTTTTACTAGCCATAACCAATTCCACCACAATTCATCATTTTGTATAAAAAATCAGCGCCCAAGGAAGGTTTGTCAACTGCGTTAACATATCGTCAGCTGTGTGCTATCTTGTGACATAGACCATTTTGGTCGAAAATGAGTTAATAATGACGTTTTGCTATACTTAACAAACACTACAAGATGCTTTATCCCGATTCTGGAAACTCGCTTCCGTTTCCCGGATATCACAATACACACTTGTGACATAGACCAATTTATCATCAAAATGATCGTGCACACTTGTGACACGTCATACATGTTGTTGGAAAATGTGGAAAATTTTTCTTGTTTTTCACAAATTAATGTTGATACACATTTTCTGAAGGCAATGCAATCTTTTGTTTTTGAAAATATACTGATTAAGTCGGTTAAACTATTGATTTGAGCTTATTTTAGTTTGTATGGGAATTCTGTGCACACTTGTGACACGTAGTACAATTTTATTTCGAAACACACTTGTGACACGTGCTTTACAGATTTTTGATTACATAATTTACTGTATCTTTTAACTGGTGTAACCAAATTAGTTGAAACTTGGAGCGTTTGTTAAGCGATAGTATACGAACCGATTGCTTCAAAAAGTTTGGCTCTACCATTCATAGTTTTGAAAAAAATTATCATCAAACTTTAAAAATCGATTTTCTCGAATAGTACTAAATGGTCGTTGTCACAAGATAGCACACAGCTGACGATATGGCACTGAAATAAACGCCTATGTTGACTGTATACGCCCTTCCTATCACACACATACACCCCTAACGCCCTATTGGGGAAAACACCCCCCATTGAAGAATCCTGGATACGGGCCTGGCTGAGGCTTAGATGGGTTCGTAAGCTTGTTCATTGAAAGAATGCAACAATCAATTAAAATTTTTCACCACATAAATGATTCTTTTGTTATTATTTTTAATATAAATATTATATCAAAAGCAAAGCAATCCACTTTAACGACCCCCGGGTCTTTTGTGGGCTCTTTTGCAAGTTTCTACTCATTTCTAGGCGTCCGAAGGTTATGTGTGGTGAGTCACTCAAAACCTCTTTTACGCTAATGGACCGACGTTTTACTTCTCCATCCGATAGAAGGCGTGATCAGGCAAATCTCGTCTCGAAAAATTCCACCGGGTCCGTCTGGGATTGAACCAAGGCCATACTGGGGTTCAGAGGCTACCACGCTAACCACTGCGCCACCGGACCCGGCATATATTATATGATCCTCTAAAAAATGAGCAAAACTTGACTTCAAATTTGGTAGAACTTTGTGTCATATGACACCAATATAGCGTCCATACAAGCAAGCCATAATGAGATTGCTGCAGCTGTCTTTGCAAAAATGATATAAAAATATTATTACATGGACTCTTTTCTAGTATTTTCAGAAAATTTGAAGGCACTTAACCACTTAATTGTAAAAAATAACAAGTGGCTTATATGAACCTTTGGGAATAATACCCTCGGTCATTTCGTGATTCTAGACTCGATTATCTGAAGGCCTTGGAAAAAATGTCACTTCGGACAATCGAGTCACAAAAACATTTTTGTTGTTGTCTTATTTTCGATTTTCTAGCTTAAGCATAACCCCTAAATTATCTTTGCTGCAAATCCGTCTACAACTTTGTAGAACATTGTTACACTCTAAAAAATAACCTTGCAAAGTTAGAAAAAACACGAAATTTTAAAATTAAAATTTTTGTTCTAAATGAAAAAATTACCCTTCTGGGTCAATGTAGATTCGAAAATTACATTAAATTTCCCATAAAATGACATGTTCCAAAAAATTTTACAGTCGAGTAACGGAAAATGGGAGAATTTTTAAAACTTTTTTAGTGTTTTTTTCGATGAAAAATACGTTTTTCCAGAATTCTGAGTACGCCATCAAATCGGGCGTCTAATTTTACATAAAAGTCCCTTTGACACCAAATTTCTATCTCATCACCGTTTCAGGCTGCAAATTATTGAAAATCACCTCTTTTTTCGCATGTTCAAAAATGGAAGGGGTCGTACCGCCCCTCCGTCACGAGATATCAAAAAACGGACCTCGGATTCGTGATCAGGGACAAAAGTTACCCCTTAGGACAAAGTTTCACGCAAATCGAAGAGGGGTCGGGGCAACTTTTCCCGATTTCGTGTGAGTTGGTAGATAATTACCCATACAATATTTTTAAAGTTTAAAAAGACAGTGTGTTCTACATTGCTTTTTTTGTGAAAAAAGCAAGGAAGCGTAAACTTTCTAGCTAGCACCCCGGAACCGGATCCACTCAGCTTTTCCTGAATGAATTCAATGTAGGTACAGCTCTTCAGCTAAATATACCCAACAACACTTTTGAAACTCCACTGCCAGAGCAGTAACGACTCTCGACACAACCGTTCCGGAAAGTCGCGTTGATGGACGCGTCCCAAAACTACGCTGCCAAATACCTTCGCAACTAATTGGGGAACGTAGTTTCTGGCCGCCACCCCATAAAGTCATTATTCGGCAGCACAGTACACCCTCGAGAAGTTGTTTGTCTTGGTGGGCGATAATGGGTTGGCTGTTCAAACACGCACGAGAACGCAAAGGAATCTCTCCGTTTGCTCTGGCTCTGTGTGTTTCTGAGTGTGCACGAAGGAAGCACTAATTCAGTTAAATGTTTGTTTAATGCTAAAGTCTAGTATTTTGTAATTATATTATATGTTTATTTCTCTGTTCGCAGGGCGAAAACTTTTGTCGCTTCTGTCGTCGTCCTCTTTATTTTCCAAAAGGGGTTGTAAGGGGAAACGCGGGTGCAAAGGGATCGTTTTTCCTGATGATGGTGCTCCAAGCGGACATGACGACGGAATCCGGATGTTTGACGATGTCTCGGAGGAACTCTTCAAACGAAGAGGGGGTGCTTTGCTGGTTGTAGTGTGGAACCAGTAGCAGCAGGAAACAGTCTTGCTAATGAAGTGTACCGATTGGATAGAACAGCTTACGAACGGGGATCAGAGCTGATTGTTTACTGAACGCTTGACGTTGTATATTTTGCTTTGAGGAGTTTTGGAAGTTTAGTAAAAATTGACATATGAATTTATGAATTTAACCACATGTGAATAATTTTTCGACGACAATTTCAATTTTGTGTGTCGAACAGTCTTGCAAACATAAACTCAGAAACAGCACACGAAAGGAGCAAAAATCAAAACAAAACGGACGAGATAACGGGACAAAAAAAGCCCCGCGACCCGCGACCGGCCAGGGAATCCCCGCGAGTTCACTTCTGTCGTCGATCGACGGTGATCGGGCTTCACCGAAGTCAGTTGCTCAGAACGAACGGCCGAAGATAGAGCGGTAATTGAGGCCAACATGAGGCACCTTTTGGTAGCGACTGTGAGTGTGACGTGTTTCCTTAGTGTTGTGTGGTGTTACAGTAACGCACAATGCAGAAGCTTCGATAATGCTCTGCAAGACATCAACTACGAGCTGGATCAAGAGTCCAGAAAGCATAACTTTTACTTCCACTACACACAAAACACCTACATTGCCAAAACGAAGCACGTGCTGAAGGAGTTGAACACAAGAATCAAGCAAAAACAACAAAGTCGAGACTCAACGCAGTGCACCGCCCTGGAGAATGCAGTCAAGGTGAAAAGCCTCAATTACGGGCTGGAGATCGAGGGTCTAGAGGACAGCGTTAGCCGGTTCGAGAAGCTGATCGATTTCCTGGACGAGCGGAACCTCAACCAACGCAACGACACCGATCGGAAGCAGGTCGTCTCGCAGCAGATCGCCCACGCGTACGTCGACCTGCAGGAAGATCTCAAGCAAGCCAACGCCACGATCGATCGGCTCAATCAGACCAACAGCGATCTGACCAGGAACTACCAAGTGCTGCAGCAGGAGTATCACAGGCTGCTGGCGAAATTGCACGCAAACGCGGCTGCGATTCATGGCAAAACGGGAAACGTCACCGGACTGCACAACGAAACAGCTACAATTAAACCGGAGCTGTTGAACTTGCCAACGGCGAATAATGTTACAACACTGACGAACTCAACGGAAGAGGCAGGAGCTTTAGTTAAGGAGCCATTCGATGTCGATGTGAGGACGAATGTCACTACGAATAAGAACAACTCTACGAATGCTGAAACGGATGATTATGAATAATGAAAACTTTACACTGTAAAATAAAGTATGATTTCTTAATCAAACGTGTTATTTTTGTTTTGTGGTTGTAAAAATTCAGGATATGAACACAGTTGGTCCATCTGGCCGAATCGTGTTTTTTAACCATCGAAACCCCCCTACAATATTTCTAGTGTAAACGTATTGTTTACTTTCAGTAATACTAACTAAAGAAATTGGAGATATCACATAAAAGGATTGAAAAGTGTCGACGCTCCATGGAAAGAAACTATTTTTTCCAAAGAAAAAGTTAATTGAATAATTAAAAATTGTAGTTATTGAACATGCTTAAACCCAGAAATACAACAAAAAAAATTGTAATAATTTAGAAAAACATAAACCAGATAACTTTTTTCTCATGAGCAAAATGTGTTCAAAATTGTATTTAAAGCAACGAGCAGGTGGGATTTAAAAAATCATTTTCCTGATACATTCCAGACTCGATTATCCGAAGCCTCGATTATCCAAAGTTTCGATTATCCGAAGTTTCAATTGTCCAAAGGTTTGTATACGACTTCGGATAATCGAATCACGAACATTTTTTTTCGTTTTACACATCAAATTCGAGTTCGGCAACCTATTAAATTGCCTTTTAAATAATAAACAGCATTTTTCAATATTTCGTCACCCTTTTGGATTTAAAAATTCTTAATCACTTTAACGTACCGTAAACCGGGGTGACTTTGATAGGATTTCAATTTGTTTTTAGAATATTTTCCAACAGGTAAGGTTTTTCTTAAGATTATTATTTATAAAACATGTACTGGGGTAGGCCACACAAAGTCCATGCACTATTTCGGAAAAAAAGTTTTTTCAATAGTGTTTAGAAAAATAGTTACGTTAAAAATTCTTAGTTTGAATTCCGGGGTGACTTTGATAGTCATAGTTTTTCTTGTTAAAATCATATTTAAGATTTTCAAACTTCATTTGTACGTTAAATGTACCATCACTAAAGTAGCTGATATAGTATTTAAGAAAAAAATCAATGTTTATATTTAGTTAACTAAGTGTATAAGCTTTTATGCAAAATACCTATAAATTTTAGGTAAAATTGTTAAAAAGTCGGAATTTTGTCTGAAATTTGTTAAAACTAGTTTTGTTTATAAAATTATCGATTTATATTGCATTTTATACTGAATTCGAAGCACGAATCACAAGTTTTCACATTTGACATGAAATTTGTTCAACTGAAATTGCCTATAAATTTAGAGAGTTTTTATAATTGTGTTTCAAAAACACATATTATTTATGTTTAACAAACTTTTTTAACCTTCTCCTAATGGAAAATTGTCCAAAAAATCCGAAAATTCAATCCGTTTTCCGATTAAAAATCATGTTCATTGAGAAAATCATGACACTTTGAGAAGTTTAAAATAATGACATTCATCAACATTTTCTTAACTATAGTTAACTAACTTTTTAAACTTGTCAAAATTTTATGAAAAATTCTTCTTAAGGTACATTGAACACTTCTCTACCACGATCAGTTTGTTTCTAAACCATTCCTTACGTATTTTAATTGTACTCTTCATTTTGCGGAAAAATCGCAAAACTATCAAAGTTTTACGGTAGTTTAGAGGTCATACTTAAGCTCGACAGTCAAAAATTAGAAAACGAAAAAAAATGTTTTCGTGATTCGATTATTCGAAGTTTCCATTATCCGAAGTGAAATTTTTCCGAGGCCTTCGGATAATCCAGTCTGGGCTGCACAGAAAGCAACATTTTTTATTTAACACCAATAATATCTTAAAAAAAATATCTAAAAGAAATTTCGAACAACAGCTAGTCCTGGTGGCCAAGTTTAAAATTTAAATTCTTATTGTATGTTTTTTTGTCAAGCTTTGTTTTTTTTTCTTAACAAGACACTTGACTTTTTTTTACTGAACTGATAATTAAATTGTTTAGACTGTTAAATTATGATAACTTAATAAAAAAGTGAACCTTGATATTTGGGTAATTCTCTACCAACTCACACGAAATCGGGAAAAGTTGCCCCGACCCCTCTTCGATTTGTGTGAAACTTTGTCCTAAGGGGTAACTTTTGTCCCTGATCACGAATCCGAGGTCCGTTTTTTGATATCTCGTGACGGAGGGGCGGTACGACCCCTTCCATTTTTGAACATGCGAAAAAAGAGGTGTTTTTCAATAATTTGCAGCCTGAAACGGTGATGAGATAGAAATTTGGTGTCAAAAGGACTTTTATGTAAAATTAGACGCCCGATTTGATGGCGTACTCAGAATTCCGAAAAAACGTATTTTTCATCGAAAAAAACACTAAAAAAGTTTTAAAAATTCTGCCATTTTCCGTTACTCGACTGTAAAAAATTTTGGAACATGTCATTTTATGGGAAATTTAATGTACTTTTCGAATCTACATTGACCCAGAAGGGTCATTTTTTCCTTTAGAACAAAATTTTTCATTTTAAAATTTCGTGTTTTTTCTAACTTTGCAGGGTTATTTTTTAGAGTGTAACAATGTTCTACAAAGTTGTAGAGCAGACAATTACAAAAATTTTGATATGTAGACATAAGGGGTTTGCTGATAAACATCACGAGTTATCGCGATTTTACGAAAAAAAGTTTTGAAAAAGTTACTTTTTGCGTTTCTCTTTGTTTCGTCGTCCGTGTCTGTCGCGGGTGACCATGAACGGCCATGATCAACGACGACCAACTTTTTCAAAACTTTTTTTCGTAAAATCGCGATAACTCGTGATGTTTATAAGCAAACCCCATTATGTCTATGTATCAAATTTTTTGTAATTGTCTGCTCTACAACTTTGTAGAATATTGTTACACTCTAAAAAATAACCCTGCAAAGTTAGAAAAAACACGAAATTTTAAAATGAAAAATTTTGTTCTAAAAGAAAAAATGACCCTTCTGGGTCAATGTAGATTCGAAAAGTACATTAAATTTCCCATAAAATGACATGTTCCAAAATTTTTTACAGTCGAGTAACGGAAAATGGCAGAATTTTTAAAACTTTTTTAGTGTTTTTTTCGATGAAAAATACGTTTTTTCGGAATTCTGAGTACGCCATCAAATCGGGCGTCTAATTTTACATAAAAGTCCCTTTGACACCAAATTTCTATCTCATCACCGTTTCAGGCTGCAAATTATTGAAAAACACCTCTTTTTTCGCATGTTCAAAAATGGAAGGGGTCGTACCGCCCCTCCGTCACGAGATATCAAAAAACGGACCTCGGATTCGTGATCAGGGACAAAAGTTACCGCTTAGGACAAAGTTTCACGCAAATCGAAGAGGGGTCGGGGCAACTGCTGTGTGAGTTGGCGGAGAATTACCCATTTGCAAAATTAACTATTATATATCTAAAAGTGCATTGTTAAGATCCATTGTCATAAGGGTTAGTGAATATGTAACGATTTCGTGGACAGCGTGAAATTTGTGAAATTCCACAATGTCCAGGGAATTCCGTGAAATTAGAAGATTTTCTTAAATCAATGCATAAAAATATTAAATAAGTATAAAACGTTATATTTAGTTCTATAACTTTTTAAATGAACTTTATTTTTTGAAAGGAACATGAACATTGGATTATAATTGATACAAAATTTAAAAAGAAAATATTGCTACTACCTAGTTGAAGTTAAAAAATATTCAAATAAAAATACATTTTTCTTCGGAATCATCAAATTGTACCAAAGTGAGAAAAGTAAGATTGCAGTAAGGTTAATTCAAATTTTGTAAAAAGTTTTTCTCTCCACTTCAAAATTTTCCAGAAAAATAGGAGGTGACAAAAATGTGTATGCTCAAAACTATGCAATTTTCATTGAAAAAACTAAAAAATAATCTATTTCGTTCTTTAACCGTTTTAATCTAAATCTTGCACAATATTTTGAATTGGAAATACCCATAGCACTACGGAATTAGCTTTTGAAGGATTATTAAAATTTTGTATTTTTTTCACAATAACTTTCAACTGTTAAAATGTATAAATAAGTACTTTTTGCTTAGAAAAAGCTTAAAGTTTGAAACATAGGTAGTTTTTTTTTTGTATTTTCAGGGAACAAAACTATATTTTTCCAAAATACTATTAAATGCGTAGAATAAATAGAAGAGCAATCAACTAACAACAAAGCTCGTTTAAAATATTTGAAACTCGAGTGAAATTTCCATAAACAGTTTTTTTTGCCATTTTGTCGTATATACTTGAAAACTAATAATAGTTTTAAACATACCAAGCAAATTCCATGTAACAAAAAATTGACTATCGTGTGATTTGAAAGGTAGAATTCCAAAATAAAATTGTGAATTCAAACTCGAAATTTTCAAGAAATTTGATGGTCCCAGTGAAAACTTGAAATTTTCAGCATGAAAAATGTATAATTAAGTGTACAAAAATCTTTCCGAAATTTGTATGATCAGTTACAGTTTTTATTTAACCCTCTATAACCCAACCCCGCCTCTAGACGGGCTTCGATTTAAAAAATCGCTAAAAATCCATTTTTCAACCAATTTTTGATCTTCAAAAAGCATTGTAAAGAAGAACTTTTAAAATTTTGGAAAATTTTAGGGTTGGAAGTTTGACTTGTTTTATGTGACTTTGCCAAAGTTTTTAAAAATGTATTTTTTTTAGGGGTCAACTTTGGCTGTGTTTTTTACTAACATTTTCTATATTTTAAGTAAAAAGAAGTATGCAGTATTTTTTCTAGTGCCCCAGACTATGCCTCTACGCATTTATTTACAATTTAAATGATAATGGTTCCATTTTATAGCAGAAAATGTGAAAAACATGCAAAAAATTGAAAAAGTTACTGTAAAAACATGAAAAAATTAGATAGGCAAAATGTAATGATAGGAAGTGGTAGAGTAGGCCAAAAACTACCAAAAACAAACATAAACTAAACAAGATAAATGCAAATTAAAATACTAAAAATGAAACAAGAAAAACATAAAACAAGAGAACTAAAGTTTTTCGTAGAACAAAAGTTGCTCAAAATGACCTCCTGAACACGGGAAAAATAAAAATTTTCGAAAAAAAAATTGGGCAGTAGAGGGTTAAATTATTTTGAAGTTATTTTATTTTTCATTGTAATGATTTGTTTCTTGAATAAAAACTACAACCCACAATTCTGAAAAACTGAAAAGTTAAAAAATCCATTATCGGCATAGACGCACATCTTCCTGCAACGCCAGAATTTTGCAAATGTATTCGTAGTTGACTTTCATGAACTTGTTATCAACCAAGATTCAGTTTGTCAAAACAACCGCATTCTATTTCATTCTGAAAATGTGGCAGCAAGTTGCACTCGTTCTCAGGTAAACGCTAATAATTCCTTAAAATAAAATGCTTTTTAACAAATTTTGCTCATTTTAGCATCCTAGTGACGCTGTCCCCGGCAGCCACCACCCCCTGGACGTACAACTGTGCGCCCCCCTTTAAACCGGGCAGCTGCCTGCTGAAAGCAGTCAAAATCCAGGACAAGGATGTCATCCACCCGGCAGCAACCCCGTCCTCCGATCTGGAGGTCCGTTTCGAAGGCTCCCAGCTGGACTATCTTCCGGAAGCTTTGTTCGGGAAATTCCCAAAGCTGGAAACGCTCGGGGCTAGCAGAGTTGGATTGAAGAAATTGTTGGAGGGAAATTTCGCGAAACCTGCCACTTTGAAGCGCGTGGACATTTCGAGCAACTATGTGGGAGCCCTGCCGGACAGTGTGTTTGGGACGTGTGCTAATTTGGAGGTCATAAACGTGGCTGAGAATAGACTGCAGTTGTTCAACGGGGTTGAGTTGATCGGGTGCGGAAAGCTGCGCAGCTTGAATGTGTCTTCCAATCGGTTGATTTATTTTAACTGGGATCCGCTGGTAGATTTGCGTCAGCTGGAGGAGGTTGATTTGAGTGATAACTTGGTTGGTGAGATGGTGGTGCCTAAATATGTGAAGAAGATCGTTGCCAGGAATAACCACATCCATAAGCTGGGAACCGATCGGGAATCGTTTATCTTTATGCTGGAGCAGCTGGACGTGTCACGGAACCGGCTTGGCAACGTTGATACGCTGGCACGGTTCGCCAAGATGACTCACATTGACCTGTCGTACAATAGGTTGTTGAGTTTGGATTTCGGTTTGTTTCGACACATGAGGGGGCTTCGTGAACTTAACCTGGCTAATAATAACATTTTTGCTGTGACGACCTCTGAATTGAAACCATTAACTCTGGAGTTGGTGGATCTTTCCAACAACGAGTTGACCCGGTTATCAGCGGTTGATAGTGCTGGAATATCTTCGGTGGAACGGCTTCTTCTGAACAACAATTACTTAGTGAGCCTCGAGGTTACAAAGGGAGCCACCAACTTTCCAAGGATTCGCTCGGTAACATTGGATGGGAATGACTGGGCATGTCGGGATATTGAGTCTACGATTGCGGAGTTGAAGACCAAGAAGGTTGCAGTCCCGTCAAGCGAAGCCAAGTGTAGTCCCAATCAGATTATTCGAGAAGGACTATGTTGTCGCGATTTGGGATCTTCGTTTGAAGAACTGGTCCTACTTAAAGCTGAAAAGTTAGCCGAAATTCAGCAAAGTTCTGCAACGTCTTCAACTTCTACCATCAAATCCGTTACCCAAAAGGCAGCCACGGTTGCAACCCCCCAATCAACAACAACCAACCGTCCCACCAATCCCGACTTGGGCCAAAAAACCAACGCCCTAAAGCAAGCCGAAGCCCAAATCGCCACCCTAACCAGCGAGAAGGCCACCCTCCAGGCGTCCCTCGCGAAAGCACAGAACGACATAAAAGCTCTCGGCGAGAAGTTGGCCCGCTGTAAATCCACCGTAAACCAGCGCACCGGCCAAACCGTCCTCATCGACTGAACCGAGACCCCTGAAAGTATGCTGCTGTAATTATTGTCTCAGAAAACCGGTTCCCGTGATGGCAGCGCGACAGCATAATTCTCACTTTCTCCTGCTCGGGGTTGCATAATGATGCTGTCATTACGGAACGGAGGGGAGCGCGACGACGATGGCGATGACGACGACCAGGAGCAATAAAATAATCAAAATAGGCAATAAAATTTTATTTTCATTGGCTGACTTTAACGTCTTCTTTGGGGTGCAATCTCAAGATGGGGGGTTTTTTTGTCACCGGCGCGAGATTAGAGGCTGGTTGTTGATGACTTGAGGGATTGGGATCGTTTGAGACATGGCTGGGAATCCCTTCGATGGAATTAGTCTAGCTTAAAGTTTTCCGAACATCGTAATTCGTTTCAAAAGTTGGTTGACTTTTATGACAAAAATGTTGCTAAATGGTTAAAGCTAATGTCATAATTATAATTCCTTTTTTTTAAATATGAAATCACTTAAAGTTGGGTTTGGTTTTTTTAAAGATCTATTATGGTTAAAACAACTTTTAAATGGCAAAATTTTCAAACTAATGTTATGCATCTATCGTTAGTTTCGATTATGTTTGAATTGATATTTTTAATAATAATAAAATGACTTATTTTGATGCAACTAAAAATTTCAAATTAAAACAGCTTAAAGATTGTATTTTTTTCTAAATTTAACAATCCTCTAATTAATACCTACGTGACGAAAATAGATCTTTAATCAAGTGATATCAGTTCGATATTATCACTAAACCTTAAGATATAAGATTGTTTAGCATTGAAAACATGTTAGAAAAATGAATTTTAACTCTGATCTCAAAACTAATCAAATCTACCTACGTGGGTTATGACTTCCTCTTCACTAACTAAAATAATTTAATATGAATGAATGCGAACATCATTTTCATGCAAGTAATTCCAGTATTAAGCAATTTCAAAATATCACTTCAGAAATCCCGCGAAATTTGAAATATTCAATTGATAAATCGCTGCTCTGTGCCTTTAGTTTGAATTTTAAACAAGCATTTTGGAAGCAGTTTCCAAATAAAAAAAACTTTTGCATGTAAGATTTTGATTTTTTTTGAAGATATTGTTTATAATATTTACATTTCCAACATTTCTTCATTTCATAGAATTTCAAAAAGATTGTAAAAGAACATTCATCAAAACGGTTACGATGTGCTTCGTGTTGGAGATATTTTAGCAAATTAAATTTCTTAAATATCAATAAAATTAATATAGCAGAAATTCTTCGAATAATCTCCAAAGCAATTCAATAAAACCTTTTTTCAAATAAATAATTTGTGATAAAAGGTTTAATATTGTATCTTGAGCTACTGCTACCTTTTAAACTGTTTTCTGTTCATAATGATGCTAAACGAATACATATTCTTAAATTTTTGGAACTATTTTTTGAAATTGCTCTGAAAAAATAATACATGAACAAACTCAACATGATTTTGTTCAATTAAATTTATTGTTTGGTTTATATATAATTAATTAGATTTTCAGAAGTTATGATATCTGAATTATTTCTGATAATATTTATTTTTGAAGCAACTGGGAATAGATCTTGCTTAATGAGTATTAAATTATTACAATTAGGTATGCTTTTAACAGGTTAATGTTATTTCATCAAAACAATATTAACTCCTTACCTCAAAATTAAAATTGATTTTTTTTACGTTTTTGTTTACCTTGATCAAATGAGATGAAAATCGAATTTGTGCAAAAAGAATTAATTCAATTGGTTGAATACCTAGTACTAAAGAAATTACAATTAGAAGTAAAAGAATTATGGAGCACTGGTGCTACTACAGGTGTTAGAGGGTTAAATGTGAAAAAATAGAAGACTTTTTGTGGAATGATGTTAATTTATCGTATAATTTAAATAATGTTGCATAATAATACAAAAAAAAACATTGAAAAATTACTCTATATTGTTTGTTCTCAAAAAATGCAAACATATATTCAAAGCTTGCTTCAAATATTTGAAAACATTGGGTTGTTTAGAGTAAAACCAATACTTAAAAGCTTTACCATTTGTTCAAGAGCTGAAACCAGTATTTGTCATGAAAAACACATTTTCTCTATCTTTTTAATTCAATAAACACAGAGGCAAGTTTAAAAATTCTCATAAAAAAATACCAAAATACATTTTCTTGTAGTTTAATTATTTTTTACATGCAATCAAGCTGTTAATTGATTTTCACACTTATTTAAACCATTAATGTTGATGTCATATATAATTTTGTTGCATAATATAAATTAAAACCAAGATCATAACAATTTTCAATAAATTTTAAATTTCCCGGGAATTCCCGGGAAATTGGCTGAAAATTTCCCGTTTCCCGGGAAATTTGTTACCCCGGGAAATTGGACGCTCTAATTTCATGTGATAGGGTGACCATGTCCTCAAACTTCATGACTCATTGGAAATGTCTTTTGATTGAATTTCTAACTAGGATTAACATAGCAATCCCCTTATGTTTATACACCAAATTACAAGTACAACATTGTTACACTCTAAAAAATAACCCCGCAATTTTAAAATGAATAATGTTGTTTTGGATAAAAAAATACCCTTCTGGGTTTTTTCAGTGAATAAAAAAAGCCGAATTTTTGAAACTAATTAGTATTTTTTTAAAGGAAAATACGTTTTTCTCGAAATTCTGAGTACGTCATCAATTCTGGAATCCAATTTCAGAATGCAAATTATTGAAAAACATGTCCTTTTTCGAATGTTCAAAAATGGAAGGGGTCGTACCGTGATCAGGGACAAAAATTATCCCAAAGGACAAAGTTTCACGCATATTGAAGAGGAGTGGGAGCAAATTTTCCGATTCGATGTGAGTTGGCGCAGAATTACCCTAATTAAAATGTAGCTTGAGTATTGATTATAAACATTTCAAGAAGTTGATTGCATCATACCCAAAAATAATGAGTTGAAACAAATGCAAACTATCATGTTTCTTTTCACTAAAAATATCTGCGGCAAAATCCCAGCTAAAATTGGCCCCTGACACGAACGTTTTAATCTGCCAGCCTCGCCGTCATCACCACCTTCCGGAAGTGCACTTGGCGGCTCGGCCGGATGATCCGTTTAGCTGGAAGCCGCGCCACCGTTGTAAACGGAAGCGCACGAACGGTTTCCAAAGTGAGTTCACTTTGCAGCTTCCCGGCTTCAACACTTGCTGGCGCTTTTTTTTGCTGTTGCTTCTTCACTGCTCTATTAAATTGTGCAATGAAATATGATTATCCATTAAAAGAGCTATAAATTTTATGGACCTCGTTGCACTGAGTTGGTCCGGAGATCGACCGGTTCCCGCTGGGAGGAGCGAGTTGGATCACCGGAGGTCGTGGGGCCACAGGCCGTGGACGGAAAACTGAAACCCTTAATGGGATGTGCGAGGAAAAGTTTCATTAAGCTGGTATTCTGCAAGTTGGCGCGGTAGAATTTTTCCTCTCTATTAATCTTTGGCAGCGGGATGTACACGGCTTGGTTAGATAGTGTAGTGTTCCAGGCCACAATCGAGTCTTTGCTTGAGCCATCGCCAGGATCCGTTGCATGCAACCTTTGACCGTGCACAGAGTCGAGGGTTGAGGTTACCGGAGCAGGAAGCAGATTGATTTAAATGTTTACTTTTGCCTTTTAAGGTGTGAAGAGGTGTTTTAAAATACTTTTTCTACATACTTTAGGATGGTAGGTTGCCCAATTAATCAGCGATTGGAGTTACAAACCTGGAAGGAGAGAAAAAGAGTTTTTAAGGAACTTTTCAATAAATCATAAAGTTTGATAATCTGGCCAAATTATTGGTTCAAAATACCCTGACTAAAATGAGTTTTGTAATTCTTTTTAAATGGATTTCAGCTGTATTTTGAGCAATTTTCAGTATTTAACTTCGCATTACCAACCAAAAATTAACTTTACCAACAATTTGGAATGAGTACAAAATTCTGCAGTAATTATGCCGTCATAATTTAAATAACACCGAAGGCAGATTTGACGCAGCATCCACCCAAAATCGCCAGTCGAGCGTTGCCGGGAAAGTTATGTTACGTGGCGGTAGTCTCTCAGGCAGCCGGAAAATACCTTTCTCAACTCCTGGTAAGGTTACGCGAGGGCGGAAATCATTCCTTCCAGAGCTCGAAAGCATTCGGCAGCCGGCGAAAAGCAGCTTTCCACGCTGCTTTCACCGCTCTACCGAGGAGCGGAAAATGAAATGAATTCATAATAACAAAAACGAACGCGAAATATTTTGGATTTTTCATTACGAGAGCAACATTTTGCCCCGCAGGGAGCAAATCTCAAGAATGCCTTTTATATCATTCCATCTGCTTTCCCGAGCGGGGTACGCGCGCATACCTTAACTCCAAACCCTCACCGCATCCCCCTTAACGCGTATCACCGTTAATGTTGATGTAACGCCACCCCCACCCACTTCGGCTGGGAGGCCGATTACTAAACGTTCCAATTGGAATCACAGGAAATCGCGCTCTAATTATAGCGCTGTTTGTACAAATCAATTAGCTTTGACGGTGGCAAATTAGAGTGAATCGCGTGAAAACATGAAGGGAAGTGGCATCCGTGATTGGGATTCAATCACCATTCCTCCACCACCGCGGTTTTCTTCCCCGCAGGTTATGGGTTGATTTATGCGCCGCTGATTGTTGATTGGCAAGTAGGCAGTTAACGGTGCGAAAATGTAGTTTTGATTGACGCTAAATGTTGTTGGTGGTGATTGCATCATAAATTATGGTAACCATTTTGAAGAAGCTTTGTTCTTTGTCGGTGGATGCAATTGATTGACGGAGGTTTACATAATTTAATTTGATTTTTTCTAGTCTTCAATTATTTTAAATGTTTTTTTCTGGTTATAAAACAGAACAATTTCAAATTTGAAACATAACAACCCAAACATGTTGCGCAGAATATTAAAATTAACAAAAGACTCAACTTTGAGAAAGCTAATAAGGTTTTTGAAAAATGCAAAAATCTTTAAAAGGCACAAAACTGGCAAAAAACAAAACGCACCGATTATACATGTTAAATCCCATTTATAATTCAAAGTCAAAGCGCCAGGTCCTGTACACCTAGGGGATCATGCCCTGAAATGCCCGCAAAATTGACCCGTTTTGTTACATCCTAGTGCAAATTTAAAAAAGCTTCCTGTCTGTATTTGACACTTTTATGAAATTTTCTTCTATTTTGCATTAAAAATAAAATCAAAAGTAAGAATCAGGAAATTATTTTTTGATACCGTCATCAGGGGTGACATTGAATCTGGGAGGTGAGATTGGGTCATACAAAAACGCAGAAATTTGAATTACTCAATGTCACGCTATGACTATAACTTTAAATGTTGGGCTAGATTTTTATCGTTTTTTTTAGAGCAGTCAACTTCACAAAAGTTTACTAAAGTGACAATGAAAAAAAATATTTTTTATTAAATTTACACTTTAATAGGCTGTGTTTCAGCAACCTGCAATCGACCAACAAAGTCATAAAATAAAAAAATGTTGAAAATTTTCTCAGCTTTTAGAATATTTCATAGAGAGCTTTTCTTCATAAAGTATTTTTAAATTCTTATAACTTGAAAATGTTACAGCAAATAAAAAAATCATTTTCGATTGCCATTTGCAAGTTTAACTTTTTGAAAGGTTTTTGATTTAGGATTTTTAGAATTTTGATTGACGGTATTTTTGATTTTTTTTTCAAAGATTCACAGTTATAAGAATTGTATCTTCGGTACCAGGTTTGGCACAATCCTTAACATCAACGCAAAAGATGCGTATTTTTGTCTCGTCCTTAAAAAAACCATACTTTAAATTTATGTTAAATAACCGAAAATATTAAAATTATAAAAATATGATTTTATGAAAACTCAATTGGGTTATTCTCCGCCAACTCACACAGCAGTTGCCCCGACCCCTCTTCGATTTGCGTGAAACTTTGTCCTAAGGGGTAACTTTTGTCCCTGATCACGAATCCGAAGTCCGTTTTTTGATATCTCGTGACGGAGGGGCGGTACGACCCCTTCCATTTTTGAACATGCGAAAAAAGAGGTGTTTTTCAACAATTTGCAGCCTGAAACGGTGATGAGATAGAAATTTGGTGTCAAAGGGACTTTTATGCAAAATTAGACGCCCGATTTGATGGCGTATTCAGAATTCCGAAAAAACGTATTTTTCATCGAAAAAAACACTAAAAAAGTTTTAAAAATTCTCCCATTTTCGGTTACTTGACTGTAAAAATTTTTGGAACATGTCATTTTATGGGAAATTTAATGTACTTTTCGAATTTACATTGACCCAGAAGGGTCGTTTTTTTCATTTAGAACAAAATTTTTCATTTTAAAATTTCGTGTTTTTTCTAACTTCGCAGGGTTATTTTGTAGAGTGTAACAATGTTCTACAAAGTTGTAGAGCAAACAATTACAAAAAAAATAATATATAGTCATAAGGGGTTTGCTAATAAACATCACGAGTTATTGCGATTTTACGAAAAATAGTTTTGAAAATGTTGGTCGTCGTTGATCATGGCCGTTCATGGTCACCCGCGACAGACACGGACGACGAAACAAAGAGAAACGCAAAAAATACCTTTTTCAAAACTTTTTTTCGTAAAATCGCGATAACTCGTGATGTTTATAAACAAACCCCTTATGTCTATATATTAAAATTTTTGTAATTGTCTGCTCTTACTGCCGCTCTAATCAAGTCCGTCCCATATGTATTTCTGTCGATTTTGAGATAAACCTAAAAATTGTCTTGTTTGAACTTCTACTTTAAGCCTATTTAATATAAAAGATATGTTTGTTCTAAAAAATCCAAAATAAAAATCACTTTGATGCTGTCCCATATGCAAAATAAAGGCAAGTCAGTTCCTTGTATAAAAATGTCTTACAAATCAACAGCAAAAATTATCAAATAATTATATTTACTCAGATTATGTACCTAAGTACTCGCAGAACTGAAAAACACAAAGTTTTACATATTGACGGAATATTTTGAATTTTTGAAGCGTCATAGTAGAAAACTTATTTTGCCTTTTTTTCCTCATGCATGGGATAACCACGGTAATAAAATAAACTACGTACCATTGAGCTAATATTCAATACAATCAGTACTTTTTCCTTCTTGAATGAATAGCCATGGTCTGGTTCTGGATTTAGGTTCCCCTTCCGTTAAACGATTCTGGATTACTCAATTTAAGGGCCCAGATATTGATACATGCAATCAAATATCTATTTGTTCTGCAGCAGAAGAAATAGAAATAATACAACGTTGCTGGCTAAATTTTCGCTGCTGGAAACTTTTCTAGAATCATCCTTCAATTAAATAAACTTGAAACAAACTTTTCTTTTTCAGATCTTTGATAAAAATAATTTGGAAAACCACCAAAACAAACCAACAAATGACAGGCAAATTTCTGTTGTAAATGTTCAAGCCTACCTTGATAACCTGACAGACTTGCCTTTATTGATGGATAAATAAAGTCAGGTCAGTCCCAGCATGAAAATTTATCAAATTAACCTATAAATTTTAACTTTTTTGAGTAAATTTTAGGATAGGGGTACTTTTTGAACCAATATTGAAGTAATTGTTGAAAAAAGTATGTAAAAATTGGTGATTAGAAATGTAAAAAAATGTGAAACATTTTTTGGGCTTCTCACGGCGATATCTCAGCACTCACTTTTTACATATGGGACGGACTAGATTGGAGCGGCAGTCTACTACTTTGTAGAACATTGTTACACTCTAAAAAATAACCATGCAAAGTTAGAAAAAACACGAAATTTTAAAATGAAAAATTTTGTTCTAAATGAAAAAATGACCTCTCTGGGTCAAATTTCTTAAAGTACATTAAATTTCCCATAAAATGACATGCTCCAAATTTTTTTACAGTCAAGTAACCGAAAATGGGAGAATTTTTAAATCTTTTTTAGTGTTTTTTTCGATGAAAAATACGTTTTTTTCGGAATTCTGAGTACGCCATCATATTGGGCGTCTAATTTTACATAAAAGTCCCTTTGACACCAAATTTCTATCTCATCACCATTTCAGGCTGCAAATTATTGAAAACACCTCTTTTTTCGCATGTTCAAAAATGGAAGGGATCGTACCGCCCCTCCGTCACGATATATCAAAAAATGGACCTCGGATTCGTGATTAGGGACAAAAGTTACCCCTTAGGACAAATCGAAGAGGGTCGGGGCAACTTTTTCCGATTTCGTGTTTGTTGGTAGAGAATTACCCATTTTTTGTTCTAATTTAAAAATGAAAATTTTTGATCTAAATGAAAATTGCAGATTCGAAAAGCACAATAAATTTCCCATAAAATGACATGTCTCTCGATTTTTGACAGTTGAGTAACGAGAAATGGCAGCGATCATAAAACTATTTTTTTTTTGCAATTCCTCTGTGAAACTGTCAACTGTCCTTCTGGAGAAACGAAACGACCTACTTCTCCCTACCAAAGATAACAGAATGGAAAATTAAAACTTTACAATACCAGTGTTGAAAAGTTCTACTTTTCAGAACTGTAATGGGTGCTGAAAAGTTGAACTTTTTAACACTGGTATCGAAAAGTAAAATTTTTCAATATTTTTTACGATGAATTTACTAAACATTTGAATGTTTGACATAAAATTCAATTCTAGATGCGTTTTTCGGAATTATAAAAAATTCTGCAAGTAACTCGTTGACAAAACTTAATTTTTTAAGCACTCGTCGTATTTATCCAACTCGGTTAAAATCGTTGGATAAATGTACGACTCGTGCTGAAAATATCTTCTTTTTACAACTTGTTACATAAAGTATTATTGAAGCAATTTTTTTTCAGAATTTTATTTTTTCCGAAAAACACGTTTTGAATGAAATTTTAAATTAAACGACCATGTGTTTTGTCAAATTACCGTCAAAATCAAAACAATATTGAAAAGTAATAATTTCTGATACAAAAGATGAACTTTATATATTCAACAGTTCTGAATGTAGAAACCTTTTAGCACTTGTATCGAAAAGTATTTCGATTAGGTTATTTTTAGTAGAGAAAAGTTTTATCTTTCGAGAATGACAGCAAAAGTAAAAAGTTTGCGACGGAAATTAAAAAAAGATATTAAATAAATCATTATTTAGTCAATTGCTTAGATATCCTATAAGTTTAAACAACTTCAAATGATGAATAACTTAGTTTGATCTGTAAACATCACAAATAATAAAACACAATTTTGAAATTGGACGAAAGGCAATTTATTAAAGCGGATCTCCAAGTTCTCCATCACTATACAACTTTCGTCCGCTCCGCCGCAGTACATCGAAACATATTTGCAGAAGTATGCTTCTCCCGAGGAAAGCAGAGTTTTCCAACTGGCATTTTATGCTGTAAGCTTAAAAAATGTCTGAGGTTAAATTGTTTGCGGTTTTTGTGCGCATTCAACCGTGCTCGTTCTCGTCGACCGACATTGCAGAGTCTCTCTAACGAACCGTCCGTGTAGCCTCGTGGTGGCCTTACCTTTTCTTTTTCCCTCCCCGAACGAAAGTAACAAAGTTCATGTTTGTGTGCTGCGCGTAGTGATATACAAGTTCCTTCTCCGGAGACCGGCCAGCGTAGACGGGTCCGGGCACCGGGTACATAAAATATGATTTTAATAAGCTACCTCCGCCAAAAGGTCGTCCTCGGTAGGCCTGAGTTACAGTCCCACCCCCCAGGTTGAGACTTTCTCAGGAACGCTTAAATCGTGCGTCAGGAATTTCCTTTTGGTGAATTTCGCCGGGCATTCCGCGGGGGTTTGAATCGGGGAGAATTTTCGAGTAAATTTGTTCGCCATCAAGCCCAGGAGGGGGTGAGCCTAATGTGTCTTAGGGATTCACTTGGGCACGCAGCACAGTCAGGCTCTGTTGGTACGTGACACGTGTCACACAGTGATTTTCCGGTGACGCGCCTGGGGCGGCCACTCCGTGGGTGGTTGGCATCATCTTGTCATTTTCTTAAGCGTTTTCCGGTTTCCGGAGTGGTACGACTCCATGCCGTGCGCGTCAAGCGGAGCTAATCTTGGGGAGTTGTCTGTGGGCATTCAAGGAATGTCACCGTAATGGCTTTGTCTTTTGAACGTTGGGAGTTGAGCTTCTCAGTTGGCATTTCTTCATGAAGGTTTTTGAAATTTGTTCTATTATTTTCATGATTTTTAAAATAAGTTTTTTTGGTAGTTCGAATACCTTGGGGTTCTCTGAATTCATTATGCATTCTTACCAAATCTGATTCATCTGAGCTTGTTATGCCCATATATTTTCCACTTGGCCAAGCATTCGGTTCTCATTCCGATTTTAGCCAAATCCTGTTCCATTCCCTCCCAGAGACGGCACACACAAACTCCCAGTTATCCCTGCACGAGTGACTTCCTACCACTTACACAGCAATCGTGCATCGCATCCAATCCAAACCACTCGAACCATGTCATCCCGTACACACAGTGACTTCCTTTGATAAGGCGACTGCTCGAGCTGGCAAACCACACCGAGGAAATCGGTTCCATTTCGGTCGGTTTGCACAAACCTTTCGCCGTATCGAGTAACAGTAACGTCTCGCGTGCGAACGCTCCGCTAAAAGCTTTGAGGAAGTCATGTACATTTGGCCATGTTCCACGGTTTCGTGCGCCGGATTATGCCTAGAAGATTTGTCGGTTTCGTCTCCGGGTAGGGTAGAGTCACTTTAGTACGAGCTACTTTGAATCATTGCAAGAACTAGTGAGGTTATGCCAAGAAATGGTCCTAAAACCCGGTTGGACTCTATTAAAAGGCTGCCACAACCGAGCCACAGCAAGTCCGGATTAGCTGTCGACACGTTGACAGATTTGGCACCCGGATTGTGGCTTTATCTGGAGGCCAGCAGCACTACTTCTAAGTCGCACCACCACTCTTCAAGATGATATCGAGCAGTTTTTTTTTCACTCTAGCTTTACTTTCGCAAACTGAGAAGAAAAAAACTGCGGAAGTCTGCGGCTGATGCGCTTCGGATTCTGCTTCCGGAAACGGGAAATGTAGTCTGTAGAGATTCCAGCAGGCTCTCTCTCCGGCAAACGCTAATGCCTTTTGGCATGTCACGCCGTTCCCTGCTCTCCGTGGGGCAGGATAACTTAAGAAGCTGAAGTAAATCCATTTCCAAAGGATTATAATATTCACGCTGGATGTAGAGGAAGCACTCCAAGATGTTTGCCAGTGCTGGGGTGGGATTGGGCTAAACTAAGTTGACTTTTGGGCGGTAATCTTATTCGGAATAAAGAGCAAAGGACACTTGAGCTTAAAACGCTGTGATGGCTACTCTAGTCAGACAGTCCAAATTCACGCTTTAAGTCCATAGTTGAGTTAATTTTTGTAGCATTACATTTCATAGAACTCAAAATCAACTAGAGCAGGTTCAAAAGCGCTGACCTGTAATCGAACCAAATTCCAAATCTGCGAGTTATTAATCAGCCGATTGATTTCGACAGAAAATGGAGCAAATTTGTATCCGTAGCGCGATTTACTACCCGGCAAATGCTTCTGCATCGCGTAGCCGTAATTGACCGCAATTACTCTCCAAATGTCGAATCGATGCATCGATTTCACGGAATTCGCGTCCTAGATTAGCGAACGCACTCGTGCTAATCATTCTTCCACACATGGACGGTTATTGTTTTCTGCGTTAAAGTTTTTTTGGCAGATTGGGATGTCTTCAACAAAAATATGAATGTTCAAAATCTCAACGTTGTTTCCAATTTTTCTCAAAATTCTACAAACTTCTGAAAAGCTGATTGAAACAAACAAACAATTTTTTTCTGAGCATCCCAAGTTCCTCCAGTGCCCAAATATCCATTCCAATTCACGGCTGTTTAGTATCGAGAGGGCCTCGCGGATCCCGTGACCACTTGCAAAGCTCATTCATATGCATTTCAATGCAACGCCGGAAGCTTCATTGTGCGAAGCTGCAAAGCCGATCGACCGATTCGCGAATGAATTTGACGGCAATAAAACATGAACTGGCGCGATACGGCGGGTGGAAACTCATCGAACGATTTCATTTATGGTGACCGGGTCGAGGGGTAAATTATGGGCAACTTTCAGAGTTGAATAGGTTTTAGGCGGAACAGAATGACGATGGTTTAATGCAACAATTTGATACAGATTTAATTGCTTATTTGAGTCATAATCTTAACATTTATTAGGAATTTATGTTTGAGAAAATAAATCGAATCAGTCCTATCCATTCTTAGACTTGATATAGTATATAGTTTTTTAGCATTGTAGAAATTTGAAAAGAAATTCCAAAGTGAACTTATTCAGGAGTTTTGCAATGGTTTTTTGCAAAGTTTCTTAAAATTTTCATACATTCAATGTCTTGGTCAAAACAAAAAGTATGCTATTCTAGAAAGTTTCGTTTAAAAAAACATCAAGAGAACCTAGTTTGTTAATCAACAAAATTATCGTCGATAATATTGTCGTCTGACGATAACGATAATCTATCGTTATTATTATTTCGATACTTCTATCGGCGATAATGTTATCGCCGATAATGAACGATCACCAACGACGACCAAGATTTTTACAAGATACCGTACTTTTGGGAAAATACTCATTTTCAAAATTTGCAATATGGATATCAAACGAAGCGAAATTTTGTATGCTTTTTCAATTTGTTAGAGTTGAAACCGTATTTTTTTGAAAATATTCAAATTTATTTCATTTGCAATATGGGTTTCAAACGAAGCGAAATTTGGTATGCTTTTTTAGAGTTTTTTTAAAATCAAAAATTTCACAATAGTGTTTTTTTGGAAAATACCAAAATTTTCACACAATACCGTACTTTTTTTGAAAATACGACCAAGATTTTTACAAGATACCGTTCTTTTGGGAAAATACTCATTTTCAAAATTTGCAATATGGATATCAAACGAAGCGAAATTTTGTATGCTTTTTCAATTTGTTAGAGTTGAAACCGTATTTTTTTGAAAATATTCGAATTTATTTCATTTGCAATATGGGTTTCAAACGAAGCGAAATTTGGTATGCTTTTTAAGAGTTTTTTTTAAATCAAAAATTTCACAATAGTGTTTTTTTTTGGAAAATACCAAAATTTTCACAAAATACCGTACTTTTTTGAAAATACGACCAAGATTTTTACAAGATACCGTACTTTTGAGAAAATACTCATTTTCAAAATTTGCAATATGGATATCAAACGAAGCGAAATTTTGTATGCTTTTTCAATTTGTTAGAGTTGAAACCATATTTATTTGAAAATATTCAAATTTATTTCATTTGCAATATGGGTTTCAAACGAAGCGAAATTTGGTATGCTTTTTTAAAGTTTTTTTTTAAATCAAAAATTTCACAATAGTGTTTTTTTTGGAAGATACCAAAATTTTCACAAAATACCGTACTTTTTTGAAAATACTCAAATTTTCAGAATTTGCAATATAGATATCAAATGAAGCGAAATTTTGTATGCTTTTCCAATTTGTTACAGTATTTTTTTTGAAAATATTAAAATCATCACAAATAATCGTTTTTTTTTTTTGAAAATACCCAAATTTTCAAAGCATGCAATACGGGAATCAAAAGAAGCTAAATTTTGCATGCTTCATACATTCATTCAAATTGTGTATACTTCTTATCATACAAAATTTTACGTCGTTTGATATCCATACTGGAAATTAAAAAAAATGAGTATTTTCGAAAAATGCGGCATTTTGTGAAAATTTTAGTCATTATCATTATCATTGAAAAAATATCATTTCTCAAAATATTTAAAATCCAATAATCTGTCTCTGAGCTGATATTTCTTGCATTGTCATTCTTTCTTCATAAATGAGGCTACCAACTCTTGCTTAGAAGAAAACCGTACACTTGGCCGATTTGACCCCAAAAAAAACAAACTGTTTAAAAAATAAAAAAAAAATATTTAGAAAAAAATGGAATTTGGGGCATAAAATGAATAAATTGAGTTGTATTCACAGCATATAAAATTCAATTTGATGCTTGCACGTTTTAAAAAACATTTTTAAAATAAACCGTAACTTGGAGCACTAAATCTTTATGTTTTTCCAATTTTTGAAGTTCACGAATTGTCAAGTTTGCTTTTACGAGTAATATCGCTCTGAGTTATAAAAGAAAATTTGTTAATGAAGATTTTCACAGTAATTCCAAAATTGTTGTTATTATGATCACTAAATTCCTTAAAAATGCGTGTATTACGAAAAAATCCTTACACAAATCTGGTCTGTAAAAAACCACGAAGAGGGTTTGGTACGGAAAAACTTATTATTTTTTGAAACAATATACCTTAAATATTTATAACTTGATAACGGCGGACTTCATAAAAAAATGTTTTAGCCATTTTCAATTGCAAATTTGATTATGCATTCGAAAATGATATGAAATATTTATTTCCAATTTATCAAAAATCATATCTCTGGTGCCATCCTAATCTCTATCTCAAAGATGCCTATTTAAGTATGTTGGAACAAAGTTTCATCAAAATAAACAAATAAAAACCCAAAAATTTCAAAATTTTGTAGAGAATTACTCATAAATGCTTAAGAATATGTATTATTATTGCATGTTAGTGAAAAAATATAATATGAAGAAATGCCAAACTTTTACAAAATAAGTCTTTTTTGTTTCAAGTAATGTCTGAAAATTTCAAAAGTGTTAAGCAAAATAAATGTTACAAAATTCATGAAAAATCCTGAAGTCCCAAAATGAGTACAAAAGTTCCAGAAGTCGCCAAGTTCTCACCGATTCACGAATCAAACACGCAAGTATTAACCCTGATTAACATCGATGTTTTCGCATGTTGGCAACCCGTACAAACGCACGCGTCACCCCTAATTATCACCGAATTAGTTTTCCACAAGTATCGAAACCGATGTTCCCGTCTCTTCACGTCGAGTGTTGTTTCCACCCAATCAATAGTGCTCCATTAGAGAAGGGGGTGGTGGAAGAGCAAGCACGGAAAGTAAACATGTTTTCCGCATAAACTTTTCCCGTTCGACGCAAAGTTCCTGAAATGGTAAGCATTGTGTGCTTCCCAACTGTATTCGAAGATAATAAATACCAGACGGTTCAATGGTGGATGGAGGTGATGCTTCCCATAAAAATATCTTCCTCGGGGACACCTTTGCCCCTCAGCCCGGGTTTTGGTCCTGGGGGAAAGTTGGTCCAACGACGGGGGAAGAAGTTTTGCTTGTAGCAAATGGACTACACTTGGTAGTTTGAAAAAGGTTTAAATTTTGTTATCGAAATATTTTTTTTTGAATTATGTAACTAAATATTTCTGAATTTAAGAAATTGTAAAAAAATAATGTAAATTTTTCAACAACTGAGTGTAGTCCATGGAAGATGTCATCCTCAGCAGCTTAAGGAGGTGGTTGTCCCGAAAACTTTGGCCAAAAATTAGTGAATCAGGTCACATAAAACCCCCACTAATTCCACTCAACCCCTATCCCTCCCCCTACACCTTCTGACCATGCTCTATTAATCCATTGTGTCGAGTTAAAGTTTCTTTTACCGTAGAGAGAGAAAGAAAGATAGCATCTCCTCCACCAAACTCCGACGACTTTTGCACTAATTTATTCAGCTTCAATCAAGTGGTCTTTGCGGGTTTTATCAGGGAAGAAGCAAAATCGCCTCTTCGATAAGTAGTTGGTTTACCACGAATCACCCTAGTTTTTTTGAGGGAAAAGTTTTTAACCCCCCCTCCCCTGTCCTATCCCTCGTAAGCATGTGACGATTTGCGAGATTGATTTGAATAATTAAATGATGACCGGACCCCGAAATGTTCGCAATCCCGGTATGATTGAGTATTCCACCGACGATTCGGGCAAGTTGTAAAATATTTCGATTGAATATTCATGCCGTCGGAAACTTCTTGCCAGCGAGTTCTGGAGCGGGGTTATTCACCTCCCCCTCCGTAAATGATTAAAGACGTTTAAAGTTTTCGCCCCCTCCCGAACTAAACCGCAAGTTTATTTGTCGTTTGGTTAAATTTTGTATCCTTTCCGCATGGTCTCCAGCAATTTTAGTGTGACGTGATTGATGTAATTTATCAAATTAAAATGTGTTCCGACGCCGCAGGAATGTGTCCCCACTCATGAATGGTGGAGGAGGAGAGGGTGGTGGGGCCAAACCAGAACATAATGAAAGTTTTATTGAGTGGTTTCCGCCGTCCCGGGGAAAGGTCCATTTTGCGGAAAATTCAAAACGGATGGACGACGGACACGAACATAATTAATTCCACTCTCTAGTTTTGCTGTTTGCAGCTATCTCGCCCGTGACCGTCAATGAAAAATCCCCATTAATGCCGGATTGCCGGTGATCTGGGAATGATCCCGATGCTATTCATCGGGGTTTACCAATGCAAATTACAGCTCTGCCATAATGGTGGGAAAATCGTGGGAAAGCATTTGTTTGATGCTTACAATGGGAGCTAATGCTCAATGGGCTTGTGCTCAATGGTAGGAAATTACATGATTCTGTGCAAGGATAATTAACAGGATGGTAGTTTTACTAAACTTGCTTTGCAAATAAATTTCCTATTGGTATTCACTTAACTTGAGAAAGGAAACACGAAATTTTAAAATGAAAAATTTAGTTCTAAATGAAAAAATGACCCTTCTGGGTTAATATAATTCGAAAAGTACATTAAATTTCCCATAAAATTACATGTTCCAAAAAAATTTACAGTGGAGTAACGGAAAATGGGAGAATTTTTAAAACTTTTTAAGTGTTTTTTTCGATGAAAAATACGTTTTTTCGGAATTCTGAGTACGCCATCAAATCGGGCGTCTTAAAAGTCCCTTTGACACCAAATTTCTATCTCATCACCGTTTCAGGCTGCAAATTATTGAAAAACACCTCTTTTTACGCATGTTCAAAAATGTAAGGGGTCGTACCGCCCCTCCGTCACGAGATTTCAACAAACGGACCTCGGATTCGTGATCAGGGACAAAAGTTACCCCTTAAGACAAAGTTTCACGCAAATCAAAGAAGGGTCGGGGCCACTTTTCCCGATTTCGTGTGAGTTGGTAGAGAATTACCCTAATTGCAATTAAAAATCTTATTTTGGACTCCGGGGTGACTTTGATAGTCTCTTTTTGCATTGAAGCATTGAAATGTTCGTTTAAATATGTTAATAAAATTTTGATGCAAACCATATAAATTTGAGGTCAAATAACAACATTTGTCACCTTGGCTTGAAATTCATTAGTAAAAGGTTTTTCTTAAAAATGTAATTTTCTACCAAAATATTTTTTAAGCATGAATTTTGAAAAATTCCACTTGGCCATGAAATTGTTAATCATTGAATGCCAAGAAATTCAAAGAAAAGGGTGACGATTTTGCAATTTCCCGGGAATTCCTGGGCCCCGGAAAATTTAGTTTTAAGTACAATAATTATTATTGATTTGTTGTCAAAAAATAAAAGAATTTTTTAAAAATATCATAAAAATTTCCGTAAATTTAATTTCACTTGGTTATAGTTATTAAACACAATATTAGTTAAATATTAAAATATCAATTACTTAGTGGAATACTTTCTTCTTATGGAAAGTTTTTTGTTAAGAACTGTAAATTAGCAGCAATGTAAAAATTACAGGCACAAGGAAAACTGAACTGAATATTAGTATTAAAAATTGGTGTTTCAGTGAAGTCAATTAATCTTAAATACCTAAGTTTTTCCATTTCAAAGCTGTGACTGCTAGTTTTGTTTTAAAGGAAAACTTTGGGCATCCCAACTTAGTGGTCATGTAATCAATTTCAAACAATGGGATTTGTTTTTTTTTTTTAATTTAACGCTTACTGAACTTGCAAATCAAAGAAGAAATGGTGGAATCAAAATGGTCATATGTTTGTTTTTTTTTGTGTATTGAATTTATCCCTTCTTTTGTCGCTGATTGGATCTGGAATTTTTTGCTTCAGTATACAAAAGTATTAAAATACCTGGGAGTCTCGACTGAACAATGGCCGATTTCTCGTGAATTTCCACTCGTCACCCTCTAATCAAAGGGATTTTTGAAACCTTACTTTTTTGTATTTTTGATACAAATGATAAAAATTACCTGTGCCAAAAGAAGCCATTTTGCATCATTAGTTTTTTTTCCATACAACGCTCCATACAATTTTGAGAGCTGGTCATACAAAATGAGCATGTGAATATTCGAAAATCTGTACTTTGAGAAGGAATTTACTGATAAAGTTGGTGTTGGTGTTCAGCAAAGTTGTAGGTTCCGATTGGATTTTTTCAGAAAAAAAATTAGAGCGTGGAAAAAAATCCCAATTTGTTTATTTTACTTAAAGTTAAGCTCCCAATATACTTGTGACCGAGCCACGTAGCCTAGTGGTAACGCTTCCGCCTCGTAAGCGGTAGATCGGGGTTCAAATCCCGGCTCGGACCAACACAACTGGTGATCTTTTCCCTTCTGGATTCGATTGCTTAGTAAAGGGAAGGTAGTGTATCGTCACAAACTGGACCTTATCACAACACCTTAGGGAGGCGACCTATGGAATGTTAACATTAACCTTAACATGTTAACATTAAGTTGAGAATGAAACTGCCACTGAATCCGCTTTGTAAATGCCGGCCCCGATACTCTTCAAGGGTGTTCCCCTCAGGAACTGGGAAAGATTTACTTTACTTTACTTCCCAATATACTATATTATTATTTTCGTTTTTTTCAGGGGACGAAAAAGGAATCTTTTAATAAAGTGCACACGGTTTTCAAGTTATAAACATATTATGGTGAAATTTTTCAAAAAATGTTTAGTTTCTTTAATTTAAAAATAATTCGCAATTTTTTACTTTTTTAACTTTGTTGATTGGACTACTGGTAGCCTTAAAAAGTTTAAATTTTGTGAAAATGTGTTTTCCTCAGTGTCATCTCAGAAGCCTTCGTTTTTCAACTTGAGACATTTTGGAAACTTTGAGTTTGATTTTCAAAGATAAAAATATAAAACTTTGTAAAATGTTCTGCTCGCATCTAAATTTTTATTTTCAAAATTTTGAAATGTAACCAAACATCTAAAAAATCAAAATTTTGTTTTTTGCTCTTTCAAAATGTTATTCTTGATTAAAAATTTTCTAAAAAAAATCAATTTCCCTAAAGTTGATTTATTAACTTTAAAAATCGATCCATTAGTTTCCAAGATATTGCGAGTTGAAAAAGAGGGCCTCCAAACCCAATGTCACCCTCTATAAAGCTATTTAAATCTGTTTTAGATGAATTGAATGTGTAAAATGTCAAAATTATTATTGTGTAGCTTTCAGCAAAATCGCATCCAATAATAAATATATGTCTTTTCCATTTTTTTTTTTTCATTCCGTACTCAATTCCATCTCAAGGAACAATCACCCCGGGAAAACCGCCACAAGTGTTTCCATTCCCAGCAAATATGGAGAATAATCGAAGGGATCGAAACCTGCAAGTAGTAACAGTGATGCTGCAACACGTTCCCCGGTAAGCTGCATCATCCTGGGGAGCGCGCCAGCCATCTTAACTGGCGCGCGTGCAGCATTATTCATATTCCTCAAACTGAAGAGTGTAATTTTGTAGCAGCGGGCAAAAATAAACACCGAACCTCACACCCACACCGCACAATCCCGGCCAACGGAAGTGCATCGTTATGCTGTATACTGCAGCTTCTTGTACAACTGCGATGGGGGATGGAAACAATGGCTTTGTTCTGCTTGAAAGCCCAGCTGGAAGCTCGTTGATCATCGTCGTCGTCTTCCTAGCTGTCCAGCGCGCTGGGAGTATCCTTCTTCAAGTCGTTAATCTTGGCACTCACTGCTGAAGACGAGAGACAAAGCACTACTGCAAGAGAGATGGCGTTGACCATCGTCATCATCCAACTCATCGTGTCGTTACCGCGCTGAAAGCTTTAAAGTCAATCCCCGAGTCATTCTCGGACTCTTCCCAAAGTCGACACTCCAACGAGTTAGTCTGTGTTTTACGAACGTATATATTTAAACAACACTCGAGCGCAAAGATCTACTGGAAACAATCACCCCAAATCCCCACTTCCGGACGGCGGCGTCGTTCCCAGAACTACTACGGCAAGAGGTTGGCATCACGCTCGGTACACAGTTTTATTATATTTATGGAGTCTCGTGATAATAACTATATCATATTTATGAAATTATGCTTCCTTGTGCAAGCTCAAGTCTAGCTCTCTTGTTCACCCGGGATGATGCCTCCTCGGGAAGCAGGCACGCCGCGTGGCACAACTTGGTCCCGGCGAAGATATCATGATACAAACTGCTGCGGGGGGTTCGGTAGCGGACGCCGGCAGGGCAATCGCTGCAATAGAATAACAGAAATTGTTGTCATCCGAGAACCACTTCTTGGGAACACCCCCCGGTCGTTGTCCCAGTTCTGGATACCGGGGATTGTCTCAGGCGAACCATCATTGTTATGCCTCTTTACCTGAGTGTGTGAACACGGGTGAGAGTGTAGCGTGTGGGTGAGGCTTCGCATCAGGTGTGTGTTTGGGTGTGAGTTGCTGGAAGAGGATACTTCATGATCCGTAACTGGTTGGCCATTATGATGGGTGGTGCCGGCATCATTGATATGCATATTCCATGGGGCGGAAGCGAGCGTGCAGTGCAGTGCATGTTCGGTGATCCATATAATGCAAGGCAAGAGGAGGAGATTCCCAGTATTCATGGTAGGATGAGCTGAATATTGATTGTGTCCTGCAGAGAAGTGACGCTGGACTAGGTCCATCAGGGGTAAACAATAAGGGATGGTCTGAGGAATAGTTCAACGTGGTACCATGAACTAGGATCGTTATAGTCTTGAAAATCGAAAACCAAATCAAACATATTTAAAAGACCACATATTTTCAAAATTGGAACTATACATAACTAAGATATGATAGGCAACAACTAATATAAATACATGTACATGTTCCCATTTCGTCCGGTTTAGTCTATATTTTATTTTATTTGGATATTTTTCAGATCGAGTTCTCTCCAAATATTAGATTGAATTGTTATTTTGAACATTATTAGTATATTTCACAATCGCACTAGATATTGTATAATTTCAATTACTATACAATCAAAATTAGGGTCTTAAAAGAATCCTAACTGAAAATTTACTTTTGCACCAAACAGTTCAGACTCAATTATCTCAAGCCTCGATTACCCGATGGTTTCAAAGGAACATAGGAAAGCCAGAGCAAGGATTAATAATAAGGGAAATGTGTAGTAATACCATTCTGTTATCAATAGCATTTTGAGTACTTCAAGGAATATATTAGACCATATTCTGGTACACCCAACTGGCAGTCGCATGATTGTGATGCATGGCGGCATGAAAGTATATCAGAATCTGCATGAAAACTGTCCTCATGCATTTTTTGCGATATAGGGGTATGACATTTTTGCCCGTTACCGACAATTATCGACATTACCGACGGCTTTTTGGTTGTATTTCACAAAAAAAACCCTTAACAGAACGAGGTTTGAACCACCAACTTCTTGGTTATTGATCCGACACGCTACCACCGCGCCATGGACGCTTGATGAAAAGTGAGTGAAAGAGCACCAACATATGCTTCTCTTTGGAGTGTTGCTCGGGGACGGGCCAGCATTATATGTGTTGGTGAGAACTGCAGATCGCTGAAATGTTTACACGCGGGCAAAAATGATCTACGGGCTTGCTGCAAAAAATGTTATAAATTGTGACATTTTCTGCAGCAAATCCACTGTTGCAGATTTTGAGATATATTTTTCCTTTGGGTGTATAATTCAATTTTTTGGTATAATTCTGATATTCATACATTGCTTAAACTTTTGAAAAAATAATGTTGATCCAAAATGAAACATTAAAGCAAGGGCTTTTACTGGAAATGTAAAATTTTGAAGTTGTTCAAAGGAAAGATTTAATTTTTTTTTTAAATTTTGGTAATAAGTTTTACCCAGATTCTTTGAAATAACATTTAATGTTTAAGTTTCGCATTATATGCGGTAGGTGTAGATGGCCACTTTAATTCTATTTTTGAGTTCTCGATTTTCTCATACTTTTCCAGAACCTCAAATAATAGGAATTATTCACCAAAAAAGGTTGCGGAAACTTTTTTCACTAAAACTGCGATAACTTCAAAACTTCCACGATGACATATACATGTTTGGTTAACAAAAGTTGCGTCATTCAATGATTGAAATCTCTCCTATTTTTCTTTGAAAGGCCAACTTATCACCTTTCATTTGCGTATAAGATAGCAATTATAGGTTGAAATGGCGGGGAGTTATGATTTTTTGAAGAAAGTAGTTTTTACGAAAATTGTATTTTTTTTATCACCCAAAAAAAATTTGAGCCCGATCTGAGCACTTTTGTTTATGTTCAGTCAACCTAACATAAATTCTAAATAAATTAAAAAAAACGGCTATGGGCCATTTGTTTTAAAATAGAAACTTAACAACAAATTAATTTAAAAAAATGTTCGTGCTTCAAATCATAATTTCGACAATAGAAACAAAGCTAAAACAAAAAGAAAAATAAAAAAGTATGACTTGACTTGATTTGATGGTGCATTTTAAACATTGCAAAACATTGAGTTTTTATTCCTTAGTTTCGAAAGGAAAAAGAATGGGAATAGCAAAGAGATAAAATTTACTGATTTTAAACTTATTTTTTCTTCAAATAACGCCTTAGGCCTTAATTCTATAAAAACTAAACATCTAAGAGTTTACGCAAAAAAAAAAGTTTTTATCAAGTTTCCTTTTAAATGTCGTTTGTTTTGATATTTCAATTTCATATTGGTTTTAAAGCTGAATAATCAAGTTAGAATATAGTTCTTTAGAAGTTCATTACAGTGTTTTGGAGTTTCTTTCAGCTGTATGTTACATTATAATCCTTTTTGGAACAATTATTGCTATTAATTAAGATTTTATCAAGAGTACGCGAAACTTGTGAAAAGAAACTCATTTAAATTGCAAAGGAAAAGGGATAGAAGATAGAAACCTTTTATTTTAAGGGAAATTTAAAAAAAAAGACAAACTTTTGAAACATACATGAAACTATTTAATCATGTTTGAAATTTAACATTTTTTCATATAAAAAATAAACAAAAACGGTTTTCAATTATTTTTCATTGATTACGAGAAATGTATCCGTTTTTATTTGATAGATTTAAAGTTAAAAAGCAGGGGTGCCCAATATTTTTAGAAAGCCTACCACACAAAAAAAAATCTTTAAAAATATGTAACGTTTTTTAATGTATTAAATTGTAAAAATTCATTTATTAGTTGATTTTTGTTTAAAATTTCAGTTATTTCAGACATTTATGTAATTTAAATACTTTAGAGTAGAAAATTACATTTTCTCAACATTTTATCTCAACGAGCCTTTAACGAATTGAATATATATGAAAAATTGAACAAAATGTTTAAAAAATGTTCAATTCTATCATCAAATGGAATAATTTTCAAATAAGTATGCATGGAATTACAGGCTTTTCGCGACTTTTTTCAAAAACAAAATCACAATTTCCCGACTTTTCCCCGTTTTTTGCGGATTTTGGTAAATTCCAGTCTGTTCCCAACTTTCCAGATTTCGCGACTTAAGTGGTTATTGAGAACAATTTGGAATCATCAGACGAGAAGATTTTCATGTTGCATTAGAATCTTTGTGATATCATCTGGCGTTGGAAAAAAAATTCTGTACTAATAAAATTTTTGTATTACTTGACAAATATCAGACGTAAACCAAATTGATGTAGGGGAGTTTGGGGTAATATGGACAGCGGGGGTAATTTGGACACCCCTTAAAAAATCACGTTTTCTTCGGATATAAAGTGAAAACGGCAATTTAAGTGATAAGGCTAGTACTAGTTATGGCCTAGGAGTATGGACAAATCAAAAAAGTTGGAATAGGTTAAGTAGTTTTGGTATAGTATGTGAAAGTTTCCAAAGGCCGGTTGGCACTGCCTTAAGTTCTAATATTTGAGGGTTGGGAAATAAGGTTTTGCAGAGGTTATATGGCAAAAAAGTGGACATTTTTTGTTTAAGGGGGTTGCTTGGACGATGTCTGAGATATGTACGTATAAAAATTATGCATTTTATCAATTTTTATCATCAAAAATTGCAATTTATGATAGAACATGCTATGGGGGTAATTTGGACATGGCTTGTGGGGTAATTTGGACATACCTGAAAGCCTACCTGTCAGGTAAAAAATAACTTTCATGGTTGGTTGAGTTCTTAAAGGGATTTAGAGGGATTTAAAATGTCAAAACACTCAAAAAGGAATGTGAGCAATCAGAACTTTCACAAAACCCCTATTTTTTAATTTAGATAAATTTATTGCAATATTCAAATGGATGAAATTTGATTACTGCACATTTTGCTTTTAGTCAATTTCTGTGACATTTCTAATTTCTATGCTGGTTTACAAAAATATTAAAATTAGAAGGGCTACATGTAAAATAAAAAAAAATGATGGTTTCAGGTTAATAAGTTTATGTAAAGATTGATTTATATAAATCTCGATTAAATTTTCAAAAGGCCCTATCTGCATAAGAAACCCATGAGGGATAGGTTGTTTTGAAAATTTAATCTAGAAATCTAAACAATACCTCAATCACTAAAAACTATACTTGTGCCTAATCCAGAATCAATGTTTAAATCATTTCAGAATTAATGATTGAATTATGTATGCAACACTGAACAATTTGTTATCTTCCTATTGAATTATAGTTCTATCACAAAATCATTATTTAAACCTTTGATAAAATATTGTGAGCAAAATAAACAAATCAAAATATAAAACAATTACAAAAACATGCTCAAAAAATCAAATGATAATCTTATTCTTCAACATGTGTCCAAATTACCCCACAAAAGGTGTCCATATTACCCCACAAGGTATGTCCATATTACCCCACAAGGCATGTCCAAATTACCCCACAAGGCATGTCCGAATTACCCCATAGGGGTGTTCATATTACCCCCACACAAAAATGTGGGGGTAATTTGGACACCTTTTAATTTTTGCGGTAAAAATGGGTTTTTCATCAAAATTTATCGAAATGAATGACATTTTTCCATCAAATATGGTCTCTATTATCCTCTGGTGTCATCCACATTCCTTTAAAATATCCATACAGCCCGTGGCAGAGCAATTTCCTTAGGGTGTCCAAATTACCCCACACTCCCCTAGTTTTCATCAACAACAGGATAATGGTATGATTTTGTTATTCTGCCATCGATTACTGGGCAATCGTGAGCAAATTTTTATGATTTGAATTAAAATACTCCATATTAGTCAAATTTAAGCTGCTGATTGACTTTCACATTATAAATGCCTTTTTTAATATTTCATGGCCATCAGTAGAATTATACGTTCACAGATCACTTCAGATCATTTTTTGGTCATATTTTTAAAAGCTTTAAAAAAAGCAGTGAAAACTATTTTCAAAACTTTGTTTGATGTTAGCTACGTTTTTCCGAATTTTAAGTACACCATCATCAAATAATCGGGCGTCCAATTTAACACACAAGTCTTTTGGATATCAAATTTATATCTTACCACTGTTTCGAGATACAAATCACTGAAAAAATGTCTTGGTAAAATCCATAAAAATGGAAGGAGTCGTACCACCCCACCGTCACGAGATATCGAAAAATGGACCTCAGATACGAGGTCAGGGGCAAAAATTACCCCAGGCAACAAAATTGCACGCAAATCGGCGAGGGGTCGGAGCATTTTTTCCTCATTTTGAATGAGTTGGGTCCATATGAAGTTTTGTGCAGAGATAAATTTACAATATTTTTTTTCTAAAATTTGTTTGCACTTGTTAAGTATTGTTAAAATATTTACATTAATTCCTGTTGTTTATTGTTAAAATTTCTTCCCTTTTGTTTTCTGAAGCACCAAATTATGTGGATGAAAAACATTTTGATTATAAACTAAATTTAAAAAGTTTTCAACCTCACAAAACACCGCAAAATACCACAAAACCTTAAATGCATCCTCTTGTTACGTCGATTTACGATCTTACATCATTGATCCGTTCATTCATCCCCAATCATTCTCGGTAAAACCCTCTCAACCGAGCAGCATCGCCAGCAGCCGAAAGAAATCAATAAAAAATCACAATTTACAACCATCTGCATAGCGCGCTCGGAATCCGAACCAAAAAGTCAGAGCCAGACTTGGGGCGGGCCCAACTTCGAGACCCCCAAAATCCAACCAAAGCAGCTGTAAAACATCTTCTTTATGACCAATTTGTTTGCCATGAAAGGGGGACGGGGGAACTTCAAGAGATCCAAAATTTTACCTTTTTTTGCTCTCTCTTGTGCGTGTCTTACCACGTGGCCATTTGCGGTGTGGCGCAATTGGTTGGTCCACTTTTCGCGTGTCCCAAATCCCTTCCGGAAGAATAATCTCTCCAGGCCAGGCAAATTTCACGTGTCATTGCCATTAGTATCGAGGTTTTTCCCGCCGGGTTGTTTTTCGGTTCGGTCTTGTCTTGGAGGATTACTTCACGGACTTTTGCCTCCCAGCAGCTGTTATCTTTTTGGGTGGAAAAGCTCTCTTTTTTTTCGTCTTGGGCCAGTAAGTGCCCTTTGATTATCTCGAGCCACGCAATTTGTGATGGGAAAAGGACAAGTTATACGGTTTTCTTTCTTGTTTTGAACATTTTTCATGTGAATTTGAGAGCTTTGTAGGCCAGCTGATGTTTTCGCAACAAGCGCAATACTTTTCCTCATCGAAGATATCTAATGATTCAGAACCAAGACAGAAAATCCCCCGACTCGAGAGTGGGCAATTAGGATGCTTTTTGCCTTCCCCTGAAACGATGATAATTGGGAAGAAATTCGATTTCAAGGGGATGCTATCGATAGCTAGAATCTTGAAAGGGATCTCAATGACTTGTAAATTGAAGTAAATGACCTCGTTCTGAGATCTTCCAGCACAAAAAAAAACAAATTTGTTTATTCTGAGTTTTCCAAAGCTACTCAAACAGTCTTTAATCGAAAAGTGAGCAAACGCTCAAGACCTGGATAATTCACGAGACGTGTCTTATCGCTAGATCGTCTTATTTACCGCTTAGAGTTCGTGATTTAGAGCTCTTTCCCAGAATGGCTCACTTTTTTTTCTCACACCGCAAATCCCAGACACCATTAGTTTTTAACGTCGGCACGTTTCGTGACATTTTAAAAGCAAAATTTCTCAGCCAAATGACGTTTAACAAATTTCAACCTCCCAAAAAATCTGGCATCCATTTCCCGCCACATTTTTTCGCCACTTGTTTCTCGGGTGTTCCTCCTCAAAGTGGAACGTAAATAATCACTTCACGTGCCGAGAGGTGCTTGTCGTGATGATGATGATGATGCTGGTAAAGCCCCTTGAATTAAGCGCCAGTACGATGATGGATCAGCTACATCAGAATTGGGAACGAGGCGCGATGAAAAAACACATTGATGGTGGTGGGTTGTTTTTACAAGTTGTGTCTTTTTGTTTTTCTTCTATGTTGGATTAGTATTTATTGGATTAATTTCAGGACTTGGAGAATGCTTGTTTTTGTTTACGATTCCATTCAAATTGAGTCTCATTAATAATTGTAAAATTTATGAAGGCCAAACATTGTTTGCCTGACACTATTTCCACAATAATTTTTTGAATATTTTTTTTTATTTTTGCTCATAGCACAGAAATGAAAAAGTAAAATCATAAACCCAACGTTTATTCTTATAACAAATTTAACGTCCTTTAAGAATTTGTAAAAAATATTGAATATAAAATTATTCTTTTAAATTTCGGAGTCATATTCAAAAAAAATGAAAAAAACGTTAAAACCGTTGTAACGTCACGGCAGAATGTGTCATGTATTAATTTCATTTAAATATTGTTCAAAATAACCGTAATTCCAGTTTAAAAATATGTCGATAACTAATTTTCAACTAAAATAAGGAACATTTTAATTAATAAATCAATCTCAATTACTTCAAAGAGCCATGATTTTTTAATAACATGATTTCAAATCATAAAACGGAATGCATTTTCAAATTTCCCAAAACTCTAATCTCAAATTTTCAGGCTAGCTTCTGGGGCAATTCCGGTTGAGGCAATCGAAATAAAACGCTTTTCTCTTTTCTATATATTCGTGAACGCTACACGGCAAAAAGTAAGTTTTCGAAATCATAATTTATCTTCATAAATTCGAGAACCACGATGAATATATTCACGTTTATAGTGCAAATGCACCATACTCATGAATAAATTCCGTCGTAGTTCTCAAATTCATGAGCACAATTGACGATTACGGGAATTGATTTTTTTTCTGTGTAGTCTACATGCTATCTGAACAGATTTTAAATGAATTTTCAAATTTCACTTTCATAAGAATAAATGAACTATTTGAAGTTGAAGTTTGTTAAAATTTATTTTCAAGAAAAATTTGCTTTAAATTATGTTTTAACAAAAGTTGTTCTAAATCGCATGTATAACCAGCAGGGATGGAATAATCGCAAAAAAATCATTTTCGCTTGTGAACTTTCTTCACCCGCGGTAGAGAGAGGAGGCAAATCACGCAAAAGAAAATCGCTCCCGGACTTCTCCAAGAAAATCAATCTGTTGATGACTTTTTGTGAATTTCCTTGTTAGCATCACTTAAAATAAATTATTTCGCTTTGTTTACACACATTGCCCATCTAAAAAAAGTGACAGTTCATTTTTCGACGTGTGACGTTACACTTGCAAGTGTAGTAGTGAAAAAGATATTCTGCCGAATAATCAAGATTATGATTTTTTAAGATTCCTTTTACTGATCTTTAGTGCACGAGAGAGGAGAGCCATGCTCCCTTCGGATTTATTCTCTTGATTGACGTCTAAAGATTTTCTTTTGATGATGATTATTCCATCGCTGATAACCAGTATTTAATCATTTTTTAAAAGCTACAGTGGATCTTCTCGTTATCGATATAGAAAGGATCGTCGAGAGCGGGAGTTATCAAATTATAGAACGAAAAATCAAAGCATCTATTTGAAGGGACTGAAAAATTTATTGACAGTTGGAGCAATATTGATATCGAGAAGATCGACAGCCAGAAAGTCCACTGTATTAATTAAATTTCGCGAAAAAATGTTCACCGCGGATTGTAAAAAAGCTAATTATGGTTTTCGTGGATCATAGCACACCTAGAATTCAAAGTCGAGAGAATCGTTCCCTCAAAATTTATTGAGGGCTCAGGGCCAAAATTGAGAGAATAATGCTACCAACTCACACCATCAAAACGAACGTGTTCATTTGTTAATTCTAACAGTAAATGTCCAACAAGTGTCATACATTGACTTCTAACCACTCCTCGTTCAACAAGCTGTGGTGGCCGAGGCAGTTAAGTCGTTAGGTAAGTCTGTCAAAGGTCTCTGGTTCGATTCCCGTGGTCGACACTTTTTGTTTTTTGTTTTGACGGATGAACTTTTTTTGCAAATGAACCTCGAGGGAATAATTCTTTCGCCCATCTCGAGCTGTGTTCTCTGTGTCCGTGGATGGTACCACTATTCTCTCGGCTCGAGGACATCATTCTCTCGGACGAGCGCTGCCTAGTTTTGGGTGCAACCCTGCTCTTATTGGCACTTTCTCTTGCTTATCTTTTAAGGTTGCAATTATGCTTATTCAACGTAAATTGCTTACACTCCTCTTCATGCTTACCAAACTCAGTGCCATCAATGGCATCTCTTTCAATCATTTAGCTCGACTCATTTAACCCAGTATTATGTACCCATCCATTGGGAGGTCGAAGTCTCTCGCTCTCATCTGATGATCATCACCATCGCCATCCGCGCCAATCCTTTTTGGGAAGTGTAATCAATCAGCGGTGCATGAATAATTGATTGTGCATCCACTGAAATGTGACAACCGCTTCTTGTTTCGTCGTCACTTTACGCGCCACCTCCACCCCGGGAAAGTTCATTGAAACTGCAAGATTTGCCGTCAGCTGCACCGTGACTTGGCAAGCGTAGGGGAAAATGATTTCATGTAATTTGACACCGTTTTGGTGTAAATTTTGAACATTCAAGTTATAAAATGGAATATACGTACCAATTACTTAAATGTTCAGAAATTTCCATTTGAAACATAAATATTATTTTTAAGAAAAATTGAACATCAACGAAAAACTCCACTCTATCATCTGGAGTGCAACTCCTAAATCTTGGCAACATTTAAAAAATACATGAACGAGACGCTCGCTTCGCGATGGGAAAGAAGGAAATTGAGGATGCAATCAAGTGTAAGAAAAGCATCGTACCGCGACCGATTTGCCCCCATTTTTCCACCCAAAACCCACCCCTTTCCCCCTTCTTCGACGAAGCCATCCCCGCGGAACGAGGACGATTTGCTATTACTCAAAAAGTGCTTATGTTGCAGTAAATTGTACACGCTCGAAAGCTTTTCCTCCTCGCAGCAGCAACTCGACTATACTTGGGGATATGGGAACGAGGACGAGCAAGGGGGGAAAGCTCTCTGACTCCATGACGACGACGCCGGCAGACGGAAAAGCTGCTGGAAAATGCCGGCAAAAGTACAAACGTTGCTCTCGCAGTAAATATTGTTGAATTTTTCAATGAAAGTATACAAACATTTCCATCATCTCTATGGGATGGGAGGAACAGGGGGGAGGCAAACTTTCTTCCTAGCATTCTCGTGTGTGTGACTTTGTATCCTGAAAAGCCTCACTCTCTCTCGGTTCCCCGTTTCTACAGCTGCTGGCTGGCCTTAAAAAGCTTTTTCACAGAGTCGTCGTTCGTCATCATACGGCATGCATCACAAGCACACAACTCGAGGCGCTTCTTTCGCACATGATGGAACCTTTAGAGACGGATTCGTACTAGTCGTCGTCGTCGTCGTTGGCGATTGAGTTTTGAGGGATGCTTTTTCGCCCCAACCTTCGAACTCGCTCTCTGTCGCTACACTCAGTCAGTCTGTGTATGGTACATTTTTACATAATAGCATTTCAATTCAATCATGATGTAAAGTGAATTTGATTCTTCGCCCAAACGGAGCACATAGAATGTGTGTGTGTGTGTTCGGGGAAAGTAGTTTGATTGCTGCCCCATTAGATGACACAATGTATGCTGGGAGAGAAGTAGTTTGGACACGAACGACATCAGTGACGCCTTTGTGCTAAACTTGAATGAGGTCCGTTTCTTGGAGATAGGAGAATGCGTTTGGCGTTTGGTATTGAGATTATTTATTGGGGTCAATTTTGGTATGGTGAAGTTATGAGTTATTTTTCGGATTTTCAATTCGGTTTTATTGGTAAATAATCAAGATAAAATAAGTATTCTTGAAATACATAACCATTTGATTTTGCTAGGGACGATTTAAAAAAAGCCAAACTGTGATGATCTGTACCGAGCTCCAGAACATACGTATACAAAACATGGGCAAGGATCTGGCCTACAGCTGAATTTTTCAAATCTGTGTCGAACATTATTTCACAAAGTTTTATGTTTTTGGTTTTCCAACCGAAAATTTTGACAAAAAATAATAATTTTAGAGCGAAATTGAATTAGCAATCGAAAAGTACTTAATTTTTTTAATGAAATGTACAATTTTAAACGTTTTTTGAATTTTAAAACACTTTATGAAAGAAAATCATCCCTGAATAAAATATTTTTGATAAAATGAGAAAATGTTCAGCATCGGTCATTTAGTTTCTGAGCCTCGCAAAGAATTCGAATTGATGGATATTATTTTTAAAATGTCACCTAATTATCCAGCAATTTACTGACAGTACTCTTAGTGGTCCGATTTTTAATGCATAAAAATGATTTGTTTTGCGAAATTTTCTGATCTTCTTAATAAAAATAATTTCAAAATTCTAAAATAAGGTTTTATTTTTGAAAAGCTCTACAAATGGATCATTTTCCTAATTTCTTAGACCAAATTATAAAATTTTTGATATATATTTATTGAAAAGATCAGAAACTTTCGCAAGAGTTTCATTTTTTAACATTGAAAATCGGACCAATAGTTAATTACCAAATAATGAAACTTTTTTTTTGTATTCCAAATTAAAGTTCTATTTTATGCCTAAAATTTCCAACATTCAATGCAAAGAAACAAAACATAAAATCAATCGAAAAAAATTCTACAATTGAGAAAAATAGGCTAAACCAAGAGGCTGGAAAATAGACATTGTGAGCAACAAATTGTGCAACACAATATTTAAAAAATATTTTTACAGGCTTGGCTTTTGAAAAACACTCAGGTTTTCTTTAACAAATGAGATTATTACATTTGAAATTTAGCTTCAGTACTTACTAGATTATCCGAAAGCCTTGGAGACACAGTTTTTTTATTGCAAATTTCGAGTCAACAAGTAACTATTTAACAAATTCTGCATTATTAAAAGGTAGCTGAGAAGGTCTGCAAGTCTTTCACACTCAAATTTTGTGAAAAAGTTACCAGTTGGCTCGAAATATGCAAAATAGAGCACTTCAGAGGCCTTCGGATAATCGAGTCTGGACTGTACTAAATTTTTGGCAACGCATCGAAATTTGAAAATATGTTCGAAATCTGTATTGATAGCATGTAGACATTCAAACTTAAAAACTAGTTTTCTGTCTTTAAGCGTAAAATTGCTCAAAAGTTTGAAAATGTAGTCTTTATTCCAATTTGCAATATCCCAGTCATTATTTCATTAAGAACAAAAAAAATCTTTTTTAAATTTCATGTCTTTTGTAACTTTTTAGGGTTATTTTTTAAAGTGTAACAATGTTCTGCAAATTTGTAGAGCACATAATTAATTTTGTTTACATATAGAACCATTACGAATCATCGCGATTTTACGAAAAAAATAACTTAATCCACCTATGTGGTTGGTGCCTTTCTCACTCTTTATAAACAGTGGGTGACATTATGTGACACATACATTTGGACACAAATTTCATATTTTTTTTAGATCCGGAATAAAAAAGTACACAAATATCATGAAGTGGAAAGGTCTTTCAGTTACCTAACCAACGATGGGTTGGATGGTGGATTTGGACATAGTTTACATACATTTAAGCAAGATCCGGCTTCAAAAATGTACATAAATATCACTTAGGTGGGCATAACTCGAGACAGGGTTGCGAGATCATCAATGTTTTGGACTCGTTGGAAAAATCTTTCGATTACCCATCCAACGATGGGTTGGATAATGGAGCAATTCTACACTCTTAAAAATAACCCTGGAAAAGTGACAAAAACACTAAATTGTAAAATGAATGAAATAGTTCCAAATGAAAAAATACTCTTCTAGGTTGAAAAAGTCTTTCTGACACCAAATTTCCAAATCCTCTCCATTTCAGAAAATTATTGAAATACACGTCTTTTTCGAATGTTTAAAATGAAACGAGATGTCACGAGATATCGAAAAATGGAGTTCGGATTCATGGTCAGGGGCAAAAATTATGCTTTTGAACAAAATTGGCGGAAAATGACCTAAATCAAACCACCAAAACCATAATTTTGTACCAAAATTTGGTTTAAAACATTGATTTTTGGTGAATTTGTAGATCAATGATCGCCTACAAGCCGCATAAATCGCGAAGTTCTGATGGTTATAATGTAAAAACGTTACTGAATCCACCTTTAGGTGGTCGGTACCTTCCTCATATACATAAAGTGAATACACTACACAGCATCATAAAAAGTGTATGAATAACACTTATTTTTTCAAAATATCTGAGATCAGGCCTCAAAAAGTGTATTAAAAACACTAAAATACTTATAACTTTTGATGGGGTTGTCAGATTTTCAATCTTTTGGACTCTTTCAAAAGATTTTTTGGTTACCCATCCCACGATAGACCGCATGGTAGATCCGGACAACGTTTTCATCAAAATATGTGAGATCCGGCCTCTAAAAAGTGTATAAATAACACTTGAGTGGTTATAACTTTTGAAAGGGTTATCAGATCTTCAACGTTTTGGGCTTGCTGAAAATGTCTTTTAAATACCTTTCTTAAAATGTATGGCATTTTCCTTACAAAAACATTTTTACAATCTTTCGAAGTTTAGCTAAACTCGATTTTTAAGCACAACTTTTGAAGTACTTTTCTAAACTTCAAAATATTTACTAGGGTCTTGTGGGACCCCAAGACGGATCGAATGAGACCAAAACGGTCCAAATCGGTTAAGCCAGTCTGGAGATAATCGTGTGCATATTTTTCGGTGCACGGACTTACAGACATACACACGCACAGACATTTATTCAGAATTTGATTCTGAGTCGATAGGTATACGTGAAGGTGGGTCTACGAGGTCGAATAAAGAAGTTAATTTTTCGAGTGATTTTATAGCCTTTATATTGGCAAAAATGTACCATCATTTAAAATATTCCCTCGATCATCCTACCTGTATGCGTTCGCTGGTGCGCCTTCAGGTGCGAACTCTTCGTGTAGACCTTCTTGCAGCCGAGGAATTGACACTTGTGTATCCGCCGCTTCGAGTCGGGACTGTGGTCGTGCTGCCGCTGGTGGTGTTTCACTGTTGAAGTGGTTAAACAATTACCCTTGAATTAATATCATACAATCAAGTCGAGGGATCGTGCAGTACCTGTTATCGCCGCGCTCGGTGAGGACGACGCACTTCGCTGGGCGATCGCGGCCTGCAGCTGGGGACTGACTTGTATCACTCGCGTCACGCCCAGGTGGCCACCTTTACTGCTGGAGGTCGTCGTTAGCCGGACGATCGCGTTCCTTGGTATGTGTCCGGAGGCCGTCGATACTCGCAGGATGCCGCCGCCCTGGTGTTCCAGCAACGCAATTTCCGGCTCAGTCTTGATCGTGGCCGCCAGGGTCGTCGTCGTGAGGGGGTTGGACGTTGGGCTGCCGCTGCCTTTGCTGAGGTGTGACTCAGGCGAGGAGGGAGGCGTCAGCGTTGGTAACAGGTCCGAGGTCGTCGCTCGCGCCACTAACCTCAGCTCGATGGCGTTCGGGTGGTGGTGGTGATGGTGGTGCAGGTGGTGCATGGAGATTTTGCTAAACTGTTCCGGCTCGGGCTCGTCGCAGCAGCTGTCCGAGTTGTTCCCGTCGTCTTCTTCGTCCTCCGGGTCGAGGCGTTCCTTTTTCACCACGACCGCACAACTCAACGCGGGACTGCTGTCCCAGGAGGCGGAGCACGGCGACGAGGAGGAGGAGGATGAGGAGGACGAGGACGAGGAGCTCGAGTGTCGGTCGTGCAGGTTCAGCTCCTCTAAGCAGTACGAGTCTACTTCTACCTTCCAGCCCGAAATTGGGCCGGGCGTGGCAAACAGGTCCCATGGTGTGTCCAGGTCGGCTGGCTTAAAGGTCGTCTGCAGCTTGGGCTCATCCTTCAGGTATCGTTCCATCTCGTAGCAGGTCTGCGCGGGACAAGAGGAGAAGAAAAAAAAAATTCAATCAAAAATTCAAAATCGAAATTCGCAGCAGTTGCCTCGGCAGTCAACTGACTTTATGTTCGCACGCCGGAACGCAGGGGGACAGAGTTCAAGAAACCCGGAAAGAATAAATCAAAAATGTGAGAATTTGTTGAAAAGAAAGTTCGCCAAGTTTCCCATCCCCCAACCCTCAACCAACACCAGAACTTGCCCCCAAAAACGTCGACACCCTCCCCGGAAGTGCTGGGACTGACCGAGGCGAGCAAATATTAAGGGGTCGTGCATAAACCACGTGGTCTCCTTAGGGGGGGGGGAGGGGGTCCAAAATCCGACCGAAAAAAACCATGAAAAGCCATGGGGGGGAGGGGGGGGGGGTCGACGGCTGACCACGTGGCCTTTAAAAAAAATCTTTTCTATACAAAAAAATACGCGCATTATGTTCACTTATATGCATACATTTTTTGTTACACTTTAAAATCATACAACTATTGTGTTTAGAATTATTGCTTATATTTCAATGTCACAATATTTTCCAATTCAATATTAAATTATGTATATCAGCAGATTCATATCAATACTTTGAGCCTGTTATTGAATGAACACTTTTTAATACTCATGTAATTCCTTCTTACAAAAGATTAAAAGCTTAAAAAGCTTAAAAAATAAAGTGACAGTATCCAAAGTTAATATACTTTAAAAATGCATACCAAAATGCAAACAAAATTTCTTTTTTATGTTGATGGTATCTTGTAGCTTAAAAATGTGCTTGCAAATTTGCATTGAAAGTAGATGTAGAAATATATTTTCAAAATCTTAGATCTTAGCTACGGTGATTATTGGTCCTATAAGTGATCGAAGAATCTTTATCGAAAGATTTCCTTTTGACACTTAAAACAAACTCAAGATATCTTGTCTCTCCTCTCACATGTCTCTCCTCTCTCATATTTTTTTTTATGTAAAAAGAAACTAAAAACCCCAATTTCAGGATTATCGCGCAGTTCCAGTTTCACTACCTTATTTGCAAGTGAAACGTCTAACATTAAAAAATACCCAGTCACGGAAAAAACGTACGATACATACTTTAAGATTCACCAAAAAATTGGATGAATATTTTGGTCTAAAAGGTATTCCTTATTCCATGGGTTACACAATTCGGATTGTTATATTACATAACATTTCATAAAATACACGTAGTACTATCCATCGTCAAAGTTGTAGGTATTTTTTTTTGTTTTTTTTTTATGTTAATAGGGACCATCTCTTGAGCCAAAGAGAAACATGGGCAAACATTTTAGATTTTTTGAAAAAAAAACAAACTTCAAGCAAACATTGTTTTTTTTTCTTAATTAATTTAAAGATTAAAAAAAAAGGGGCCAAAGGTGCACTTTCCTGAAAATATTTGTTTTTCTTTAACCCTCCACAACCCAACCCCGCCTTTAGACGGGATTCGATTTAAAAAATCGCCAAACATCCATTTTTAACCAATTTTTGATCTTTAAAAAACATTGGAAAGAAGAACTCTTAAAATTTTAGGAAATTTATAGGTTGGAAGTTTTACTTGTTTTATGTAACTTTGCCAATGTTTTTTGATATGTCATTATTTTGGGGGTCAACTTTGGCTGTGTTTTTTTACTAACTTTTCCTATATTTCAAGTAAAAAGAAGTATGCTATGATTTTTCTAGTGTCCCAGACATGCCTCTACGCATTTTTGTTACAATTTTAATGAAAATGGTGCTATTTTGTAGCAGAAAATGTGAAAAACAAGCAAAAAATGAAAAAGTGACTGTAAAAACAAGAAAAATTTAGATAGGCAAAATGTAATGATAATGATAGGAGGTGGTAGAATAGGCCAAATACTACCAAAAACAAACATAAACTAAACAAGATAAATGCAAACTAAAATACTTAAAATTAAACAAGCAAAACATAAAACAATAGAAGTAAAGTTTTTTGTAGAACAAAAGTTGCTCAAAACAACTTCCTGAACACGGGAAAAATAAAAAATTTCGAAAAAAAATTTGAGTATTAGAGGTTAAGCTGGGAAAGTGTCCTATAACTTCAACTTCATACCTCAAATAAAACCACTCAAATATATAGACACATTAAAATAATTTGAATTACATAATTTTCAAATGCCGATATCAATATGTGAAATAAATTTCAATACAATGCCGTTAAAGATCAACATAAATAAAACTCCTTAAAAAGATGGAACGGTTTTTTCAACTCGTTGGTTCTCTGGCATTACTCAACCAACCGGGACAATTTTTTTTGAGTGAATTATAAGGATGTCTAGATGATCTTAAAACTTTGCATAGCTCGATTTGATCAAATCTGTAATTTTTGCGATCAAAAATGTCGTTCCAACTGTTGTTTGCTCTTGTAAAAAAAAATCGCCCGAAATTCCGCGGAGACAAGCCCGAAAACCTGCGAGTTGAAGTTACCGTTCCAACGTTTTAGGGAGACTTGGGCATCCGTGTATATTGGACATACGTTGGGCGTCCCAGTGTTAATAATTTCAAAGATATTGAAAAGATTGAAAAAATAACTTATATTTAATTATTTTTTTGTATATATTTTGAGGTAATATCTCAGCAACCAAAAGTTGGATCAAAAATCTTAAATCGTAGATAATTTCCTAATCATTCAGATAGCCTATTTAAACAACTAAAAATATATTGTAAAATCAATTCCAAATTTAAGCTCAATCTTTTTTTAAATTTATCAAAACACGTAGTCGACAGCAAATTCAATTTAAAGTAAGAGTAAGACTTAAACAATTTGGCGGTCCATGATTAAAAGAATGGTTTTAAGCGCGATCGATTTTTTCGATTATTTTCACATGACTTTTGTTTGTACAGCCGAGCAATTCTCTACAAAATTGGTCTTTATTCTTTAATTTTAATTTTTGAGTTTTTTAATCCGTCTGAAACTTTTTTGGTGCCTTCGGTATGCTCAAAGAAGCCATTTTGCATCATTAGTTTGTCCATATAGTTTTCCATACAAATTGAAATATGAAAATTCAAAAATCTGTATCTTTTGAAGGAATTTTTTGATCGATTAAGTGTCTTCGGCAAAGTTGTAGGTATGGATATGGACTACACTGAAAAAAATGATAAATGGTTATTTATTTTGCTGATTTTTAGTTTCACATTTTGTCACTAAAACAGGTTTTTGTATTTTTTTAATTTTGTCAACTTTTCAGAAATTTCCTGAACGGGCAAAAAATCTTTGTTTGAGTTATTTATTTTTAAATCAATACTGATTTAAAAAATCGAAATATTCATCGCAAAAAAATTTCAACTTTATTTTTCGATGTAAAATCGAATTACAGTGAAATTTTCATAAAGTGCACTGTTTTCAATTTATAGCAATTTTTAGGTACCTTTTTAAGAATAGTTGCAGAAATAAATTACACAACTCGACTTTTTTTGACACACTGAATCATTGGAATCAATCATGCTTAATTAAAAAGAAAAGTAGCTTTAGATTGGATTTTTATGAATGTTAGGAATAAAATTAATATTAACATAAATATAAGCTTTCATAATTAGATAATTTCCTTAAAATAATATAAAAATATTTTTTCCTGAAACAAAACTTTTTTTTTATTAAATAATTTTGATTTAATGAAAATATTTAAAAGCGCATTTTAATTAAATCATGAATGCTGATTATATAACAAAGTAGATTTAATTCTTAAAGCATATTTATTCTGGATGCAATTAATTGCACTGCAATTCCATAATTTTGAATGCATATGTTTTACTTAGTTTCTTGTTTTGTTGAGAGTTTTTTTTTACTTTCTGTACCATTTCAATAAATTGTTATACTGTTATTATTTACCTTAAACTTTGTTATGTAATACTTTTTTCACACTTTTAAGTGAATTTCTGTTTTTTTATATTATTAAATTAGTTTTAATGGTTTTACAGCACATACACAAATTAAAATGTTTTCTTTTTGAACCAATGTCACCCCCTCTAAGGGGTGAGATTGGCTAAATTTTAAAACGATTTGCATTTATGAACGGTGTGATTATACTCAACTTCTGGGAAAATGTTGGTAAATCATTTAAGAACATTCCCCAACATTGTTTATTTCGATATAATTTGGTTTTATTGTGGTTAAAATAACAACAGTAATATCGTTTTTTGACCCAAAGTCACCCCCACTGACAGCATATAATTTGTGGATAAACATTTTTGAAATCTAAACTAATTTTGTTTTTTTTTAGATTTTTCGCCTGGGAGGAAAAAGCCACGTGGTCATATAGGGGGGGGGGGGGTTTGGCATGAAACCACGAAAAACCATGAGGGGGGAGGGGGGGGTCAAAAATGCTCCAAAAAAAGGCCACGTGGTTTATGCACGACCCCATTATGCAAAATGTTTTTGTCACCACGACATGACTGACTGTGGGGAAAAATGAAAGCAAGGAGGAGGACTATTCTTTTCACAGTTTTTCCATCTTGCCCGAATGATAAAAATAAAAACTTTTCTAGGGATCTGTTAGTTTGCAAATTCCATAAAATTCAACTTTCCAAGTCAAAAACTTTCATTTCTGGGTGCTCCTTCGTCCGAAATATCTTTTATTTAGTTATGAACGGTTCCATGCCTCGTAACTGAAGGTTCCACCTCTTGGTAAAGTTTTTTTGGGGGCTCCTCTCATCAAGAGTCTTGCACACGTGTGGTGAGGTACGCCTACTGCTGACAGTCTCAGCATTGGGAGCCACGTGGGAGTTCGTTGATGATATTTATTCTACTCTCGACTTGGGATTGATCCTCGTGTGGAAACTTTGGTTCGAGAAAAAGTGAAAGTTTATCATCTGTTCCTTTTTTTCTGAACAAATAAATGATTTTTTCTCCGAGCAGTGAAAACAATATTCAATATTTTTCTGCTCTAATTTATAAGCGTTATTTGTTTCAAATAAATTTATACAATTTCAAACAAAACTCGAAAGCATTTTGAGCGATTTAAAATCTTTCCCTTATGCCAATATTTGCTGACGACAAAGAAAACTGATAGTTTAAATTACAGAGAAAGGTAAAACACATTTTCGTTCGAACAGTCCAGCATGCCATCAGGTAACCCTCTACAAGCCAGACCCAAAATCATGAAAATGTAAAAAATAATTATAGTTTATAATAAACGAAAGTATCACCAGTTTACGTGGATGCAACTTTTAAAAATAGAAATAAGAATAAAATCTTTGATTTTTGTCATGCATGAAAAAAATCGAAAAAAATGGACAGCAGAGGGTCAAAGCTCAACCCGAGTACTCGCTTTCACATGAGCAAACAGATCAGATTGGACAGCGTTCTGGCCACACTTGTGAATACAAATCACCACCAGCTGATATCAGAAGGGGTGGATGGTGGGAATGGAATGGATCACGCCATTTCCTCGGAATAATGTTTTCTGACCACCTCCTCCCACTTCCAGAGCAACTTTTTTTCTCCTCCAAAAGGGAACTGACGAAATGAAAATAAATGGATCCGTAATTAATGCTCACTTCATTAACACTTTCCGCTGGGGAAAATCTCGTACATGTGCTGAATTTAATTACTATAAATTCGCTCTAATGAGTACCAGCGGAATACAAATAGTTTGTTTGCTCTCTGTCGTTGTGATTCTGGTCTTGTAGTGGTAATTTATCCGTTTGTCAAAACGTTCAGCAGTTGTGCTGCTTTTGTTTTCCAATTCAAAATTTGAAAGTATTACGCAGAGTAGTTTCTGTTAGGGACCTACATAGGGAAATGAAATGTTCTGGGAGAAATTTCAAACACTCAAAGTCATTCAAATTTAAGGTTGAAAAACTTGTAGTTTTTCTTTGGTGCTGGCACTTTTCTTGTACCGAACAAGCACAAACATAACAAAAACTATCAGATTATTATCAACAACAGTTTTACAATACTATTGATTGTTATAAGTCTCGTTTTTTGCCAAAATGATTTTAAATTGATTCCGACCTTGTTCTTACATGACCTTGTTGCTCGATTGGAACCCCGATTTGACAGTTCGATTGGAACCCTGAGAGTGACATTTCGTCTCTCCATATAGGCTCTCTAGTTTCTGTACCTGAAAAAGTCACATTCTTCAACATTTGTAATAACTAAAGTTTCCGCTTTGAACAAGTACCAGAAACAATTCCGAAATCATCGCTCCAATTCCACCAACTCCAAGTACGAAACAACAGCATTTACATTTTTCCACCCCACCAACTTTTCCTTGATGTCTGAATATACCTTTCCAGGGCTGTGTTACATATGCTAAAAGCACCCGAACAACGGCACGAGCTGAGAAATCTGAGAACTTCTTAATTACAAAATACTTTGCAGGTCGCGCGTCCCAACCCACCAACTTCTCCGAACAACAACAACAGAGGCAAAGACTTTACCTCCCACGGGAAATCTCAATTTCATTTTCCTCCACCCCCATTTGCCTACAGGGATCACTTTTCTTCCCGGTTTCAAGCGTCAAGATATTCTCAACGAGGATGCGTGCTCTGCCACTGCCAAACAATAAAAACCGTTTTTTGGCTTTCAGCTTTGAAAACTGTCACGGTGTGACCTGCAGCCTTAGCCGTATTTAAATTTATTTAATAAGAATAATTAGCACACGCTCAGGATGACTAGGGAAAAGGGGGTTGTGAAGGAAACGGGTTTAATGTAATTTTTTGTCTCAAGTCAAAGCAAATAAATACAAAATGAAATTTTTAATTTTTATTTGACATTTGAAATTTTATTATTTTAAACCGCAGTCAATTAAGATATTTTTAAACTTATAAAATCATAAAACAATTTCATCTATTTTCTATTTCCACCAAAGCGCCTCTTCCTCTGTCTGGCGTCGCGGATAATGAAAAGCCTGTGACGCGAGCACAAAAGTTTGAGCAAGGGTTCCAAAAATGGCAAAGTTGAGGCATTACACACCGGCACAGAGTGAACGTTCACGCGTGTCAAGCGAAAAGCGCCAAAGTGTCAGTTTATGTGAAGCGCGCGCTTTCCCGCTAATCTGGGCTGTAAAATAGCGAAGGGGGAGGGGATTACTTTTTCGAATAAAGCTTCAAAATCTATCCAGAAAGGATTTAAGTGAAAATGACAACCGCTTTGAAAGGTATGGGACAGAAAGCAAAAATATACCGGAAGGCCTCCCACCTCAAACGGAATGCATTAATAAATAATCAGCAAATTGCAAACGTAAACCAATTGGCCAACGTGTGACGATACGGATGAATGGGCCTGGAATGATGACAGTTATTTATTTATTGGATTATTTTCCACATTTTTTTTGCACTCCTCAGTCACGGGCCGATAACCTGACAGCGTGAGTGGTAATTTCATCTCTTTTTCATCTTTTGACTTCCTCTTTGAAACTTCCGGAGCTCAGGAAAACCGGCAGATAACTTCATGTTCCTCGAAGAGTCAATCTTATCAATTGCCAATTGCCGAGCTACCGTGGCCGTGAGGTTACGGGTTTCGCCTTGTAAGCGAGGGGTGATGGGTTCGATTCCTGTCTGGCTGGGCAAAGTCAGATCCCTTCAAAGAGTTATTCAACTCACTGGGAATACTGACCGGTAGGGGATGGATTTCGACTAGCGGCGTGCTAGATTTCCAATCCAGAGGTCGTGAGTTCGATTCTCGTGAAGTTTGAAAAAAATCTTATATGAGCCTGCACCTGCACTGCAGGTGGTCCAGATTGGATTACGAGTAATAAATTTTACGGACTCATATACCAGGGCTGTGTGTGGACCTGGAGTCGGAGTCGGAGTCGGAGTCGTCAAAATTCGAACAGCTGGAGTCGGAGTCGGAGCCGGAGTCGGCTAAATTTTATTAGCTGGAGTCGGAGTCGGAGTCGGAGCCGAAAATTTCTGATAACCCGGAGTTGGAGTCGGAGTCGGAGTTATCTTTAACAAAAAATATGTTTTTTTTTATTTTTCAATATTTGCTATAAAACAGCTTTATTTACAATACTTCTTATATTTTTAATTGTTTTTCTAGTCGCATGCGCTGAGTTGCTATTTTTCATTTTTTAGAAATCTATGATCACTAAATGATAACCTGTTAATCCACTCTTACCCAAGTATGTGTTATCATCATAACTCAAAAAAATAATAACAATATTGGTTCTGAAGTCAGAAATATTTAATTGATTTTTGACAGCTTTCTTTAGCCTAAAATTATGTACCATTTCAATTAAAATTTGACCAAATTTAATCCAGTTTTTTCTGAAAAAATACACACACAGTCATCTTTTACACCGATAGCGAATGTCTTGGAGGTTTTAAGTATATCAATTTTCAGGAACAAAGTTACGAGGTACATAAAAAGATAAAAAATAATAATCACTATTTATGGAAATCGGAAAAAAAATCACTGACAGTATAACTCTTACAATAAATAATGCAAATTTTGTTTATAACAAAGTACAATAAAATTAAAGTGACACACTCAAAATATTTGAAACTGACAAAAAAAATCAAAAAGTTTGCAACTAATTTTGAAATAATCATTGAATATGTAAAAATTATCGATTATCTTAATGTTTACTATTGCTCTACTAAAATCAGAGAATGTTGATCCTTAGGCAAACTTTAGTTGCATATTATCGTTGAAAAAATCTCATGATTTCAGGATAGGATAGGATTTCTAGATACAAAAAATGTATAGAAAAATGATAGGATTTTAATTTATATTTCGAATTTTAATTAAAATAATGAAAATCAAAATATTATTCCACCGGTAAGAATTTTTTCATACTGTTTGTCCCACGCCAATATGACGGAAGGTGATTATCATTGCAACTTAATGTACCTAAAAAATTTCTTCTTGAAAAGGTAGCTTAAGGATCCTTTGGAAACATCCGTGACCTTGAAAATATTTTACCTGTGGATTTTTGTTTATTCCCCAATTCTAAGTTTTTTTCATATATTTTGATGGAGGCGCGACCATACATAAAGCTTCGTTTTAAGTGAAGATTCAAGATGTATTGCGCGCCTCCTTTTAAATGTATAGAAAATTTTAAAATTAAAATAAATCCAAAATTCCTAGATAAAATATTTTCTAGGTCACGGATATTAAAAAAGACGTCCTTACCACGAAGATTTTTTTTAGAAACATTGTTTTGTAATAATAATCTTCTTCAGGCATGGCGTGATGTCCATGGACGTCTTAAAAACATCAAAGGACCTAAAAGTGAGCAAATTGAATTTATATGTTAAATCGATCATTAAGGTCAGCTTCCTTTTAATGATCATTCAAAAATAATAAAAATGTAATATTTTAGCTTAAATCAATTTTATGAAAATTTTAGGTTAAGTTAATAAATCCAAATTGATTTACCAAACTGTTCTTCTGAAAATGCCTTCAAAACTGGAGATATTTTTTGATTTCTGTTTCAATAACGTATGAAACTTGTAAAACTAGAAACTTTTTTTCTGTTTTTTCCACATAGAGAGTTTTTAAATAATCCTATTTATATTTCAAAGTTTTCGAAATAATAGTTAACTAACTTTTGAAACATTTAAAAATACACAGAAAAAAATGATGGTAATAATCATCAGGAAATGGTGACAGATTTTGCGTCAAAAACTATAAATGATTAATTTTACCCCAGAAAATGATGAATTTTCATCAGTTTTTGATGAATATTCATCAGGTTCACATTTTTAAACATTTTTTATGTAATATTACTCAACAATAGAGGTAATATTCAACCTACCAAATTTTCAACATTTCAAAATTAATTTTTTTTTCTGTGTATGTGGAGTCGGAGTTGGAGTCGGAGCCAACCATTTTTTGAAAGCTGGAGTCGGAGTCGGAGTCGGCTAGAGTTGGTAGGCCGGAGTCGGAGTCGGAGTCGGTTGTAGCTGAAAGCCGGAGCTGGAGTCGGAGTCGGAGTCGGCTAATCTCAGAAAGCCGGAGTCGGAGTCGGAGTCGGAGTTGCTTGAAATATGACCCGACTCCGCAGCCCTGTCATATACTCTTCCAGATGCAATGATATTCAAAAAGTACTGTTATTTTATTTATTTTATTGTTTTGAAAAAATGGTTTCAACGTTTTTTTTTAATAAAGACCCATGGTAACATCAACAACGCTGGTTCTTCTTGGTTTAAATTATGGAAATCTAGCCTAAACAAAAAATATCTCGGCAAAAATTGTAATTAACCGATTTATGAACTCTTTGCCCTACCCGAGCAAACGGAAATAACGAGGGAATAACATTTTTTGATATTTGAAAATACTAGGCCAATAACATTTTATGTTATTTATAACAGGATTTGTTATTCGTCGTTATGATTTTTTTGTTATTGGATTGTTATTGTAATAACAGACTAATAACAAATCTTTGTTATTATTTTTTGTTATTTTAACCCGGGCAGACGGTAATAACAAAATTAATAATATTTCAATAACAAATCCTGTTAAAATAACAAAAAGTGTTATTATTTTATCCTGAAGTTCAACTTCAAGAAGAAAAAATAATAACAGTTTCTGATAAAAAAACAAAATTTGGTATTGAAGTGATATTATATTGAAAATGTTTAATAACACGCTAATAAGAGGAAATGTTATACATTTCAAAAACTCTCCTTATAACAAAATTTGTTATTCGTTCGGTATACTGACTTAGAAATAAAAATAACCATAAATCGCACAAATGGAAAAGTTTCTAAGTGTCCATAACACAATCTGTTATTATTTTTTCTTTTGTTAAATATGTTTAGATCTTTGGGATAATGTTGTCTAATTTCGTCGGGGTCATTATTTTGGCCATGAAATGGGGTCCTTAAGCTAAAATTATTCTAAAAAGTTGAAATTTTGGAAGTTGATTTTTTTAATTATTTGATAATCCCTAAGGGACTTTGTTAAAATTGGTTAGAACTATGGGATAATTTTGACAAATTTCGTCGGGATCATTATTTTGGCCATGAAATGGGGTCCTTAAGTTAAAATTATTCTAAAAAGTTGAAGTTTTGAAAGTTGATTTTTTTAATTATTTGATATACCCCCTAAAGGACTTTGTTTAAAATGGTTAGAACTATGGGATAATTTTGACCAATTTCGTCAGGGTCATTATTTTGGCCATGAAATGGGGTCCTTAAGCTAAAATTATTCTAAAAAGTTGAAATTTTGAAAGTTGATTTTTTTAATTATTTGATATACCCCCTAAGGGACTTTATTAAAATTGGTTAGAACTATGGGATAATTTTGACCAATTTCGTCGGGATCATTATTTTGGCCATGAAATGGGGTTTCAAGCTAAAATTAATCCGATAAGTTAACTTTTGAGAGTCCTTTTTTTTAAATTTTGTTATATTCCCTAACGGAATTGATTTATTTATTGAGAATTTTTGAAGTGTGAATAACAAAAACTGTTATTATTTTCACAGAGCCAGGAAGTCGGTGCTGACGTTGAAGTTCGAGCTGGAGTGAGACCTCGGAGACTGCATCGGATTCATCTAATTTTCAGCAACTTTTACTTGGAGTCGGAATCTGTGAAGTCGGGTATTTTTGGAGAGCTGAAGTCGTCGTTGACGTCATATCCTGCATCCAGAGTCGGAGTTGTCTTCAAAGTATGGATTCAAAGTCGCTTGGAGGTACCCGACTCTGCAGCCCTGACTAGTACAGAGGAGTTATAGCAACTGCAGGTTTATTTGCAAATTACAAATAAACCAAAACAATAACTTTTTTTGTTATGGAGACATACCAGTTCAATAACAATTTTTGTTATTATGTTGCTCCACCTCTCCGCACAAAATAACAAATCTTGTTATTCCTTCATGATTCCTTCTGTGTTATTGGTTTGTTATTGCAATAACAACATAATAACAGTTTAAGTTATTCTTCGAACAAATCTTTGTTATTGATTTTTGTTATTTTAACAACTAATCCGATCATCCCAATAACATATTTCGATCTTCTCACAATATCAAAAACTGACCTTCCCAAGTTATTTCCGTCTGCTCGGGAACAACTAATCCGATCTTCTCAATAACCGTTGGAGTTATGCTTCCATAACAAAACATGTTATTCTAAAGTTGTTTTGGCTTTCAACCAATATCAGACCAATAACAAATTTTGTTATGATAACATAAACTGGTTTTAAACTCTTTTGCAAAAATGGATTTTTCAAGAAGATTCCATAACACTTTCTGCTATTTTAACAGTATTTGTTATTGTAATGGCATGAATTTTGTTATTACCGTCTGCCCGGGTATCAACATATTACATGTCAAACGTATCACCACTCGAAGTATATATTTTTTTTATCAATTATTAAACTCTTACCCTCAAAATTCAAAATCTAATGTACAAAAAGGAAAACGTAAACAAGATAATATTCTCCCTGAACACGATCCAATCGACAGAGTTGAATTGAAGTGTTTTCCCGACCAATTAATAATATTGTAAACTTGGATATAAATGCTATAGGATCATCTTGAGCAACCATGCGTACTCCCATATTTTTGCAGCAATGTTGCTTTTTTGAAGTGGTTTCGGTTAGAACAGATTCAGAGCAACTAAATGTGTTAATTCATTCCCAAATTTGAAGCTTTCAAGTGCTTTAAATCGTGCTGTCCCTATTCAGACTGTAGTCCCGATTCGCTCCAGATGACGGTACCTCGATAGACAATCGTGGATGCGCATGGTTGCTTGGACGAGCTTCGGTAACAATATTTTGGAGACTGAAAAATCAAGTCTCACATAAGGAGATTGCCAAAACCGCGGTTTTTTTCAACATTTTTATTTTTAAAGCCACCGTATTTTCACAAGGATTGGACTTATGACTAGGGTCAATCTTGATCATTTTAACCATCTACACACAGTAAAAAAATTCTGTGTAAAATCGCATGCAAAAGCATGCACATCACCTTTGTGAGCAAAAGCATGCAATAATGTATGAGAAAACGTGTACACTAGGGCGTCCAATTTTCCCGGGTGTTGAATTTCCCGGGAAACGGGAAAAATATTTTTGGAATCCCGGGAATTCCCGGGATCCCGGGAAATTTTTGAATCAGTAATAAAATCTATGTTTCATTATATTTGTTATGTTTTCAAGCTTAAAATCATTGAATTAGCTTAATAATATCATATGGTGATAATCCTCACTTCAATCTAAACAAAGACGACAGTTTTAAAATAGCCTAAAAGATTTTTTTTTGTGTTTGTGGTGTTTAGGATTTTATATCAACTACTATTTTTAATTCCAGTATGATTAATTATTTTTTTATTTGCGAATCAAATTACATAGATCTTGAGTTTTTTTATTAAAGGTCCAATAAGCTTTTGTCTTCCATATGTTTATAGGCCTATTCAAAAAAAACTTTAGAATTCTTTTATATTTTTTTCTTTTATATATATTTTTATATGACATGACTGAAACAGCCTAAAAAAAATATTTTATATGTCTAAAAAAACAAAAAAACGACAAATAAAATGATACCAGTCAATGTAAAATTTTATATAAGTTTTGAATTCATTGTTTTATATAAAACATATTTTACAAATTATCTTCAAGTTACTACCGCCAACCGAGGGAAAATCAGAATTACAGTCTAAATAGGTACAGGAGATTTTAGAGCAATACATTTGGAAGTACAAATTGTTTTGTTCTGTTCCTGTTTTAACCGAAGTCATCCAAAACGCCATGCAATTATTTTTTGCTTTAATAGCTGTATTTATTCGTTACATTTGTACGTATTTGCCCTAGATGCCGGTGTTTGATTATAAATAATTTGATATGAGATTGTTTTTTTTTTCAAATTTAAAATCGAAAATATACGTAAATATATCCAGTCTTTAAAAAAAATAAAATAATAGAGAAAAAATTTAAAGCGCTAGGCATTTTGCGGTCCTGTTAATTAAAATTATAATATTTTTTCCTAAAAAGCCAATTTAATGCTGAGATTTGCTGAATACAAATTTTAATTCATTTTATTATTCTACTATTTTCACAACCAAATTTGAATTTCCAGACCAAAATTTGATTTTTTTTTTCAATTTCGGGAATTCCCGGGACAAATTATAGAAAATCCCGGGATTCGGGAATTCCCGGTTTAGGGAAAATCCCGGGATTTTTGTCCCGGGAATTCCCGGGATGGACGCACTAGTGTACACAAAAAGCATGTACAAAAGAAAAATAAATAAATTTTGCATACCCCAAAAATAACATCAATCAGGTGAGAGTCATATCCAGATTACCAAGTCCGCGCCCCAACCATCTCGGCTATCTCGCCGCTGTGAAAATGGTTGGATCTACACCGATGTAGCTGTACGTTCCCCATAAATCGTATACAGTTAATTCAGTATACGACGTATGGGAAACCTACTGGTATATCGGCGTTGAACTCAGCATTTACAAGACGGTGAGATAGCCGAGACGGTTGGGGCGTGGACTTGGTAATCTGGATATGACTCTCACCTGATTGATGTTATTTTTGGGTTTCGGGATTTTAGTTTTCTTTTGTACATGCTTTTTGTGTGCACGTTTTCTCATACAATATTACATGCTTTTGCTCACAAAGGTGATGTGCATGCTTTTGCATGCGATTTTACCATCGGATTTTTTGCTGTGCAACCCAACCCCGCCTTTAGACAGGCTTCGATTTAAAAAATCGCCAAAAATCAAATTTTCAACCAATTTGGATGAAAGAGCATTGGAAAGAAGAACTATTAAAATTTTAGAAAATTTATGGGTTGGAAGTATTACTTGTTGTATGTGGCTTTGCCAATGTTTTTAAAAATGTCATTTTTTTAGGAGTCAACTTTGGCTGTGTTTTTTACTAACATTTCCTTTATTTTAGGTAAAAAGAAGTATGTAGTAATTTTTCTAGTGTCCCAGACTATGCCTCAACGCATTTTTTACAACTTAAATGATAATGGTTCCGTTTTATAGCAGAAAATGTGAAAAACAAGCAAAAAACTGAAAAAGTGACTGTAAAAACTTGAAAAAATTAGATTGGCAAAATGTAATGATAGGCGGTAGTAGAATAGGCCAAAAACTACCAAAAACAAACATTAACTAAACAAGATCAATGAAAATAAAAATACTAAAATGAAACAAGAAAAACATAAAACAAGAGAAGTAAAGTTTTTCGTAGAACAAAAATTACTCTAAATGACCTCCTAAACACGGGAAAAATAAAAAAAAATCGGAAAAAATTGGACAGTAGAGGGTTAAGTAAAATAGTCTGCAATATCGACTCCTGCAATTGGTTTTTAAAAATGTTGACGTTTAGATCACTCTTCAAAAAAATAAAAAAATAAATAAACAATAAAGATTTTTGTTTTTTTTAGGAGAGACACCTTTCTGCATTTTTCGTGAGGATTTTAGCAACATCTTAGGCAATTTTCAGAAAACATATGAACGAAAATAAATCGTGACATCACCTTCAAAATTTACTGTTAACCTTAAAAATCTAATATCCCAAAGGAGTGATGCGTTTTTTTCTTTCAGTGTATTTTTACAGAAAGCCCGTCAAATTTCCTACAAATTTGTCTTTGACCACTTTTTGATACGATGCAACGGCTTCGTGACAGAGCATTATTTAAATTACGAAATACAAAAATATTTAAATAACTTAAGTCCTTTTCAAATGTTTTTTCAGCAGCAGCTGGCTCCATTTACACAAAAATGGCTTATATTATACACAAAGTTTCAGGAAATTAAAAAAGTACTTAAAAATTCCTGTTTTGGGCTATGAAGTCCACCCAAATAAGATTTTTCTCCCATTTTTCTAACCATTTTCGAATTCTTCCGAATCATCTGCCTTGCGGAAATTGGCAAATTCTTGCGCTCAAAACTTTCCCCCTAATCAGTGGTCCCGAAGGCCCTTTTGGAGCCTATTACAAGGTTCCCCATCGGGGGACCAACGTATTGACTGGAACAAGAAGTGATTATTGAAAGAACAGACTCATTCCAGAAGGGACTCGTCCCCAGAGTCGGCAGCATAAAAAACGGAGAAGTTCAGGACAAGTTTTTCTTATCCCTTTCCCGGTATACTTGAAGCAAGGGACGCGCTGACGAGGGTAGTGACACTGTTGACAGCAAGTAAAATTAATTGCATTTTATTGGAAGAAGTGTGTGTTCTGGGTGGGATGGTGTTCCTTCTCTGGATGACAGATGTTGAGTTCAATAAGTACGATGCAGGGAGAGTTGTCTTTTCTAATGAGAAGAAGTAAATTCAGTGCAGGTGTGCACGAACATTGCGGAAAATAAGTAAAACATTGTAATTCAGCAGCATTTGCCTCAAGTGGCACAATTAATCATTCTTGTCTTGGCGTGGGACGAGGTACAAGAACCGTTCTGACTGATCGTAGTGCATAAATCAAGTTTAGCACGTTCTTCAAGACTTTCCCGAGCTCGCTCTACTCTCTCTTGGGTAAATAAACGAAACATATTCGCTCATGTTTTCCCCTCTTGAGCAGCAGGTCCCTTTGTCTTGCAATGACAACGAAGCAATAATGTGAAGGGTGCGAACAAAAAATTCTCCTTGAAATTAAAATTATGAGCAGAATAATAATCACCACATAACCGAACCGAACCGAACCGAGTGTTTTCCTTCGCCAACATTTTTCTTTCAGCTTTTCTTACACATTTTTTGTCTGTCTCCTCTCCAACATGACACAAGAGGGTTGTCTTTTCCGGACTTTTCCAGTGTTCCCGAGGTAGCGCATCAGCAGCATTATCCTAACTAATGGTTTCCTCCGCCGGCAAAGTTCCTATACTTTGTTCCCGGTCAGTACGTGAGGTTCGGCATAGTTCTCTCTCAGGATCGTTCACCCCCGCGCGCGCTATACGGTATCATTTCATCACGCTAGACGTCGTGGTTCGTGGCTGTCTTGAAGAACGAGGACGTGTTTGGCTGAACGCTAGAGTCCGGTGCACTTGAAATGCAGCGAACGTATGCCGCAAAACGTAACGAACTGCATTAGAAAAATGGACGGGTTTGCCACCCCCCTTTCAGCTACCAGTCCATTTTGGGGGCCAGAGAAAAACTACCCCCGGGAATTGATCATGAAGAAACGTCTAGTTGCAGTTTCTCTTTTCTGTTGTATCTTGAGGAAATGTTGGTGGTGGGGGAGTAGAAGTTGCATGCTTGTTATGGGTTTTGTGTGTTATTGAAACTGGTGAAAGGTTTACGAATTGGGTGGAATTCAGAGGAGACCGAACTGATCTCGAAGTCACAGAACCGGGAAAGTTTATGCAACGCAGATACAATGAAGTTAATACGTTCAAAATCAAACATCAAAATGAAGTTCCTATTCATAGTGAAAATGACTTTATCACAACAGTCATTTCTCAATTTCTCGTTGTTCTTTGCTCCGATATTCATCTATTCTTTGATTCATTCCGTCATTCACCATACATATACAATACATAGATATGTTTGTCCTTTCGTTTCGATGAAAGGTTAGATTTAACTCCCGATACCTCAATTCCACCTCTAGACGGGCTTTGATCTAAAAATAAATAAATTGTTCGTTTTGAGCAATTCTCTATCAAAACCTGAAATGGATTTTATTTTTATTTTTTATTTGGCTCAAACTTTGATGGGGCCTTCCCTACACGCAAAACGGACATTAGGTATAAATTCCTAATTTTTAGTATTTTTTGAACTTATGTTCTAGCTTGTCAAATTATACCTAAAAATTAGTATATTTTTCTTCCTAAAATTTAGGATTTTTTTAGAACACTGAAGTACTTCTTAAAAAATCCTAAATTTTAGTTTTTTTTTTAGTTCAAAAATTGCGATTCACGTTTTGACAAGTCAAAACAAAATAATTTCGTGGCTGTGAGTTGGTGTTCCGCAGTGCTGCTGAAACTTAGGAACTTTGGCAAGGTAAGTTTTGTGCAGGAAGAAAAGTGGTTCTCTGGAGGACGGAACCTTCAACTCCCGGCGGAATTAAAAAAGCCGCCTCTTCCCTCTCGTGCTCTGGAGGACGGATCTCGGGACGGATATTTGCGGAAGAGCTGGAAAGGGGAAGTATAAACGGACCCCAACCGTGGGGATTGTGCGACCGTGGCGATTGTGTGAATGAAAAATTGTATCGAGTTTGAGTTTGACGAACCAATTTTTATCTTTTTGTGATTTGGTTGGACGTTGCGGGTGTGTGTATGTATGCGTTTGTGAAAGTGTTCGCGTGTGTGTGTGTGTGTGTGTGCTCGTGTGTGTATGAGAGACTGAAAGTGAGAGGGTGGGGGTAGAGGAAGAGAAAGAGAGAAAGAAAGAGAAAGTGGGAGAGAGAAGAGGAGAGGGAGAGAAGAGGGAGTGAAAGAGAGCGAAAATGAGAAAGGGAGAGAGAAAGTAGAAAAGGGAGAGAAAGGGGGAGTTTGTGAGAGAAGGCTGGAGGGGAAGAGCGAAAGAAAATGTGGGAGAGAGATAGGGTGAGGGTAGAGGAAGAGAGAGATAGAAAGTGAGAGAGAGAGAAAGTGGGAGTGAGAGGGGCAAAGATGAAGAAAGAGAGAGATAAGAGATATAGTTGGAGAGAGAGTAGGAGAGGGAGAGATAGTAGGAGAGGGAGAGAGATAGTAGGAGAGGGAGAGAGAGTAGGAGAGGTAGAGAGAAAGTGGGAATGAGTGAGGTGAGAAAATATGGGAGAGAAAGAAAAGGAGAGAGGGTAGGAGAAGAGAGAAAAAGTTGAATTGAGAGGAAGGGAAGAGAGAGATAGCAGGGAACAGGAAGAGCGAGAAAAAAGAAAGAAAGGGGAGAGAGAGAAAATGTTAAAAATCTCTAATTCCAAACATTATAAAACTCCAAAAAATCTTATATTCTACAATTCCAAATATTTAAAGATTAAAATGTTCAAGTTGTAAAAATATTAAAATATTAAAATAATAAAAGATATTTAAAATAAATAAATATTGAAATATTAAAGAACTAACATATTATATAATATTATACAAAATTATAATGTTAAAGTATTCAAATCATTAAATATTTATTTTAGGTAAGTACATTCATGCAAAAGTTGTGTTTTATGTAAATTAAAATATTGAAATATCAAAATATTAAAATATCAAAATATTAAAATATTAAAATATTAAAATATTAAAATATCAAAATATTAAAATATTAAAATATTAAAATATTAAAATATTAAAATATTAAAATATTAAAATATTAAAATATTAAAATATTAAAATATTAAAATATTAAAATATTAAAATATTAAAATATTAAAATATTAAAATATTAAAATATTAAAATATTAAAATATTAAAATATTAAAATATTAAAATAATAAAATAATAAAATATTTAAATATTTAAATATTAAACTATAAAAATATTAAGATATTAAAATATTTAAATATTTAAATATTAAAATATTAAAATATTAAAATATTAATTATATATATTAAAATATTAAAATTAATTATTAAAATATTAAAATATTTAAATATTTAAATATTAAAATATTAAAATTTTAAAATATTAAAATATTTAAAATATAAAAATTTTAAAATATTAAAATATTAAAATATTAAAATATAATTAAAATATTAAAATATTAAAATATTAAAATATTAAAATATTAAAATATTAAAATATTAAAATATTAAAATATTAAAATATTAAAATATTAAAATATTAAAATATTAAAATATTAAAATATTAAAATATTAAAATATTAAAATATTAAAATATTAAAATATTAAAATATTAAAATATTAAAATATTAAAATATTAAAATATTAAAATATTTAAATATTAAAATATTTAAATATTAAAATATTAAAATATTAAAATATTAAAATATTAAAATATTAAAATATTAAAATATTAAAATATTAAAATATTAAAATATTAAGATATTAAGATATTAAAATATTAAAATATTAAAATATTAATTATATATATTAAAATATTAAAATTAATTATTTAAATATTAAAACATTAAAATATTAAAATTTTAAAATATTAAAATATTAAAATATTAAAATATTAAAATATTAAAATATTAAAATATTAAAATATTAAAATATTAAAATATTAAAATATTAAAATATTAAAATATTCAAATATTAAAATATTCAAATATTAAAATATTAAAATATTAAAATATTAAAATATTAAACTATTAAAATATTAAAATATTAAAATATTAAAATATTAAAATATTAAAATATTAAAATATTTAAATATTAAAATATAATTAAAATATTAAAATATTAAAATATAAAAATAATAAAATATTTAAATATTTAAATATTAAACTATTAAAATATTAAAATATTTAACTATTAAAAAATTAAAACATAAAAAAAAAACAAAATATATGTAAAAACGTTACTTAATCCACCCTTAGGTGGTTGGTGCCTTCCTCTCATTTAAAGGGTAATGCTATCCAAACACGCTCGTGGGAAGGTCTTTTAATTACCTATCCAAAGATAGGTCGCATGATATATTTGGACAACGTTTTCATCAAAATATCTGAGATCTGGCCTCCAAAAAGTGTATAAATAACACTTAAGTGCATATAACTTTTGATAGGGTTGCCAGATCTTCAATGTTTTGGACGCGTTGGAAAGGTCTTTTGATTACCTGTTCAACGACGGGTTGCATTATAGATCCGGACAACGTTTTCATAATGATATCTGAGATCCGGCTTCCAAAAAGTGCATAATTAACACTTAAGTGCTAATAACTTTTGATAGGGTTGTCAGATCTTCAATGTATTGGTCGCGTTGGAAAGGTCTTTGAAATACCTTTCTAAAAATGTATAACATGCCGGGGTTTCTTACAAAAACCACCCTTTTTACAATCTTCCGGACTTTTGTTAAAATAGTTTTTCTAGCATAACTTTTGAAGTACTTAAGTAAACTGCCTTATTTTTAATAGCGACTTATGGGACCCCAAAACGGATCGAATGACGCCAAAACGGACAAAATCGGTTCACTCAATGTCGAGATAATCGAGTGACAATTTTTTGATCAACATCCCACCACACACACAGACATTTGCTCAGAATTCGATTCTGAGTCGATAGGTATACATGAAGGTGGGTCTAGGAGGTCTTATTGAGAAGTTCAGTTTTCGAGTGATTTTATAGCCTTTCCTCAGTAAGGTGAGGAAGGCAAAAAGATAAATTTAATATTAGAAATATAGATACAATGAAAAAATAAAATATAATTTAAATTTTAATATTTATTTTTAGGTGAGAACATTTACGAAATTGTTGTGTTTGATATAAATAAAAATATTAATATCATATAAACCATTGTTTTCTTCTGCCTGCATATCTCTTGGATACCTAATACCTAATTTGATCTTTGATTATTCTTAAGTATAAGTAATTTTCGATCCCTCACTTTTCTAGAAAATACCTCAAATTTAGGTATTTATGCCTAGAAATAAGGAATGATCATGGTCCGCCATCTTTGATTATACCTGATTATCAGTAATTTTGGATCCCTCACTTTTCAGAAAATACCTCAAATTTAGGTTTTTATACCTAAAGATTAGGAATAATCATGGTCCGCCATCTTGGATTAAACCTAAATATTAGTAATTTTGGATCCCTCACTTTTTCTGAAAATACCTCAAATTTAGGTATTTATGCCTAGAAATAAGGAATAATCATGGTCCGCCATCTTTGATTATACCTGATTATCAGTAATTTTGGATCCCTCACTTTTCCAGAAAAAAAACCTCAAATTTAGGTTTTTATACCTAAAGATTAGGAATAATCATGGTCCGCCATCTTGGATTAAACCTAAATATTAGTAATTTTGGATCCCTCACTTTTTCTGAAAATACCTCAAATTTAGGTATTTATGCCTAGAAATAAGGAATAATCATGGTCCGCCATCTTTGATTATACCTGATTATCAGTAATTTTGGATCCCTCACTCACATCGGGACTGGCAACACCAGCCAGCAACAGTCAACTGTTCGGAGCTCCTCAAACTTTTCGATTTTTTCGCCGTAATTAACCGTGTTTACCCGCGAGTTTGCTGCTCCAGCATGCCAAGGGCCGGCCGTGGCCGTGGCAGTTCGAGTGCGGCCTCGAAAAACCCGCGAAGTTCATCTACCGGCAGAGTGCAGAAAGGTAAACACACCAACGCCGCATCGACCGCCATCGCGCACGGGAGCGTGCCCAGTGACGTCACCGATCCATCGTTTTTACACGTGTCATACCGTCCACGTGAGTCCCCAGTACGGACGAGACAATCGACCCGGGCATCCGGAAGCACTTCCGGCCAGCAGCAGCAGCAGCAGCAGTCCACCAGCACTACGACAACAACCACTTCCAACGTTCCCACCAGCAACGAATTTGAGATGCTGAGTGGAGAAGAAAACAACACCGCCAGTGACAGCAGCAGTACTGGCGACGACGATGACGATGATGAACTTGCGCGCAAGCAAGAAAAGAAGAAAAAATGTAACTCTCCGAAGGAACGACGTCCACCTCCAATTTTTATATTGGATACGCTGGCAGACGATGTTGACGAGTTGCTTGAGGGCCTCCAATATTGTCTGAAAATAGGTAAAACGTCAGTGCAAGTTATTACACATAACAAACTGAATTTCGACATGGTGGTGAAGAAGTTGAAGTTGCGAAACTTCAAGTTTTTTACATTTGACCCTGCAGAGAAGGTCCCAGTGAAGATCGTCCTTCAGGGATATCCGGACCGCCCGATCTCCGACCTGGAAGAACACCTATCGGGCATCAAGGTAAAGCCTCGAGAGATTAAGGTGCTCTCAAAAACGACAACGGTGACAGGTACGTACACATTGTACCTCCTTTACTTCGATCGTGGGTCCGTCAAAATCCAGGACCTTCGGCGGATCAAAGCACTGGACGGATTCTTTGTGACGTGGCGATTCTACATGAAGAATCCTGCCGACGCAGCCCAATGCCACCGCTGTCAAAAGTTCGGACACGGTTCAAGAAACTGCAATCTTCCGCCCCGGTGCGTAAAGTGCGGTGAGACCCACTTCACCGAAAGGTGCAATCTTCCGCGGAAAGACCAGCTGGGGAAAAACGCCCAGCAGCACAAAGCGCGCGTCAAGTGCGCGAACTGTGGTGGAAACCACACGGCGAATTTCCGTGGCTGTGCCGCGCGGAAAAAATACCTCGAGGAGCAGGACAAGAAGAAGAAAGCGCCAGCGTCCCGCCAACCTCCGAAGACTTCGAGCTCGAACGCTGCAGCAGCTGGCGGCGGAGCGGTTCTATCAACCAAACCAGCGTTCCCTCCCGGTTGGGGAGGTTCGTACGCTAGAGTAGCCGCTTCTGGCGTCGGTACTCCCCCGGGACAAGCTGATGTTACCGGTGATGATCTCTTCACGCTTCCTGAGTTTTTTCGCCCTTGCTGGAGAGATGCTCACGCGCTTTCGTGCCTGCCGAAACAAGGCAGAACAATTCCAAGCTCTCAGTGAGCTGATGATGAAGTACATCTACAACGGATAAGCTGTCTTGTGCAGCGAAGTTTTTCGACGTCAACAGACAAAACAAACTGTGATTTAGTTTTAAGCTTTTTCTATTCCTATCCTTTTCCTTAGCAAATCTCGAAGGTTTTTTTTTTTTTTTTTTTCCTTCTCTTGCCAAGTCCAAGCCACGTAGCCTAGTGGTAACGCTTCCGCCTAGTAAGCGGTAGATCGGGGTTCAAATCCCGGCTCGGACCAACACAACTGGTGATCTTTTCTCTTCTGGATTCGATTGCTTAGTAAAGGGAAGGTAGTGTATCGTCACAAACTGGACCTTATCACGACACCTTAGGGAGGCGACCTATGGAATGTTAACATTAACCTTAACATGTTAACATTAAGTTGAGAATGAAATTGCCACTGAATCCGCTTTGTAAATGCCGGCCCCGATACTCTTCATGGGTGTTCCCCTCAGGAACTGGGAAAGATTTACTTTTTACTTACTTCTCTTGCCAAATCCATTGTTAGAAAATCCAATTACATCTAAATGAATTATAGTGTAAACCATAGTTGAAAGGAACTCCAAAACTCTATTAGGTTATAAGAATTACGAAATTGTGAATTGATTATTTACTAATAAACACTAATTGAATTGAAATTGGATCCCTCACTTTTTCTGAAAATACCTCAAATTTAGGTATTTATTCCTAATAATTAGGAATAATCATGGTCCGCCATCATGGATTATACCTGAATATCAGTAATTTTGGATCCCTCACTTTTCCAGAAAATACCTCAAATTTAGGTATTTATACCTAGAAATAAGGAATAATCATGGTCCGCCATCTTGGATTATACCTAAATATCAGTAATTTTGGATCTCTCACTTTTCCAGAAAATACCTCAAATTTAGGTATTTATACCTAGAAATAAGGAATAACCATGGTCCGCCATCTTGGATTATACCTAAATATTAGTAATTTTGGTTCCCTCACTTTTCTAGAAAATACCTAAAATTTAGGTATTTTGGTTCTACAACTATACCTAAAATATAGGAATTCTCGTACTAAAACGCTATTAGTAATTTTATTACTAATAGCCGATTAGTAATAAAATACCTTATTGCAGTCAGGTTCGATTATACCTAAAAATTAGGAATTTATACCTAATGTCCGTTTTGCGTGTATGACCAAAGAAACTATTTTGTGTCATTGGTTCACCCATAACCAGTCTCATACAATTTTGGCAGCTGTCCATACAAAAACTGTACGTAAACATTCGAAAATCTGTAACTATTGAATGAATTTTCTGATCAGTTTGGTGTCTGCGGCAAAGTTAAAGGTATTATTGAGCAATATTCAGGAAAAATAGGTACACGGAAAAGATTTTTTTCTCAAAAACTTAATTCCCATTTTTTTTTTTTCGAGATTTTATAATATGTTTTAGGGACAAAAACCTGCAACTTTTGAGCCATAGAAAAGTATGGTTGCCGCCGAGTCATATTTTTTTAAGTAAGTGATTTTTGGAAAAATCAAGTTTTCATACATAAATTTTGTTGACCTCAATTTTTATGACAAATGAATTTGCAATTGTATAGTACTTTACAGATTTTTTGATATAGTTTTCCCGTTTCAAGATATATTCCACAAAGTACCGTAATTTTTTCATGATTTGCAATATGGGTATTAAACGAAGCAAAACTTGATATGAATTTTCAGATTAGGCCGATGCAAATATTTTCAAAGGGGCAAAAAATATAAAAATATAATTGAAATAACAAACCATATTTTCAAAATTTGCATGAAAAAAGTGTTTGAAAATGCATTTTACACCAGTTCAGTTTTTTTGCAATCATTTGTTTTAAAAACATTAAAATTTGATTTGATTTTGCGATAATAAGCATCGAAAATTTTCAAAAATTCAAAAGATTTTTAAATCAACCCAAACATGCAAAAAATGATTATAAACGCAGGGGAATGCATTTTAAATTGATTTCAACTGATTGCACTTAAATTTTCTTTAAAATACTGAAGTTTTTTGAAAAAAAAATTTTTTGCTCCCTGATTTTTCGGGCCAATATTGAAGGGGGGGGGGGGAGGAGACAAAACTTTTAAATACAATTTGTAACAGCCTATTTGATTAAATTTAATTAGATTTTCACAAATTGCTGTAATTTTCGAAACTACTCAAATTTTCAAAATTCTCAGAGGAAACAAAATTTTGAATACATTTTCTTTTTATTATTTTTTTTGCATATCACTAAATTTTTTACAAAATATCGTGATTTTTTGGAAAAACTTAAATTTCTGTAATTTGCAAAGCGTACACGGAGAGAAAAGAGTTCGCAAAATCGTGAACAAGCGTTCATGAAAATGGGAACCACGAACAAAGTGTTCAAATTTCATGGTACGTTTTTCAAAATCGTACCATGGGATTGGAACACTTTGTTCGAGGTTCCCATTTTCATGAACGCTTGTTCACGATTTTGCGAACTCTTTTTTCTCCGTGTATGGGTATCAAACGAAGCAAAATTTCATATGAAGCATTCAAAATTTGAATGTATTTTTGAAGCATGCAAAATTTTGCTTTGTTTAAACCCATATTGCAAATTTTAAAAATTTGAGTACTTTAGAAAAAAATATGGTATTTTATGAAAATTCTAGTATTAAAAAAACTCCATTGAAGTGAAAAAGCATACAAAATTTTGCTTCGTTTGATACCCATAATGTAAATTTTTGAAATTTGAGTACTTTCGAAAAAATACGGTATTGTGTGAAAATTTTAGTATCTTTCAAAAAAATCTTAAAACACCGAGATGATTTACGGGTGCCATGACATCTCAAGCTAGGATGGACCAAAATGGTTGAAATTTGGGGTGAAGACTCCCAAGACATATCCCGTGTGCATGACGAAGCCCGATTTTAAAATTACGATTTGTTTAAAAATACAAAAATAAAAAACTTAAGATTTTTTATAAGAAAAATATAAATATATTTTTATTATTTTTTCAAATTCAGTTTTTGAAAAGCAGCCTTCGTAATGGACCAGTTTTACGATTCTTCATCAATATTTTGAGCCGATTTGGTCAAAGCAGTGTTGAGATATCGTGGCACCCGTTTTTTGAAACTGCTAACTTAAAATAGCTATATCTCGGCAATGGTACATCCAAATGTCTTCATTTTTATTTTGTTAAGAGATGAAAATGTATATTTTAATGCCCTGTAAAAACTATTTAAAAAAAAGTTTAAGTATGTGCTCAAACCAACCTCTGACATTTTTGACGATTTACATGTAGGTTACCCCTGACCACGATTTTGTTGAATTAAGTTGATTTTAGAACTCATTATGCAACCAATCAAAATATGAAAGTTTTATCAATTAAAACTCCAATTAAATCAAAAAGATTCCACGCTCGATGTTATTGATCGTTCAATTATTACGTCTGACATTAAACTTCCGCACTAATTGGCGCGCCCCGTAACCACAAATAGATGATTCACCTTAATTAAGGGTATTGCAAATCCAGTAATGACTACCTGCAAATGCCAGGCACTGTAATTGATATTGCCATTCCAGCGAGCATTCCGAGCATTCCCAACGAGGGCACACCGCCGCCTGTCGCCATTAGTTTGCAGGAAGCTAACTTCCTGTGCGATTTTCCTTCTTTTTTTTTGCTCGCTTGTTTGCCAAACAGTTCGATGAATTCGTTTGCTGATTGGTTGTGGTTGTGGGACTGCCAACCAGCCTCCGACTGCAGCCAGGAGACAGCACTTGCAGTGAAATGTACGCAAAAATGCAGCGAGAGAGCATCGAAGTAAAATTTATGAATTCGGTTTGCTCGATTCGACTTTTGCCGGTTCCATTACTCGTCGTGATGGTACTATCTTGTCACACATAAATTTTGGGGGGAATTTAATGATAAATTGCTTATTTTGACAAATTTTGCAGCACTAGTTCATTTGGAAAAGGTAGGAATTGCAAACCATTGTGTAAATTGTGTAACACAAATGAAACAACATGGGTTTATTATTGTTGACATTATTAGAAACGTCAAAATCACAAAATGGTGTCAAGCCAGCACGTCTACAACTCCATGTCCACGTAGACGCCAGCACTGGGTTTGTCCCGCCGGAAGGCATCGAGCGCAATCGCGTGGAAATTTATTGAGGACAGCTTTTGTTTACAAGCTTGCAACACTGCCTGCACCGTCCAACTGTCATGATCTACTGTGACAGAAGACTCGTCCTCTGTCTCTCTCTCGGTGGCGATTGTTGCTAGTGGCGTGATTTGTTTCTAATTGATCCGCACAACAATCAACCAGGAGCCGGGCAGAGAATTGTTCGGGATGTCACTCAAAGCTTGGTGGTGGCGCCCTCGGCAGGGCAGAACGGTTAATGGTGGCACTTGACGCAGATGCGTTCCAGCAGCTAAATCATGCAAACAAATGGCGTCCGGTATTGTTTGGTTGCAGAATTATGACAGCGCTTGTGACTTGTGTGGCGGAATTGCAGCTGAAGTTGCTGTACTTGTTCAATTAATACAGAGAATAGCAAGAGAAGACTTCTCCTTTATAACAGTTTGATGCCTTGTAGACACTACAGACTCCAGTGGATTTTTTTTTTAAATATTTGCCCTCCTTTTTGATTTTTTCAAAAAATTCAACTTTTAAGTTTAATGATCTGGCAACCCTGTTTCTAGTTATTGTCATTTTCGTTATACGGGTAATTCTCTACCAACTCACACGAAAACGGGAAAAGTTGCCCCGACCCCGTTTAAGTTCGATTTCGATTTGCGTGAAACTTTGTCCTTAGGGGCAACTTTTGTCCCTGATCACGAATCCGAGGTCCGTATTTTGATATCTCGTGACGGAGGTGTTTTTCAATAATTTGCAGCCTGAAACGGTGATGAGATAGAAATTTGGTGTCAAAGGAACTTTTATGTAAAATCAGACTCCTGATTTGATGGCGTTCTCAGAATTACGGAAAAACGTATTTTTCATCGAAAAAAAAAAAAAACACTGAAAAAGTTTTAAAAACTCTGCCATGACCTCCGTGTACGCACGAGTGCAAGCAGCAGTCAAGTGCTCAGTGCTCCATCATTTTTTTCGAAATTTTGCGCCGTAATTTACCGGGATTAGCCGCGAGTTTGCTCCACCAGCATGCCAAGGGCCGGCCGTGGCCGTGGCAGTTCGAGTGCGGCCTCGAAAAACCCGCGAAGTTCGTCTACCGGCCGTGTGCAAAAAGGTAAACAAACCAACGCCGCGTCGACCGCCATCGCGCCGGGGAGTGTGTGCGCCAAAGGATTTGACCCGAAGTTATTACACCCTAATTACCGTGTCCAGGGCCGCAGCCCTATAAGGCTCCGTTCAGCTACTTCCGGCAATCTGTCGACCGATGGCGCATCAACATCCGCCAACATTCCCACCAGTAACAAGTTCGCGAGACTGAGTGACGAGGAAAGCAACAACAACAACACCGACGGTAGCACTACCGACTAGGGACCTACATAGGGAAATGAAATGTTCTGGGAGAAATTTCGAACACCCAAAGTCATTCAAATATAAGGTTGAAAAACTTGTAGTTTTTCTTTGGTGCTGGCACTTTTCGTGTACCGAACAAGCACAAACATAACAAAAACTACCAGATTATTATCAACGACAGTTTAACAATACTTGTGATTGTTAAAAGTCTCGTTTTTTTGCGAAAATTATTTTAAATTGATTCCAACCTTGTTCTTGCATGATCTTGTTGCTCGATTGGAACCCCGATTTGACAGTTCGATTGGAACCCTGAGAGTGACATTTCGCCTCTCCATATAGGCTCTCTACTACCGACGACGACGACGACGATGGTTGTGCACGGAAGAAAGTGATTTCGCCAAAAAAAGTAATTACTCCAAAGGAACGACGACCACCACCAATTTTCGTTTTGGACACGTTGGCGGACGATGTTGACGAGCAGCTGGAAGGCCTCGTGTACTGCCTCAAAATAGGTAAATCGTCAGTGCAAGTGTTCACATTTGACCAAAAGAACTTCGACCTGGTTGTGGAGAAATTGAAGCGTAAAAACTTAAAATTCTACACATTCGACCCCGTGCAGAAGACCGCTGTTAAGATCGTCTTGCAGGGGTACCAAGACCGCCCGACCTCCGTCCTCAAGGAGCACCTCTCGGGTGTCGGAATAACGCCGCGAGACATAAAAGTCCTCTCGCGGAAGACAACAGTCACAGGTACACACACACTGTACCTGTTGTACTTCGATCGTGGCACCGTCAAACTTCAAGACCTGCGGCGGACTAAGGTGTTGGACGGTTTTTGGGTAAACTGGCGGTTCTACTCAAAAAATCCGACGGACGCAGCGCAATGTCACCGATGCCAGAAATTCAGCCACGGCTCGCGGAACTGCAACCTCCGGCCCCGCTGCGTGAAGAGCGGTGAGTCACACCTCTCGGAGGTGTACGCACTGCCACGAAAGGCGGCCTCGGGGGAAAATGCAGAACAAACCAAGCCACGCGTAAAGTGCGCGAACTGCGGCGGTAACCATACCGGTAATTACCCCGGATGCGTCGCGCGGAAGTCCTACCTCGAGGAGCAGGAAAAGATGAAGAAGGAAGCAGCAGCGTCCCATCCTCCTCAGCGAAGTACGAGCGCAGCCGTTCCTGCAGCTGGCCAGCGTACGGTTCCAGCGGACAACCCAGCGTTCCCTCCTGGATGGGGGCGGTCGTTTGCAAGCGTGGTCGCTGCCGGTAGCGGCGATGCGGCCCAGCAAGAGATTACCGGAGAAGATCTCTTCACCCTGCCGGAGTTCTTTGCTCTCGCGGGGGAGATGATGACGCGGTTTCGGACCTGCCGTATCAAGGCGGAGCAATTTCTGGCCCTCGGGGAGCTGATGATTAAGCACATCTATAAAGGATAGAAAATTGTGATCTAGTTTTAAGCTTTCTCTATTTCTATCCCCTTTCCCTTGCAATTTTAGTAAGTTTTTTTTCTTATCTTTTTCTTACTTTCGGTAACCCCTTAACTACAAGCAACAATTGTTCCAAAATGGATTATGATGTAACACACAGCTGAAAGGAACTCCAAAACTCTGTTATGTATTCCAAAAAGACTTATTGTATATTGATAATTCACCAATAAAACCGAATTGAATTGAAAAAAAAACTCTGCCATTTTGCGGTACTTGACTGAAAAAAATGTTGGAACATGTCATTTCAAGGGAAATTTAATGTACTTTTCGAATCTACATTGGGGTCATTTTTTCATTTTGAACAAAATTTTTCATTTAAAAATTTCGTGTTTTTTTTTAACTTTGCAGGGTTATTAGAGTATCATACTGTTCTACAAAGTTGTAGAGCAGACAATTACAAAAAAAATTATACAAAAACATAACGGGTTATTGCGATTTTACGAAAAAAAGTTTTGAAATATTATTTTCTGCGTTTCTCTTTTTTTCGTCGTCCGTGTCTGGCGCGGGTGACCATGAACGGCCATGATCGACAACGACCAACTTTTTCAAAACTTTTTTTTCGTAAAATTGCGATAAATGAAACTGCGAACTAATGAAAATAAAAATTAGTACCGTAAAACGGGGTGACTTTGAGAGCCGGGGTGACATTGACAGGTTTGAGATTTTTCCGCAAAATGAAGAGTACAAATTAAATACGTACGGAATTGTTTGGAATCATACTGACCGTAGTAGAGAAGTGCTCAAAGTACCTACCTCAAGAACAACTTTTCATAACATTTTGAAAAGTTTAAAAAGTTAGTTAACTATTATTAAGACAATGTTGATGACAGACATTATTTAAAACTTCTCACAGTGTCATGCTTTTCTCAATGAACATGATTTTGAATCGAAAAATGGAATGCATTTTCAGATTCTTTGGACAATTTTCCACTGGGAGAAGGTAAAATAAGTTTGTAAATATTAAAGAATATGTGTTTTTGAAACATAATTCAATAAAATCTCCAAATTTATAGGCAATTTCAGTTGATCAAATTTCATATAACATGTGAAAACTTGTGATAAGTGCTTCGAATTTAGTTTAAAATGCAACATAAAGCGATAATTTTATGAACAATACTAATTTAACGAATTTCAGGTAAAATTCAGACTTTTCAACAATTTTATTTAAAATTTATATGTATTTTGTTAAAAAGCTTATAAACTAAGTTTTTTTAAATATAAACATTGATTTTTTTCTTTAAAAATATATCACCAACCTTAGTAATGGTACATTTAACGTAAAAATAATGTTTGGACACCTTTAACCCTCTACTGCCCAAATTTTTTTTTTCGAAATTATTTATTTTTCCCGTGTTCAGGAGGTCATTTTGAGCAACTTTTGTTCTACGAAAAACTTTACTTCTCTTGTTTTATGTTTTTCTTGTTTCATTTTTAGTATTTTAATTTGCATTTATCTTGTTAAGTTTATGTTTGTTTTTGGTAGTATTTGGCCTATTCTACCACCTAATATAATTACATTTTGCATATCTTATCTTTTCACGTTTCTACAGTCACTTTGTCAATTTATTGCATGTTTTTCACATTTTCTGCTATAAAATGGCACCATCATCATTTAAATTGCAAAAAAAATGCGTAAAGGCATAGTCTGGGACACTTAAAAAATTACTGCATACTTCTTTTTTTTCTTAAAATATAGGAAATGTTAGTAAAAAACACGGCCAAAATTGACCCCTAAAAAATGACATTTCTTTAAAACATTGACAAAGTCACATAAAACAAGTTAACCTTCCAACCCTGAAATTTTCTAAAATTTTAAGAGTTCTTCTTTTCAATGCATTTTTAAGATCAAAAATCGGTTGGAAAATTGGTTTTTGGCGATTTTTTAGATCGAAGCCCGTCTAAAGGCGGGGTTAGGTTGTAGAGGGTTAATCTGGTTTTAACAAGAAAAACTATGACTATCAAAGTCACCCCGGAATTTAAAATAAGAATTTTTAACGTAAGTTTTTCTCTAAACAGTATAGAAAAAAACTTTTTTCCAAAAATAGTGCATGGACTTTGTGTGGCCTACCCCAGTACATGTTAAAAAAATAATAATTTTGAGAAAAACCTTGGCTGTTGGAAAATATTCCAAAAATAAATTTGAAATCCTATCAAAGTCACCCCGGTTTACGGTAAGTAACTCTTCTGTGTTTAGTTATCTGAAAATTGTGCTTCGGTACTTGGTATTCAGTTATAATTGTATGAATTGGCTTAACCTATAACGGCATAATTAAAGGAGTAAAAATAATATTTTTGTCGAGGCGAGGTTGGTTTGTGGCAGATTTTGCTCATTTTATTGGTTGTAAAATTCTTGAATTTGGTGTGATATTGAAATAAAAAAACGATTTTTTTTCTATTTAAAAAAGTTATTATTGATCACGGTCAAAATTTCAAATGCTATCCACGTAAACACAATCGCTCTCGATTAAATTTTCCTTCTTCTTCGAGAAAATCCTCCTAATTTGCAGCCAAAGTACCGACACTTTCCCCAAGGACTGACTGACTGGTTGGCTGCAGCGATCTCGTTGTTCATTTTATTGGTGCTCTTATCGGTGCGGCACGATGATGCAAAACGGTGCTCATATTTTATTCCGTGCGTCTTTACCTGATTTTAGGAAGAACAGGCCCGGCCTCGAGGTCGGCCGTGAATCGTTAAAATTTTTAGAACTCGAATTAATATTCGCGTCGTGCCGCCTCCCGAGGCGGATGGAAACTTTTGGGTGACTCGTGGCATACCCGTCAGATCTTGAAACGGAAGGTGTAAATTAACACGCAATAAATAACAAATGCGACACACACGTGGCACACGACGCCGTCGGCACCAAGAGTCGACCGGAATCAATAAACACTTTCGCTTATTTCGCACGTTGATGCCACGTGGAACTCCCCACACCCAACTCAGCACACCGTTGGAGATCAATGGCACCCGCCGTGGGGAAATTGGCAGCACCACCCAAGATGTCACTCTGCCGTAAAAGCAATAAATCAAATTTCAGACCTCATTTCATCCACTGCGTGGAATTGCGGCCACAGGGGGAAGGAGATGCTTTATGCCCCGCGCCGCAAACACTCTTTGAACTTTACAGTCATCCAGCCTGGCTGGAAGCCCCGACGGTTGGAACGATAAATAGTCTCCCACCGATTGGACCTTCCCTCCTAAACAGGGATTATCCACCTGTTTTCATTCCGCATAATGCTGTGAACGAAAATCGCTTTTATAAACAAGTCAATTTTGTCCGACTGCTGCGCGCACTGCCAGCCAGCTGGCAGCACTGATTGGTGGAGGGAAATTTCTGGGAAGCGGGTCGATTAGTGGAAGAGGATTAGAGATTTGCATGGTTACTGTGACCGGTTTTTTTTTTTCAATTCCACCATCGTCCTTTGATGATGGGAAGCCGTACCAAAGCCGTAATATTTTAATTGAAAATTACAACAAAAAACAAATTTTGATCAATTCCCTTTTCTTTTCCCCTTTTTCCCTTTTTTTCGTAAGCTGAAGTTACTTTTTGCGTTTCCCTTTGTTAAGTCGTTCGTGTCTGTCGCGGGTGACCATGAACGACTATGATCAACGACGGCCAACTTTTTCAAAACTTTTTTTTCGTAAAATAGTGATAACTCGTCGACGTCGTCGTGCTATCTTGTCGCACCCGCCATTTCGGCGTTCCGAGGAAAACGCATTTTAATATTTGACCTTGAATAAACAAAAACTAGAGCACGTAATGTGAAAAATAACAAACACGTTTTGTTTGGCTGATCATTCTGTGCATTGTCCCGATGTTTGGTTGAAGTTGGTTGCTGGAGTCACAAATGTTACAGTTACAAATGTTTACGTTATTCTAACTTGTACGTTCATCAAACGCGTTCTGACCTGAAATCCCTTTGGCCAGTTGTCGCGATACGTTACCTTCCCTTTACTAAGCAATCGAATCCAGAAGAGAAACGATCACCAGTTGTGTTGGTCCAAGCCGGGATTTGAGCCCCGATCTACCGCTTACTAGGCGGGAGCGTTACCACTTTTTTTTTCATATGTAAAGTGACACAAATGCACGGAGTTTTTTCGGTTCTTATTGAATATCTCAGGATTGAAATCTAATTTTGGGGATTTGTGAAGGTCAAAAGGTGAGGCATTGGGAGCTGCACAAAATGGCGTTCTTAACTCAATTTGACCCAAAATGCACGTGCGACAAGTTAGCACGACGGCGACGATTTCTAGAAATTTTTATTTGCAATTGTTTTGTTTAGTGTTTGTTTGATAGCATTTGATAGTATAAGTATTATTATATTTTTAAAAGTTTTTCCATATTCTATATATTCATTTATTTATTTTTAAGCTTTTTCGTTACTGCAAGTGTTTATAAACCAAATCTGGAGCAAAACAAAATGTATTGCATAATTCTGTTGGTACAATATTTAGAATGTTATTTAACAAAAAAAAACTAACTTAATCCACCTATGTGTTAGGTGGCTTCCTCACTTCTAACCAAAAATGGGTTGCACAAAAAAAAAGATTACACAAAAGATCAGAAAATTAATGACATCCTGTATCAAACATGATTTTTGTTACGGAACCAACGAAAACCAAAAGATCCGGTTTCAAAATAGTCGTTTTTGCAATTCCGTCGTGAAACTACTTACTTTTCCTGTCATTCTTGAACGACGAAATAGCCTACTTTTCTGTACCAAAAATAACAGAATCGAATAGCAAAACTTTTCAAAATAAATGCTGAAAAGTTCTACTTTTCAGCACTGAAATGGGTGCTGAAAAGTTGTACTTTTCAGCACTTGTTTCGAAAAGTAACACTTTTCAACATTGTTTTGATTTAAACGATTTATTGACAAAATACATGAAAATTTGACTGAAAATTTCACTCAATGGGTGTTTTTCGGAATTGCAAAAAATATTGTATGGAACTCGTTGCAAAACTTGATTTTTTCAGCACTCTTCGTATTTATCCAACTCGGTGAACCTCGTTGGATAAATGTACGACTCGTGCTGAAAAAAACCTCTTTTTGCAACTTGTTGCATAAACTACTATTTTGCAATTCCGCTGTGAAACTGTCAACTTTTCTTGGCCTACTTTTCCCTACCAAAATTAACAGAATGGAAAATTTATACCTTTCAATACCAGTGCCAAAAAGTTTAACTTTTCAGCACTGAATTGGGTGCTGAAAAGTTGAACTTTTCAACATTGAAACAAGTAAAAATTTTCAATATTTTTTTTTTGTTTTCAACGGTAAATTTACTTAACATGGATTAGTGACATAAAATTCCATTCAAAAAGCACTTTTCGAAATTGCAAAAAATGTTGTAAGCAACTCGTTGCAAAACGTGATTTGTTAAGCACTCTCCTTTTTGCAACTTATTGCATAAACTACTATTGGATGAATACGACGAGTGCTGAAAAAAATCAAGTTTTGCAACGAGTTCCGTGCAACAGTTTTTGCATTTCCGAAAACAACCTTTGAGTGGAATTATAATTCAAATGTTCATGTATTTTTTTAATCAACCGTTTGAATAAAAAAAATGTTGAAAAGTATTACTTTTCGGAACAAATGCTGAAAAGTTCATCTTTTCAGCATCCATTTCAGTGCTGAGGAGTAGAACTTTTTAGCAATTATTTTGAAAGGTGTTACTATTCGATTCCATTATTTTTGGTACAGAAAAGTAGGCTTTTTCGTCGTTCAAGAATGACAGGAGTAAGTAGTTTTACGACGGACGGAATTGCCAGATCTTCAAAATGTTGGATTCTTTTGGAAGGATTTTCGAAATTGATAGGTCAGATGATTGATTCGATGATAGTTTTCATAAAAATAAATCTGGATTTAAAAAAAAGGAAAAAATTATCACTTAAGGGGTCTACCAGATCTCCACCATTTTGAAAGGTCTTTCGATTACCGATCAAACGATTTTTAATATTATGATATTAGGACGATTTCCTGTCAATTTTTTACATCTTGATAAATGCGAAAAAGCATTTTTATCCATAACTTTTGAAGTACTTTTAGAAACTTCAAACAATTCATTAGCAACGTATGGGATCCTAAACCAAGTCAAATGCGACCTGATTGATCAAAATCGGTTCAGCCAGTGTAGTGTAGTGAGTGACATTATTGGTCACATACACACAGACATTTGTTCAGATTTCGATTCTGAGTCGATAGATATGCTTTAGGGTGCCCAGTATCAATGGGTAAATGTTGACCGATTTTGCTCATATTTGGCCCAGAGTTCTAAAATAGCCCAAGGAACAATATTCAGCTTGTGGAGCGAGGTTTTGAGGAAAAGTCCCATATTCTGGGCACCCTAATATTCATGGAGCTTTCTGTGAAAAGTATATCTTTAGATCGGGATTATAGCCTTACCTCAGTCAGTAAGGCCAAAGCCAAAGTTATTTTGAAAAACAAAATTCAATGATAGTTTGTTCCTAATCAGCAATACAGTTTCATATCATGACCAGTAACCACCATCTAGATGAACAACCCGCGTAATTTTTGCTCAACTATCAAGCTAACGGAAAATGTTGGACCAGTCATCGCAATTTGACCACATTTTCGCCGGAAAACACCCGAACCCGCACCATTACCGCAATTTCGCTCGTCGACGAGCTTTAACATGGTCACTTATTTTCGCCATTTCATGGTCCAGAATCTGGCTCTTCAACGACAGAAAATTCATCGAGGTTTAACCCTATTTTTCTGTTATTTTTTTTTGCTGCCACCCGCGCGATTTCGGTGTCACGTGGCCCTTTTCGCTTGCGGTGACCTCTTCTGACTTCAGTTTGTGCACTCCCTCTTATCACTCCATGGAGTGTGTGCATTTGGCTCTTTTGGGTAGAGATCATTATTGAGATGAGCTTAAATACTCAAAATGGTAAAAAATGAATTTTTAAACAGAAAGGTAAAAATAAAGGATTTTTAAATGATTCTGCAACCGAGATTTTGAAAAAAAAACTTTTTTGAGGACCTCTACCCTAGTCATGTGTGTCGTTCGGAACTGATTCCGGTGGCAACCAGGCACTGCTGGCCACGGCATGCTGTCGTCCACGTGGCAACAACATCCAGCGAGGTCGAGGTTCGTCCGCCTGGTTATGTGCAAATTGCAATAAAGAAGCTTTTCCGCATTTTATCCCCATGAAGACAAGTGTGAAATTACATTCAAATGGATATTACTGGTGTGGAGCTGGCTGGATGTTGTGTGTGTGGCGTTGCCAGCTTTGCTCCGGACAACGGAACGGAGTGACGTTCTGTTCATTTTGCTTTTTTCTTCGTTGTTGGTTAGAAATGGCAGTTATACCATTTGAGTTTACTACAAAAAGATGGTCATCAACGTTGGATCGAGTAATTTAACTTAATTAAGCATGCTTTATTTGTTCAGGAATATTGAAAAATTAAGTCAAGTAAACAGAAAATATAATTTTGTTATTTTTCTTGCTACTAAATTTAAGATAATAAAATATTTCCCAAATCTCGCTTTGATCAAGCTACCAATTTCCCCGTGTAACACATAAAGCTAAAAGAAAAGAAGCTCCGTCACATCAGTTAAGTAAGATCACATTTCTTCACCCATCACCACCCCCCCTCCCAATCCTGAACCGCAGCCTATCACGAGCCAGCATCTGCCGGACTAGAACTTGAAGGCCGTGTGGCACAACAAAATTTCCTCGAAAAGGACGAAAAAAAAAGCGGCGGCCAACCGACACTGACAAGCGTCGCGCCAAGGCCCGTCAGACAGCCAGCGAGCAGCCATTAGCTGACGGTTGACTTGGCTTGACAGGCCCGTCGTCCCCAGCCCTAGAATCCTGCTGCCACACAGGGCTTGGACCAAAACTCGATTCACGAGCGAGTGACTTGGGACGGGATAAAAGCGTTGCTTTCTGGTGTGCAAAATTATATTTGTGTTGACAGCTCATTTAATTAACTTGGTTTCAGTTTTACTCATTTTCGCAGTATTTCGAGGGGCGCAGAAAGGGGGGAGAGAGAGAGAGAAAAAATCTGGCTGCTCACAGCTGGTGCAGGACAATGTCGTTACTAGATGGGGCGGCCATTTTCCAGCCCAGCAATGAATGAGCGTGGTGACCAATGAATGTCGAGCTAATTAGCATTGCTGAAAGGCTTGTGAAAGAGTTGAAAGCTTGAAAAAAATAATATTGCTGAGTTTTGTAAAAAAAAACTCAGATTTCTTTTTTTCTAATGTTAAAAGTTGGAACAAAAACAATTTGTTTGATTGCTTGAATATTTAAATTCTGTTTAAAAATTCATTTGATGAAAAACAGTGAAACAGCTTGATTGGTAAGCTCTGTTGAATAATTTAGCAAGGTTAAATACTAGATAATAAATGCATCTAGAACAGGAGAACTGGCGAAAAACTTGTGGATCATTTTAGATAAATATATGAATAATTAATTATATTATTCTTATAAAAATATATTGTTATTTTAAACGAGAAATAAAAATAACTTTAAAACATGAATAAAGCCGTTGCAAATATTTTTCAATTTGTTCAATTATTTTCCAGCCAACTTTTGATCTCTAAGCATTGGAATGAAGAACTCTTAAATTTCAGATGTTTTTAGGATGGAAGTTTGACTTGTTTTATGTGACCTTTCCAATATTTTTTTTGCAATATCATTTTGTCTGGGGCTGTGTTTTTCATTAACATTTCGTATATTTAGAAAACCCATGGCGCATTGATTGTTTTGAAAAAGTAATCTAGAAACAAGATAAGGTTAGTTTTCCTTAGTTTGCATCTCGATATTAAAGTTGAGCAAAAATATTTCAATTATAAATTTAAATCGATATTTCAATAATGAAAATTTTGGTACCCGAAAAAGTATAGGTCATCGCTGAAATGTTTTAAGTCATCGCAGCATCCCCGTTTTTGCGCGTGACTTGTCGGGAACCCGGATTTTATTTTTCAAAAATCATATCTCAGAATCCTGTTAATGTACCTCGTCCATTTTTGAGTATTTTACTTAATATTTTCAGACTTAGGCTCTTTGGTCCATCCACCGTCAAAACGGCATTTTTTCCCCTGCCATTTTGAGCCAAATCGAAGCCCTTTTATTTTTTTCTTTAACATTCACATGGAACTGCTGTTAGAATAAAAATATGCGATTCATGCTTAAACAAAATCAATCATTTTTTTTGTTTATTAGAGGGTGCAAACATTTTGGGTAGCTGCACTGAATGATGCACAAATTGTTGTTGGCAAAGCTATGACTTGAAAAAAAAAAAATATCGACATTACACTCAGAAAGCTTAAATCATGTATTTTAGGTTGTTTTTACAAATTAATTTAAGAGTTTTTTGCCTTTCTTACAAAAGAAAGGTTTAAGGTTTGCTTTTGGAAAAACGCTTTTTTCAGAAATCTTAAAAAAATCGTGCATGGCGAGGATTCGTCCCAGGAAAAAATCCTATTACTAAATTGAAGGTTCAGATGCGCTCTTTCGATTGAATTGTGGCCCGAAACCCGGAACTCTAAGTCTGATTTTTGAGAGCTCTTTTTCTGAAATACATGAGCGATGTCTGTATCCGCTCTTAAAAATTTGTGTCTTCCATCACTGGAAAACCGCTCGTAAAACCCACAATTTTTAAAAGCCAGATCTGTAGCCGTGGGGTCGGAGACGAACATTTTATTTTTCGATTCACAATTTTCGACCAGTAAATGTGGTCAAAGCCATTTTTAGAGGTATTTTTTGGACTATTTTACAGATAACACTATCAAATTTAAAGAATTCAGTTTCAAACAAAAAGCCATTCGAAAACATGCGCCATAAACTGTTTGGGCCCAAAATTTGAAGCTTTTACAAAATGTATTTCCAGAGATATAGCGATTTTTGTATTTTTCGTCTTATTTTTACCCTATTTTTTTCCTATTAAATTTTTGGATTTATACAAAATCATATACTGAACATCAAATTCGAAGTCCCGGCTCGTTCTCGCTCGACAAGTCGTCAAGTCGAAGCTTCAACGCCAGCGCTTTTACGCTTGCGCGTTTTACGCTGTGCGTGAAAGTGTTCTTTCTGGCTTCTCATAATTGATCGACAAAGTGCAATAGCGATACATATTTTTTTAAGTTAATCATAGACTAACATTATAGACTGAGTACCCTTTATTTTTTTTTCTAATAATGTCAATCCAATATGTTTTTTTTAATTAAATTTAAATGTCTTGCGACAAATAATGTACTTCTGAAATTAAAAAAAATGGCATTTGAGGTTTAGCCTAAAAAGATTCGAAGCTTTAGGTAAAATTCTCACTGGATGGTATCATTACGTTTTTGAAAAATGAATTGCACCAATATATTTCTCGGAATTTTATCATTTTGTAAGAAAGGCTCTATTTCACCTCTGGTGATATTAAATCGGGTTTTTTTTATTTTTTTTTTCATTTAATTTTTTTATAATTATTCATTTAATCAGAACAGCAATTTTCAATTCTTTTTTTACCAACTCTCCAAAATAAAGGAGAAAAAAGAAAGGAGGGGGGGATGCTGTAATTGAATTTCAAAGTGCTGATATGCCAACATTAGGTGCATGATGGAATTGCATGCTGTCCTCCTAGTCTTAGACATTGTTTGCTCATGAGTTGTATATTTCAGTAAAAAGATCGTGTAAATCATTGTCGAGACAAAATTATGTATTCAGCTACATAATTAATATAGATTTTTTCCAGAAGAGACGCAGAGACGCAATGTGACAACCGGGCGATACGCATGCTGCGCGACTCTCGCGCGTAAGCAAAAAGACCCGGCCTTTGAGGTTATGCAAAAATCACCCTTTTTTGAAGCTACATAAAAAACTTTTTCATGACATAACTTTAAAAGTACTTCACAGAATAAAAACAGAATAAAATTTAATAGGGTCTTAGGGGACCCCAAAACAAACAGAATAAGGCGAATCCGGCCAAAATCGGTTCAGCCAGTTCTGAGATAATCGCGTGGAAAAAAAATCACACATCCCCACAGACATTTGTTCGGAATTTTATTTTGAGTCGATAGGTATACGTGAAGGTATATCTAGGAGTCGTATTTAAGAAGTTAATTTTCGAGTGATTTTATAGCCTTGGCTCAGTGAGTTGAGGAAGGAAAAACGTATTGAAAATGTTTGAAAAAATAGTAGAGAAGTTTCTAAACATTTCTATTACATAATAGACATTTTTGTAATAAAAAAAAATAACTTTAATAGTTATAACTTGAAAACGGTGCACTTCACCAAAATACAACCAGTTCTTTTTTGATAGCAATTTAAAATCTTAATTCAAAAAAGGGTCATTTGACAGTTTTAAAAAATCACTATTGATCATTAATTTGCACTTCAAGGGACCATCCATAAACCTAGTGGACACTGTTTTGAAATCTTACCCTATATCTCACTTGGTTTATAATATAGCCTCTCAGGGCCTTCGGGAGTCTTAAAGCTTAGCGTAATTAGTGTACTCTAAACACTGGTATAACATGCTGGGAATCATCTACGCCAAATGCCAAACAAGTTCTTCTAAAAGAAGAGTTAGAGCGGATGCACGTCTGTCTGAAACCCCCCCCCCCCCCCCTTCGTGTACAATTTCCATACAAAACGAATCTTTTTTGTATAGAGCGTGGGCAATCGCTTAACCCCCCCCCCCCAAAGGTTTCCACGTGGTTTATGGATGGTCCCCAAGAAAACATAATTATTATTTAAAAAAAAAACATCAAAATTAATCTGTATAAATAAAATTATTAACATTACGTACCTAACCCTTTCTCAATTCTGTCAATAGTGCACATGAGTAAGAAATCATTAGCACTCCTTCCATCCAAAATACAAATTGGCTGTTTTCCTCAGCTAGAGAAAAAATAAAAAAAAAAATTTCTTTTTTACGAATGAAAACATACTTCCCAACAAGATGAGTGAGTGCGACTCCATTCAACTCATCGACGAATGGGTCGCCTTACTCCAAATCCAACCCCATTCAACGTGCGTTATAAGCTCTCAACGCCAGCGGCTCGACAAATGATAAATATCGAATAACGCTCTCTGCTTGGACGGGAAAGCCGAGACCAAAAAGCTCGCTTCCGCTGTGAGTGCTTAGTCGCATCAAAACATCGCTAATGGTGTGTGGCACACAACACTAAACTTGGGACGCTGGCGGTAAGTATGTGGGGAAAGCATTATTGATTTCCCAAATGTAATTGAGCAAAATTATTTTTCGCCATCTTGTGCTTTAAGAGTGGGGTGGGTGGCTTTCAGGGAAGTTGGTTCAAGGAGCAGCCGCCGGATTGGCAATGATTCTTGAAGTGAAGGAACTCGACGCTTGGAGTGGTTTTTGGGGAAGTTTAATAAGAAAGGAGTGATGTGTTTGGTAAAGGGGATAAGGGATTACAAATTACGTGATAATTGACTCTTGTTATGAGGTAAAAGACAACTCGTGGTTAAAGAAAATTTTCATTTATGAAGATTTTCTGTAGGTTGATTTGATATAGTTTATTATCTTGAACAAGATATTGATTGAAACGATATACCACGGTTTAATTTTCTTCATTTTGAATGTATGGAATGAGGGCATATCATACAATTCCCAACTCAACAAACTTTGATTATTCACAACCAATTAGAATAAATAACCACCACTTGGGCTGGCGGCTGCAAACCACAATTACTGCTGCGTTCCAATGTGCACCTTGTTCTATTTTCTACCGAGAGTAAAACTTATTTCACCTGATTGTGCAAGGAAAATCCACTCCAAAAGAGACTCCCAACCAGACGAGGCGCCCCTCATCAACTGGGCTCGATAGCAGCACCAGTGTCCAGACATCTCTGATTGCAATCCAACCTTCCCTCCAAAGAGACTCTCGATGCTGTCTTGTTCGAGCATCCTGGAAGCACAACCGAAGCCGGAGGTACAATGCACCGCAGGGAGTACGGCAGAGCTTAGATAATGATACTTAAACAAATTCATTAAAACAGATAATATAACAATCTCAAGAAGCTTCCGTTCGTGCAGGACTATTGTTGCCTCCGGGATGCAAAAATCTCTTCTCTACAGTCTCTTCAGCTTATTCAGTAGATTTCCTGCCTTTCAGCCCGGAATGCACCATCATACATGCAGGACGATTGTGGAGGCCAAGGGATGCGCCCAGACAATGGGGATCGAAATTGCAATTAGATGGTGAATTAATTGAAACTATCCAAGTACCACTTTTGGGGGGTGTGCAACTTGAGCGCACGAATGAAAACTGGGGCTTTGGGGTTTGGATTTCAAGGGGGGTAGAACCAAATCGATTTAGTTTTGAAGAGGGGGGTTCAGTTGCTCGTTGTTTGTTGAGAGTACGAAAGTGAATGTGATCTCCGGATTAGGGTCTTTTTGGAGGAGGGCTCGAAGTTTAGGAAATTGAATTATTGAGATGGCCCTGGATAAACTGGCATGCTTGCAAGTTAGCCTTGCTCTTAAAGTTTGTTTAGTAAGCAGTTTATCAGATGAATGAATTCTGCATTTGTGCCAAAGTTATCTTGATTGCATTTTGCTTGTAAAAAATTGTTTGCTCTGAATCTTTTGAATACAGCTTTAGATTATCTGCAGTAAGAATCAAATCTGACTATTTATGTTTTTAGACAAAAAGAATCCAAAATGATCTGTTAAACAAACAAAATTAAAGCAAAAAAGCTTCAGAAAGCCCTCATTACGATATCCAATCAACGTGCTAATCCACGTTCAACCGCCCCACGAATAGCCACTTTTACTGACCGATTTGCTTCAATTTTTAGCGCAATTTAGCCCACAGCGATAATGGTGCACGATAATCGCCCTTTTTTTGCTGCTGTTCCTCTTAAACTCAGCAGTTTTGGGCCAGAATCAAACCGAAACTTCACCAAGAGCAAAAAAAAAACGAAACTCAACTTCCCATTCTGATAAATGACGGATAATCATGAGCAGGCACGTGCCGGTTTCGCGTTCGATAATTGAATAATGAATTTCAAATCAGGCTGCCGTTAAAACTGGCCGTTAATGGCGAACGAAATGGGATCGAAATGGTCCTCTCCGTTGAAAGTTAATGAGTTAAATGGGACGGAAATTCAATTGGAGGCTAAGCTTAAGCAGCAAATTAAGTGGATGAGAGGCACGTCTCGATACGGTTGATTTTTAAAGGGGGGTTGAGACCATCAGGTGACAAAACTGTGTTTGTGTCGTAAACTGGGAAAAATTTATTGCCCCCTGTAAAGGGAGCAATTTTTCACCAACACTGGAAGTAATATTGATGTTTTGTATGTCTATGAGATTCATGTTCAGCATTTTTGTATGCAATTTGTTCAATGGAACCATAAATTATGATAGATCACATCGTTTATTCAGGGGATGTAAAACTGGAGCGATTTGGGAGCACATGAAAATTTTATGCAGACGATTGTGATCTACGAGACATGTAAGATAAAATCGATAAATTTAATCGTTTGAAAGGCTCAAAGGAGATTCAGAAGCATGTGCTAAATAAAAGCCAGTCGGGAGCTGTATCTTTTAAAAACATAATCCAATTTGTGTACTTAAGGGATAGACTTTGACATCTATTTGATATCTTCATCTAAGTAAGGACTACCCAGCCCAAGTAGCAAGACAAATGCCTTTGATTCTTAAGCATTTTTATAATAGTTTTATCAAATGCAATAAAGATTTGTAACATCTTTCACCAAATCCAACAGGTTTTACCATTCCACAAACTTAAACATATTTTAAAGAATTCTTCAAGATATCATGAAGAATTTTGTTTAGAAGTTTTAATTAAGCTTTCAACTTTACACTTTAAGTACGCCTGAAGAATTCTTGATATAGCTTGATTAACTTAACAAATGCTGCTTTAAATCTGTTAAGTCTTCCGTAAGCATTTTATCAATCTTGTTAGATTTGTACTTTCACTTTGGCATATTCAGTTGTACGTGAACAGCGCAGTGAAATACATTGAGAGGCGAGCTGATTTTTTGAAAAACGCTTCTGAGCATAATTACTAGTGAATTTTCGGTTAAAGTTTGAAAATTACATATGACTTAATAACTATGTGTTGATAATAATAAAATATTTTTTAATTGGTGGTTTTTTATCGTGTTTCAATTGTGATAGAACTGTGAGAAATCGGAACATTTCACTGAACCAGAAATTCTTTTGCTTTGCAATTGTTGCATGTACTGGTGCTGTGCATTATCATTATTGTGTCAAAGTGGATGTACATCATGTTATTTTGCAATTTATCGTTACTAAACGAGGCATTTTATCAAATTGTTTTCGTTTTAGTGTTCTTCGTCCTGCCCCTTTTATCAAAGCCTTTCAGTCTTGATTAGAACTTCTTTAAATACATATGGTTTTCGAAAAGTAGTTGATAAAACTTTTCACCCTTAGAGTTACCTTGTTCAAAACTATCAAGATTTTATTATCTGTATTGCTACGCGCTGTCATTTACAGTTTTGCTTGTGCTGATTGCAGCGGTTTTTTGTTCACTAATATGTTTAATTTAAAAAGAGAGTGATAATCGTTTTAAAATATCATTGTTTGTGGTGCGCAGTCTATATTGTGGTGGAGTGTTAAAGATTGTAATAGCAACAGAAGGTAAAAATAGTGAAAGTAGCTGCTTTTTAAGGCAGTGTCCAACCCACCTTCGCTGTTTAAAGTTTGGTCATTGAACTGTGTTGAGTGACCGAGTTTGTGCTTTTTTAGTTGTTATATAATAAATAAACCCCATGCAAACTAACAAAAATGTGTTTTTATTGAATTATTACAAAATTCAAATCCGTTGTCCAAGTCGATCTATTTGCAGTTGATGAAGCCGGCATGCACTACGTTCCCAGCCGTGTGCAATTTAATCTTGGTTAAGATCACGATAAAGCATTGTGAGCCTGTTTCAAACCCTAATAAATCCTTTTTAAATCAAGTTATTCCTAGCGAGTTTTGGGAAAGAGTCTTTGAAGAAGCATTGAATTTGAAATAGACTTAAAAAAGAATTTCAATATTTATAAATTTTCGCCATATTGCCAAACAAATCGAGGTGCTGAAAATCGTAGCCATGTTGAATTTTGGAGCAACAACCGGCGAAAAAGATTTTTTTTCGATAAAAGTTTAGTTTTTTTGTGATAATTTTAAAGGCGCGTTCCATTTTTTCGAGCTATCTTGAAAAAATGTTCGGTAATTTTTTTTGGCACTGCTGTAACGGTACATTTCATTGGAAAAATGCAAGTGCTTAAATATATTTATACAATTATTATCAAATGAATAGTCAACTAACATTAGCCTTTTAGAATTCCATTTCGCATAAGAATATTTGTCTTTAATCAAGTAAATCAGCATGCTGTTCCCTTTTTGTACAGGCTTTTGGTTCTCTTTGAGAGAACATTCATAAATGCTTCGTGCTTTGTTATAACTTTCAGGAGTTCCTACAGGTTGCTACAAAAATCTTTTCTAAACTAGAAAGTTTTATTCGAGCATTGAAGAGCTTTATAAAGTATTTATTAGGTACACAATAAAATAATAATGTCTTATGATACTCTTAATTTTAACTCTGGCTAACCTCCTAAAGTAGTCCATTTTAGCTTTATTGCTGATTTAACACTTATTTAACACAGCATGTGGGACTAAAAGGCATCTCGCATACGTTTTCTCAGGAATTCTACATAACTTCTCCAAAACTACAGTAAAACTAAAATTGTTACTTGGGAGGAATAGTGTTTAATCAACAGGGATAAAAAGATTAAATTTTGATACTTGTTGTGCGTTCTATGTCTCGATTGAAGATTTGCCTCGATGTAGATTTGTAGAACAATGTTGTTAAATGTGGGAACGCAACAAAAAAAAAAAAAAACTCCGTGACAACCTATATCTCGGGAAGAGATTTCCTGATCAATCAATCAATGTCTTCGGTAAAGTTGTAGGCTATGATTTGGACTGTTCAGAAAATAATTGGTACACTAGGGTGACCTGAAAAAAAAACCTCTGCTCCACAAGTAGAGTTATGTGTTCCGTTCATTGTATTTATTGCATATACGGTACATATACGATATACGAGGTACGAAGAGGTACATCGGCTTTGATAGTTAAGTTTTCACAGCGGCGAGTTGGCCGTGCGGGTTGGGGCGCGGAATTAGTGAGCTAGATATAAATAACACCGGCTTGATATTTTTTTGGGATTACAGATATTTTTTCCTAGCGTCTGCCAAACTTAAATTTACACATTTTTAGAGGTAAAATTAAAACTTTTCTCTGACATAAAAGATGTATCCCTTTTTAGATGTAATTTTAACATGATTGTTTTACTGTGTACTCTAGAAAAAAAAAGAATACATAATTCTAGGCCGTAGCAAATATTTTTTGAAGTTTTCTGTCAAACGATTCTGAACAAATATAAAATTTGAAATTAAAAACCATGGTTTCAACATTTGAATGAAAAACTCCTGTTTTAATGTTTTATATACCAGTCCAGTTGTTTTGCAATCAAAATTTTGAAAATATGCAAGCATTGCCGAACATAATCTTGTTATCTTTTCAAGCGAGCTCAAACATGTTTAATATGATTATCAATGCAGAGAATGCATTTTAGATTGTTTTCAGTAGTTAAGACATCTAATTCCATATTTTTTTTGAAAAACATATGTTTTGCCCCTGATTTTTCAAACCATGATACAGGTGACGGGACATAAACTTTGACAAATATTTGCAACGGCCATTCTTCAATCAGTTTTTTTTTCGACAAAATCTTCACTTAAATCTACCTTGTTAAAAAAAACACAATATAAAGCTCAAATGTCTCAATTTAATGACAAATAAAGTCTTCCGACCATTATTTGTTTTGGTTGCCAAGATAATATAATAGTTTTAAATTGCCATTTTTGATGTTGATGTCATAAATGTTTCAGTTTAGTCAAGGTATGATAGACTTGAGCTGCCTCAATACTTTCCAATGGACAGAATTGAAATGTCATGTTTTCCCGGCCAATAAATAAAAATGTAAATTTGAATTTAATTGCTACATCATTTTAAAATTAAACTTTTAAAATTGAATTGGAAAAAATCACATAGAAGTGGCGTGTATTTATCTTTCAGTGTATTTTTCTCAGATAGCCCGTCCAATTTCCTACAAGTTTGTCTCTAACCACTTTTGACGTAGACTACGTCTTACTCGAAGGTACTGGGGTGCCATTCCAAAAAACCCGGGCCGAAGGCCCTGGAATACTGCGTCATCCGTCAAAAGCTTATATCTTTCTTCCCTCTAATCGAATCGACACGATTTATGTTCCATTCGATTCGAAAATTATTCAGCAATTTGCTTTCAAATTTTCATTGTTGGCAAAATAGTTTTACTATTGAAACAATTCAATGTTTTAAAATGTTTTCAAAATGCAGCGATTTTGCAAGCAAAATTATCGCTTCCCACTCACGGACGGGAATGTCGAGTACCTATTTTGAGGGGAAAATCACCCGAGCACCGCGACCGAGTGTCGGTCGCGAAAAAGGAGGGGAAGTAGCGGGCCGAAAACATATATACACAGAAAAAAAAGGTTGAATTTTGGAATGTTGAAAATTTGGTAGGTTGAATATTACCTCTTTTTTGAGTAATATTACATAAAAAATGTGTAAAAATGTGAACCTGATGAATATTCATCAAAAACTGATGAAAATTCATCATTTTCTGGGGTAAAATTCATCATTTTTTTAGCCACAAAATCTGTCACCATTTCCTGATGAATATTACCATCATTTTTTTTTTCTGTGTAAGAAAGTGCGCCAGTTTTCAGGCCAACATTCACGTCTCAGACGTCGGACCGGTCAGACCAGCAGCAGCAGAGCAGAGAGACCAGAACAGCAGCAGCAGAAGAGGACCAGAGCAGCAGGAGAGAGAGAGGGACCAGAGCTACAACAGTAGCGCGCATCTCCTTGTCAGCCAGTTGCCTCTCGTTGGCCGGACCGTTTGGATCTTTTGAGGAAGGGGGTGAGGACTGCCCAACTCTTCGGAGTTGCCCTCACTCCCCGTCCCTCGTCCCACCCGGGACGAGTCTGCAACAACAAAGCGTCGCCTGCTGCCTTCTCGCCGAACAGTTGCCACGGCCAAGCCGTGGTTTTCAAACAAGCAGGAAGGGGGTGAGGACTCCAAACTTTTCGGAGTTGCCCTCACTCCCCTTCTCTCGTCCCACCCGGGATGAGTCGGTGAAATGCCTTTCAGGAACAAATGTTGGTCTTCGGGGGTGACGGATTGCACAGCTTTCAAAGGCTGCTCTTGCCCCTCCCTCTCATTCGTTTTTCGTTCTTCTCTTTCCTTCCTCCATTCTATTTTGTTGATTTACCAACCCATTCAAAGTATGTTTACATAGAGTTATCTAAGCCCGATCTCACGCAAACTAGCCCGCCATTTGTTTTGCTGGAGGGTACACAATTTAACCTCAATCTTTTTCGTGTACGTGCACGCAATACATGCGCACGTAGATAACTCTAAGGCAGCTGCGGTTTTGTTTGCATTAGATTTGCCATCTCTTTCTAGTAAAAGTCAACTTAATCGGAATTCTATTCGAATCGTATACGAATTCCGTTTCAACAACCGGTACGTACACGGTCCGATTGACTTTACTTGCCTGAGAGTGTGAAAGCTCTGTCTTATTGGGGGGTCCATCTCCCATTCACGATCTTATTCCGTTAATGTATTTCAAGTATCTAGGTAATTCTTCAAAATTAAGATATGGAAAACTCTATGTCCACTTTACATAACCGGAATGGCGTAGTCTACGCCATTCCGGTTATGTCTGTGACATAACTACTTTGACTTTTTGATCCTATGCAACGGTTTCGAGACACAGTAATTTTTAAATTACGAAATACAAAAATATTTAAATAACTTACGCCCTTCTCAAATGTCATTTTGAAGTGCATTTGATGCACTGATTTGAGCTGGAATTGCCCAAGATGATTCCCTAAAAACAAGAAAATTTATTCTTTTTCACAGGAAAACTTACACTTTTTTAAAGGAATGATTTTCTAATTTAAAATAATAAAGAGAAATTATTCAGAATTGTAGGGAAACAACAAAAAAACCTCATTCCTTGCTTATTTTCTCCCAATCAACCCATCCTCCCAAAATCGATACCACCCTCCGCTCAAGGTTCGATTTAACGCCATCCGACAATTGTTCGCAACTAATTAAACCGTCATGCCCGCGGGAAACTCTAGCACCCAGGGTCAGCGGGGCCAATTTCGGGACCCCCAAAAAACCACTCACCCGTGACAGTTTGCGGTGGCCTTGAGGCTCGCGAAGCAAATTCGCTTGGGAAAAGCTTGTTTAAAATTGGTATTTATCTTCGCAGCGGATGTCAATGTTGATGTTGTGGAAATGCTCACCGGAAAAGTAGGATCCGACCGCGGTGATCTCCGGCTAATACACTAAATGACCGTTGTCGGGGGGGTCCGGACTTGTTTGCATAATAACATATCACCCCCTCCCCACCCTCCATTTTGACTCCGAACATTTTCCGGATGTTTAGGGTTGGAAATGGTCACCGTTTTTCTCGAAAACCCGGTTCGCATAACTCACAACTACAACACAGAAGCCGCGTGGAGAGCACGTTATTTAGAGTGAACTCATTTGAATAAAATGGTCTCGTGAATCCCGAATGGACCAACTTTGTCATCAAAGACCTGCCAACCGCGCAGCGTGTTGATGCGGTCGGAAAGGTTGGACTCACTGGCCTTAAGGGGTCAATAGTAAATCAGAAAGGTGCGAGGTGGACATGTTTAGGAAGATGATTACAGTCTGCGATCAGCAGAGCAGCGAGTCAGACGTGCGTCCCTCACACACCAAAAAAGTGCTAAAAAGTGCAAAAATGCCTCACGGCAAGAAAAAGAGGCGGTCCTCACCAGCAGGATCGGCAGATTTGAAGAAGCTAAAGAATGCCGAAGCGCTACCTGCAAAGCCAGGCAGTTTGAGCAAGGACGCTCAAAATTCGTCTGGAAACCAGTTCGCTACCCTCCCTGTGGACGTGAGCGAGAAGGAAGAATTTGAACGACGGGAAAAGTTGCCACCAATTTTTGTGAAAACATCGTCATCGGATTCGGTGCGAAAGTGGCTGACCGGGTTTATCAAATCTGGTGCTTTACGAGCTTCCATTCGCTTGTGTGCCGATGGACTCAAAATTCTGCTACCTACCAGAAAGGATTACAACTACGTTCGGGATTTCCTGAACAACACCAAGATTGAATACTACAGCCATGACGATCCAGGTAAACGCCCCATGAAACAGGTCCTCCGAGGCCTGTACGACATGGATGTGAGTGTGCTGAAAGAAGAGCTCAAAACTCTTAAGTTGAACGTGATCGAAGTCTTCAAGATGACGAGACACAACAAGGACATCAAGTATCGTGATCAACTGTACCTGGTTCATCTCGAGAAAGGATCGACAACGCCGTCTGAGCTGAAAGCAGTTCGGGCAATTTTCAACATCATCGTGACTTGGGAACGTTATCGTCCAGTGCACCGTGACGTGACACAGTGTTCGAACTGCTTGCAGTTTGGACATGGTGGAAGGAACTGTTTCATCAAGAGTCGTTGTGCAACCTGCGGAGGTGAGCACAAAACTCAAGCTTGCGAAACAATCAACGAGAACATCGAAGCGAAATGCTTCAATTGCGGCGGCGACCATTCTACCAAGAATCGAAGCTGCCCAAAACGAGCTGAGTTTGTAAAAATTCGGCAGCAAGCGACGACGAGGCACCAACCAAATCGTCGCTAAACACCACCAACTTTCACGGACGTGGATTTTCCTGCTTTGGCGTCACCTGGAGCGGGATCTGTTCGAGTGATTCCAAATCTGCAGCCATTGCCGTTGAATCAGCGGCAAAGAGTTGCAGAGAATACAACACCTCCAGGCTTCAGCCAGCAACCGAGGGAAAACCTGTTAGTTAGTTAGTTAGTGACCTGTTTTCACCACAAGAACTCCTGAACATTTTCATCGAGATGACAACAACACTGCGTGATTGCAAAACTCGTCAGGAACAAGTAAGAACTCTTGGAGCATTCATCTTAAAATACAGTTCGTAGTTTACTCGTTCTAGTGATTTTGAATATTTCAATGAGTTTATTTTTTTAGTTTTAAGTTAGGATAAGTTGTTAAAGTGATTTTTTTTTCTTTTTTACCCAAATGTATTCGATTCAATACAATAATGTAAAACAATTTGAAGTAAATAAAATAAATGTGATCAGTTAATAATAAAACGAAAAATACAACAAAGATGAAGAGCATTTAGCCATACCACTTAGAATGTAAATCAAATGTAATTATTATAAGAAAGTTCAATAAAGACATATTAAATTTCAAAAAAAAAAAAGGAAGATGATTACAGTGCTGGATCTGTGCCAGATTCAAGAATCGTTTTTCGTATTCATGAATTTTTTAGTCTATCTTCAAAAAAGGTTTTATAAAATTTAAATGATACTTCAGAATTTTGATGCATAAATTGCGTTTTCTATGAAATATTATTTCAAGCAATGCATGATAATCATGAGCTTACGTGACTGTTTTAAAAATTTGAACCAGTCTAGTAAACACAGCAGAGATCCTTTCAAAATCACCCGCGGTTTAGATGTTCAACACCCCAAAACAGGGGGGTATTTCAAACACACATTTCCCTTAGCAGCTGGGGACCAAGCAAATATTCAAAACCCGCATTCGAGTGTGTCCTGCGGAAAAGGACGCAACACCCCCCAGGCACCAAGTGTAAATGTAATCTCGCGCTACTCAAACACGGAATCCTTTTGAGGAGTACACTTGAGGAGTAGATAGTAGTCAACGGGTGGAGGGGCTCCCATGTTTCGCTGGACAAAGTTTACCAAAGCTGACAAAACAAATTGCTCTGAGGTTTGAACCGTCGGCATCGTGGAGTTACTGCGGGTTTTGATCCTGTCATAGAGGTTGACCCACCCGAAATCGGTGGGTGGGTTTTTATGGACGACTGGAGGGTTTTGAAGAGATGATCTACTACGCGGGGTTGGCTCCGACCCGTGTATTGGGTGACAATTACCCACATAAGCACGTGTGGACCACGGAGGATGACCTGGGGGAAATTTCGATGGGAAATTGCTCTGCAGAGGACATTCCTGGGTTTTGGTCGAAAGACCAAATTGTGGTTGAAATTATTCTATTCAAATTCAACGTCAAAATTATTCAAGAAGATTCCTTTCTTCAAGCACAGTATTAAAACAATCCATTAACGTAAGAAATCTTAATCCTTGCGTGTTTCAAAGTTCCGGAAAAACTTAACATCAACACCACGAGAAAAAGCATTACCAGAAAATGTCAACTTCACGTGTAGGTGCACCATTATGACGACCTAGAAGTGCGTCCTCGGCCGTATAAGCCCGGCACGACGACGCTACCACGGTGACTTAATCGCATCCTAATCCAATCGGATTACGTTGATTGTTTTGTCACGACCACATTTCCCAGACCATAAAGCTCGTGGTGGAGCCGCAAAATGTGAGAGGACATAACATGTAGTAGCTGTTATGCTAGCTTGACGTATTTTTTTCCTATGTAAACGAGAAGCTAAAAGATGTTTTCTTAATACTTGAATCAAAGCTTGAAAAATGAAAATTTTGCAATCAGATCACAACCTCGACAAAGTGTGTCTAAAAGCATGTACCTGGAAAATTCCCCACCGAAAAAAAAACGCGGTTGAGATAAAACCTGTCCTCCCCATCCCACCAGAAAAAAAAGCTCACGTCAAAATGATCACACGCCACTCGCGGAGGTTGTGGTCGTGGGGTGGGAGAAACGCGAAAATTTGTTTTTCATCACCGCGGCTAATTTTGGCGTGGGGAAGATCAAAGGAAATGAGCACGTGGCGTATTTGCTTGCGTAACACATTTACCATCTTTGCACGCGGCACGTGTGATTTTTGTGTGTTTTATTTAGAACCTGAACGACGACTAACGATGTGACGTTGTGTGCTCGGGAGATAATCGCTGCATAATTGGAGATTAGCGGGGATGATAATTACCTGGAAAGAGAAAGAGGAGAATGAAATTTGCATTAGGAATAATGTTGACTTGACTTTTAAAATTGATGTCATTTACAAAAAATATGTTTCAATCCGACTAATAATGCTTTTTATCCATATCATAAAATGTTTCCAGTTTTCTGACAAAATGCAAGTATTTCTACAACAAACGTTATGTTTTCATCTGAAAGTTGGTTAGATACTAGAGTGGTTCAAATTAGACTTTTCGCCTTCCATTACAGAGCTTTATTGTATGGGTAATGGGTAATTAGGGGGTAATTAGGGTGGTTCATAATGGCATACGTCTTCTTTTGTTTCAGGGCATAATCCTGGCGATGTTCAGAGCTCGCATCTCAAGTTTTAGCTCGATTACCTAATTAGTAACTCTGGAGTCTGCAACAACATTGCTGAATTCATCGAAGAGATTCGGCCATTCCAAAGAATTGTACAGAATTTGTAACGTTACCCCTCAAAACTAGATATTTTTTTCAAATTACAAAATTTAAAGCAAACGGCATTTTTAGTCGTAGGGACGGTCTCTTCAAAGATTCAACTAAATCAATAAATTTGCCATTTCCGATTACAGTACTAATTCTGTAACTGGGTTGCAGCCTAATTAAAAAGCAGTCAAACGTAAAACAACAGCTTTTTTTCACTAATTACAGTCTACTGGACGTCCAATTTGACTAGAGAGGTATTTTTATTAATTTAGAATATGCTTTTTCTAATCTAATCTAATCTTATCTAACACAAACGCAGCCAGTCCGATGAAAGCGTGCTGAAAAGTCTTGTAAAAAGGTAATTCATAATTTAGAATAATATATATTGCAATAACTTATTATTCTACCTTTTTCAATACATCATTATTTAATTAATTACCTTAAAAAAACGCATTTTTTTGTTTAACAATTTTGTGTTTATTATGTAACTTTGCAGGGTTACTCAAAAGAGTGTTGTAATGTTATGTTGTAGAGCTAAAAATTTCAATAGTATTAGGGCGTTTAATTTATCCCGGTTTTGAAAATGTTATCAAAAGCCGTGGAATTCCCGGGATCCCGGAATATTTGTTTTTTTCATCCTTAAAATAATAAAATTAGCTTAAGGCTATGAATTGGTGGTATTCTTAACCTCAATCTATACAAGGACAGCACTTATTGGATATCTTAAAATAAATCAAAGATGGAAATGTGTTTTTCTTTGTTTTGCTTTGGATTTTAAACAGACCATATTTTGTAATCCAATATGATTCAAATTAAATAAGTATTTTAAAAATATGCATAGACTCTCTCGTTGTCGATATTGAAGGGACCGTCGAGAGAGGGAGTTATCAAATTATAGAACGAAAAATCAAAGCAGTCTTGAAGAGACTGAAAATTTTATTGACAGATGGAGCAATATTGATATCGAGAAGATCGACAACCAGAGAGTCCACTGTATTTATTTATGTGACATGACAAGCTGAAAAAATGTCATTGAAAATGTGTTAAAAAACGACAACCAATAAATAGACATCCAGTCGATGTTGAATTTTAGATCAGTTTAAAATTTGATTTCATCACCTAAACAATCAAGCTCGAGAAAAAGGGGGAATTAGGTCAGAACCGCCAATTGGGGAAATTCGGGACTACAGACTAAATTTGAAAATCGGTGTTCTAATTGTTTTGTTCTTCTCCTGTTTTAACTTAAATCAATAAAAACACCAAATATGCAAAAATTGGCTTCAACAGCTGTCTTAACTTGTTATATTTGTCTTGATTTGCCCCAAATGCACGTGCACAGTGGTCAAAATTGAAAAATTTGTGTTGAAAATGGATTTTCCTAAAAATGGTGAAGTTTTGGAGCTTTGGTGTCTTCAGAAGAGTTATGGCAAATTGAAAGGGGCGACTTATCTCATCATCAGGAATATTTTTTGTTTTTTTTTTGTCTTGCAGAAAGTTTTTTGACTTGCCAATCCAAGCAACTTTGTCGAAGACACCAGATTTTACCTCGCAATCTACGCCTTCTACGACCAAATTTAGAAAAAGCATCTGAGCAAACCTTCATAAACCAGTTTTTTTAACGTAGCATTCAGGGTTAAGTTTTAGGGAAAAGTGATGTTTGAAACACTTTTAAAGTACTAAAAAACAAACATTTTCATTTTTTGACTAGTCAGTTTGGGCTTAAGGAACTAAAGTTACAGCCTTTTATAGGTAAAAAGATGCAAATTTAAAACATAATTATCTCAAAAAAGCACAGGCCAAATTTTAAGTGCTAGGTTACAAACGCTGAAAAAATCTCAGGGGTGTCGCAGAATCTGAATCTGTCCTCAGAATTGATATGTAAATACCGTCAGTGGGGTGACTATGGGTCAAAAAACGATACACCTCTCGTAATTTCTTAATAACAAAAACAATTTAAATAACATCGAAAATCTTTTATCGTAGAATTGTTCTTAGATAGTTCAATAACATTTTCCCAAAATATGGTGTAATTTAATGGACTCTACCTTAAATAACAATTGTTTGAAAAATGACCCAATCTCACCCCTTAGAGGGGTCAAATGAAACTAAAATGATGCTCAAATACAAACATATGGTAAAAACAAGTCATCCAACAGTGTTTCTTGTTCGAGGGAATCGTATTGACATGCTAAAATGTTTGAAATAGAGATTTTCAAACATTTGGGTACTTTTTGATCAATTCCAACAAAATTTTTATAAAGTTTGATTTTTCGAGAGGTCATTTTTGGCCAAAAACGTACCTCAACTTTAGACAGCTGCTGAAATGACAGGATTTGTTCTAGGAACGAGATTTTTTCAGCAAAGTCATCTTAAGATGTCCCTTGCACAACCCTTTTAACAGAATTTAGTTTTATTGAGAAGTGCCTGAGAAATGGTAAAATCCGTAAAAAAAAATACTTTGACCCAATGTCACCCCCAGACCGAATGTAACCCCCACTGACGGTATGTATTTTTTTCAAATTTTGGGAGAACCCGGAACAAAATGTAAATCTCCAGGGATTTGGGAATTCCTGGTTTTGGAAAAAGCCTTTGTCCGATTTCGTGTGAGTTGGTGGAGAATAACCCAAATATATTTTTCAAATAAAGATTAATTCTGGTTTTACAACAGAGTGTACACCAAACAGTTTCGCTCACCACAAAACCAGCTCCCATCACATCGATTGTTTCACCCACTATTAGTTCAATAGTGTGCATGTGTGTGTGTAAGCTTGCTCCACCAAGCTTGATATTGGTTGATCAATCCGTGACATCTTGTACATCGCCGTCTACGTCCGTACTAGATGGTAGCCTCTGCCGAACGACGACATCGACGGCTGCAGAGAAGTGTTTGCTCTCCTTCTGCAGAGAGATCGAACGGACCATCGGACGACAGGCCCGGGAAGAAACATTTCCCACAGCGCGCGACAGCAAGCTGCGACCAAATGTAGCGTGAAAAACAATTTCGCAGCAATTTCATCGGGGACAACGGCAGCAGAAGCCACAGCAGACACACTTGCAGCAAGAGCCGGGCAATGATTAATCGAACTAGTTTGAGGTTTTTGCCGGGAATGTTCTGGCGATAGGAGGAAACATGGACCTTTTGGGTTGTTTCGGGGTTGTGTGGCATGTCCTCGGAAAGGTTGGTTTCCTAGAATGCATTAGACGGGGGGAGATTCGACTCAGATTTTGGAGGTCGATTGGAATCTTTCACGAGTCAAAACAAATAAAAATAAATGGTATATGAAATGTTACGTAAAAAAACACAAATGACAAAAAGAATGAGACGTCTCTTGAAAGCAAACTTGGAGGAAAAAATACGCGAGGAAAATAAAGCCACCCACTTTACATTCATTAAGCTTACAAACATTGCTTCGAGCACATGTACACAGACATTTAGCTGAACCGACATGGAAAAACTCTGTATGTTTGTGTGTTACACTAGGTACCATAATGAAGAGTGAGTAGTTACTCGCTGTTAATTTAATAATTTAAGCAATGTGTCACGTTGATGCAATTTAAAATTCATTTCATACATGTCCTTATTCAATTGTGTGGTGGCAGCAACAGCAGTTGGGAAGTGTGTGTGTGTCAGTAAGTGTGTCTTTGTGCAGTAGTTGTGCCGTCTGCTGGGTCCAGTGTATTCCATCAAGGGAAATTGTATGAAGTTGCCCACTTAGTTGGGGTAAAATGGACTTATTAAGAGCTATAAATGATTTGATTGAAATCAATTGAAAGTTTTGATTTTAGTAATCAAACTTCAATTGCAACTTTTAAAACAAATTTGATATTCAATTAATCCCTCAAACCTCAAAATAAGCTCAAATTCCACCACCCAACTAGCCGGTATGTGGCTTCTTTCCACTCCCACCAAAAAAGCCTCTTCCATGATAACAACGCCGGAAACAAATTGTTGCGTAGCTTCTGCGTGTATGTGTGTGGCACACATACCAACTCGCCACCGCGTATGTGTGATGCTGAATGTCGGCCCCCTAATTTAATAGAAAAAGTTGCACACATTTTAAAATTCCAGCACGCTCTCTCGTTTGCCCTTTTTCAGGAAGGCAAATTTTCGCCATGATTAAAGAATTTTTGGGACGAACTAGGCAAAAACCATCACCATGTTGCATCCATCACACGTGTACATCACTTTCATGTGGGGCGAGATAGTGCAGTGAGTGAGCACAGACAAGTGGAATTTCAATTTTAGCATTTGTTTTAAAAATGAAACTAAATCCAAATTTTGTTCCATTTATCTGTGATATTACTTTTTTGTAGAAAAAATTGCAGCCATTAATTTTTCGCATGTCGTTTTGAAGATGAATTTTCCAAGCGATAGTTTTTCACATGTTTTTCTAGTGCATATGCCAGTCCAATGTTAATTGGATCGAATGAACAGCCGTTTGTAGTGCCTGATGTCACATTTTGGCAGCTGGGATTGATTGATGGTGGTTGTTTCGCATTTTTCAAACATTTTCGCTTTTTATCTTGTTGCTCCCGTGGGAATTAATTACGGTTGACAGTGACCCATTTGTTTTCGATTTTAGTTTTGAGGGAAACAAAAAGGTTCAACGAGATGATTAATTAAAAAAAGAAAACAAACACAGACCATACTAGTCTCCGAATTTCAATGTTAGATATTGAAATTGTTGCAAAATTTTCTCATCCTTTCAGTACAAATAATTTTAAAATCATGCTTAACCTTTGAAAAAGGTCTAAAAGTTGATATTTTCATGATTTCATATTTAAGACAAAATCATTTTTTTTATTATTTTTATTGATAAGATCAGAAAATTTCGCAAAAGTTTGAATTTTTAACATTAATAATCGGACAAATATTTTCCGATGCATCGTCACCAAGGTTGTTAATCGATAAAATTATCGTCATGGTAATCGTTATCGTCCTTTCAATAATTCTATTGACGATATCTTATCGCCAATAATGGACGATAACTCATTTTTAAAATGTTTCTAAAGATCGACTTCATTCAACCATGCCATTTTAAATTTTCAATGCTTTCACTAAGAGTATATTTTTTTTATTTGAACAGCTTCATCATCCCGGTACGAGAATCAAACTCACGACCTCTGGATTGGAAACCCAGCACGCCGCTAGTCGAAACCCATCCCTCTACCGGTCAGTATTCCCAGTGAGCATGAGCATGAGCATGAGCATGAGAGATCACCCATGGTTGCCCCTCCGTTGCTGAACAGAACCGTAATATCCTTTCAGCACTACTGATTATAGGCTTCGACGATCTAGTGGTGTTTCTCTTATCAACAGCATGTATGAATGCGCTGAAAAGATAAAACACCATGATTGCTAAAACTAGATCAGTTGCGAATAGGTAACAGTCATTGGCCACCAACGGCGCCCGCCATGTCAGTTTGTAGACCTCGATTTTAAGGGACGGGAATGTTAGTTAGCGCAGGTTGCTACTAGGGCAGCTGATTTACTCTGTGCTTACACCCCACGAGCGCCAGGAACCTGAAAACTTGTTAGTAGGATAGGGTGTTTGGTCAGGATTCATCATAGAAGATGATGATGCGACCCAAAATCATAGTGTTTGTTGAAAGGTATTATATTTTATTCTCAAGGCACACAATCGGATGCTGCGGATGAGACATTTCCCGTTTAACTGTTGTTAAATTTTAAATGAAATGGTTTCATCTTAGACAGCCGGCTGTGGAAAGATAAAGCCAAATAATGTTTATTTAAAGAATGAGGTGTTAAACGCAATGCTGCAATGATAGCGTAGTCTGATTCTTAATTATATAACCATTTAATTCATAAATTTGTTACGGAAACGAAGCTACGAACTCAACCATCAAATAACTTCCGATCTTCTTTCTGTTAACTAGATGAGGTATTGATTATCGTTGCCTTTCGAGCTACGATGCTATGAAGAGGGCTTAACACATAAACAACCGACGTCGAGCCCTCCGAGCTGCGGAGCTATGGGAAGGTCTTTTCAACACAAAAAAAAGACTCGCACACCACACAACGTTCTTGATGAATTAAAATATTATTTTACGCGGTAAAACTAACGAACTCAACCGTCAAATTGCCTTTAAAACCAGCGATGATGAAGAAAGGGCACTTTGCACACAAACACAACCATCCGCTTGCACTGACGGAACATTACGCACAAACAGCCACACAAAAGAGACGAAAATTATCGCGAAAAAACAGGACTGCGCGTCCCCAGAAACACTGAACTTATGACGGCATTATTCAATTATACTGACCAATCACCCCATGCACACAAACAGCCACACAAAAGAGACGAAAATTATCGCGAAAAAACAGGACTGCGCGTCCCCAGAAGCACTGAACTTATCCTACCGGTCAGTATTCCCAGTGAGCATATTTACTCTTTTAAGGGATCTGACTTTGCCGAGCCAGACAGGAATCGAACCCGTCACCTTCCGCTTACAAGGCGAAACCCGTAACCTCACGGCCACGGAAGCTCAAACTTTTTGAAAATGTAGTAAGGCCGTTGCAAATATTTTTCAAAGTTTATGTCGCCATCAATAAAATATTTTTAATCCAGACCAAACATGCTAAATATGATAATCAATTCATTAAAATTTAGAAGTTTTTCGAAAAAAAAAATGTTTTTTGCTCACTGATTTTTCAGAAAAAATTTGAAGGGGGGGGGGGGGGGTAACATAAGCTTTGAAAAATATTTGCAACGGCCCAAACTTTAATTTATAAATAGCAAAATTGTTCACAAAATACCGTATTTTTGGAAAGTACACAAATTTTAATAATTTATAACAAAGCGAATTTGTGTATGCTTTCCACTTTTTTATGGTTTTTTTTAAATTTTAGCATTAGCATTAGCATTTGGAGGACGCCCCACCACCGGAAGGCTCCACAACGCTTATCCCTCTGTTTGGTCTGGTTGTGTTAGACCCTCATCCGGAACAATAATCCAACACGGGAGATACCATGTCTTCATCTTTTGATGAGTGTGTAATACAGCCCAGGGCATAAGGGGGTCCAGGCCGGGTCCAAGCTATCCTCAGGGATATGAAGGATCGTTAGTAAACACCTATCTAAAGTGCGCAAGGACCCCTACGTCACCTTAGTGGTATAGATGTTTGTAGGGAGGTTTTGGACTCAATGTTAGTAGGAGAGGTAGAACCCTAGGATACACCTCGAAAGGCGTTGCGGGTTGGTTGTAACAGTATTCCTAATTCCAGTCTATGCTCACCAAGTCGCCATGGCCTAGTGGTTAGCATTTTTGCTTACCAATCCAAAGGACGGGGGTTCGAACCCCGCCTTCGGCGACTTTGATTTTTCGTTTATATTCAGCATTTCAATTTTTTTTATGTCCTTAACTTTCTCGATGGGAGCAGATGGGAATCGAACCCAGAACCATTCGCTTACAAAGCAAACACTGTAACCATTCAGCCACATCTGCTTTTTATGGTTTTTTTTAAATACTTAAATATTCACCACAAAATACCTATTTTTTTCGAAAATACTCAAAATTTCAAAATTCAAATTTTGTATGCGTTTTTATTTCATTAGAGATTTTTATTAGAAATTAAAATTGATCAGTAGTGTGGTGCTTTTCGGGACGCGCAGTTCTGTTTTTTTACCTTCTTTTTTTTCATTGTTTTTTTTTTCCACTCGCGTTCGTTGGCCGATGAGTTTTTTTTTGTGTTGTTCTCTATTTACAGTTTTCTATAAAAACGTACCTATTTTTTTTTGAGACTAGCAAGTCGTATTGCTGGATTAAGCCCTTTCTATATCATTTCAATAATCATTTCAATAAATGAAGCCCTTCCTACATCACCGTTGATCGGAAGGCACGCCGACGGAGAATTTCTGGAGAATCGCGGTCGAATTAATACTATATTTAAATCCCTAGATAGCTATCTTTCCGCAGCCGGCTGCCTAAGATTTTTAAAATTTCAACCGATAAACAAATTGCCTTATGGTCGCATCACCTACCACAGTGAATCCTGACCTCATACCCATCTTACTAACCCCTCAAAACTCATGTGATACTTTGTCGGAGACGCAGTCGATTTGGCGGTCCCATCACTCAAGTATCGGACTAACATTCCCATCCACTTCCCCGTGTCTTACCTCTGGTCGTGGCCGGCGTCGGTATTGTTCAGCATGATAGGGACCTTTGAAAATTGCGAAGGGGTGATGATTGGTTCCTACTTTTCATCTGTGGTCCACGGAGCAATGTTTGGGGGTCCTGGTCAATAACGAAGTAGCAGCTACGGGTAGACACCAATGCTATGCTATGCATTAGAGATTTTTATTAGAAATTAAAATTTACACGAAATACCGTATTTTTAGAAAATACTCAAATTTTCAAAATTTGCTACATGGATATCAAATGAAACAACATTGTGTATGCGTTTTCACTTAATTAGAGTTTTTTGTTAAAAACTAAAATTTACACAAAATACCGTATTTTTCCAAAATACTCAAATTTTCAAAATTTGCAACATGGATATCAAACGAAGCAAAATTGTGTATGCATTTTCACTTAATTAGAGTTTTTTGTTAAAACCTAAAATTTACACAAAATACCGTATTTTTCCAAAATATTCAAATTTTCAAAATTTTCGACATGGATATCAAACGAAGCAAAATTTTGCATGCTTTTTCACCTTATTAAAGTATTTTTTTGGAAAATACTGAAATTTTCACAAAAATATCGGTATTTTTTTCGAAAAAAACTCCATTTGCAATATGGATTTCAAACGAAGTGAAATTTTGTATGCTTTTTCGCTTTATTAGAGTTTATTGGAAAATATTAAAATTTTCACAAAATACCGTGTTTTGGAAAATACTCAAACTGTCAAAATTTACAATATGAGTATCAAACGAAGCAAAATTTGGTATGCTTTCTACTTTATCAGAGTTTTTTTGGAAGATGCTAAAATTTTCACAAAATATAGTAATTTCCGAAAATACTAATTTTCATAATTTGCAATGAGGGTTTTAAATTTGGAGTAGTTTTTTTTGGAAAATATTTTCGAAATTTGCAATATAGATATCGAACAAGGCAAAATTTTGTATTCATTTTCAATTTATTAAAGTATCTTTTTTTTTTTAAACTAAAATTTTCATAAAATGTTGATAATTAGAGTATTTTTGAAAAAATACGGAATTTGTGAAAATTTTAAAATGAATTAACGTTATCGTTATCATTATCGAGCCTCAATCATTTTAACCTAAACAACCTTGATCGTCACTTGAAAATTACAGGCTATTTGGGTGACACTAAGAGACTTCATTTTCATCAATTAATTTTTTTTGTGAGGCTGTATTTAAAGAAACTAATTGCACAGCTTTCAAAGATTTAGAGAAATAAAATAATTTTTTTATGTTTTCAAAAATATTTTTTTAAATTCAAAAAAACCTTCAAAAACACTATTTCTTTAAAAAATCATTTCTGCTAAACCAGATTTTGCAGCATCACGCACTGTTACCACGCGAACAGATAGATGTTTTACTTTTCACCTTTCAAAGAATGGTAGCAAATCAGATAGGAAAATAACAGAAAATGCTCACTTATTTGCATACAAATGTTTTGTGCTCTTACTTGAGAATCATAACGTTAGAATTAGGACAGGTAAATTTCTCATAGTTTAATGGGACTTATAAGAATCACGGGTAGCTACAGTGAGTCTTCGTAGAAGCAAACATATGCGAAAGAATTATGAGTATCCGTATCACCCATGTGTATGAAGGATGACTGTGCAGGTCCAGGTAGTATGTGAAAGAGAGATACAACTAGATTTGCCTACCTATCTCGTTCTGCCTAACATCAAGGATTAGTTTTAAATCATATACATCAATAATGCAACACGTAGCTTTAAGTTTATATTGTACATTAAATTCCAAATAAACCAAGTTCGGAGATCACTCCCAAAAACAACTGTTTTACTTCAGTCAATTGAGAACTCCTCATCCTCGTATTGGAACGAGCAGCCTCCAGCAGCCAGCAGTCTTCAGCAGTCACCCGGGATCAGCACCAGCAGTTCTACTTGGAGTCGTCGGCAGCCAGAGCGTAAGTTCCGCAAACTAAAAACGTACCCACGCGTTTTTACATGGTGGCTCCAGAGAGGATTAGGAGAAGTGCTTGTCGGAATCAAGCACTGAGGACTCCGAGCTTCCGGTCAGTCGAAATCTGATCGTGATCGTAAGTAAAAGCGTGTCCGACGCTATAGAGCGGACAAGTGATCAAGTGTGAGCAGTGTCAGGCTCAGTTAGTGCAGACGAATTATCGTCAAGAGTGTAAAAGCGTCTCCGACGCTCTAGAGCGGTCAAGTGACCAAGTATGAGCAGTGTCAGGCTCAGATAGTGTAGACGAGTTATCGTCAATAGTGAATAATCCTGGACAATAGTCCAGAAGAACACAGTGAACGATCCTGGGCAAGAACCCAGAAGAAGAAGAAAGTAAGAAGAACCTTTTTCAACATTAAAACTTTACTTCAAGTAAAGGGAAGACTGGATGAAAATTCAGAGATCCGCTTGGTTGCAGAAAATCACCAAAAATAGTAAAAAAAAAAAAAACCTTTTAATAGATAGGTGATTTCAAGAAGTGAAGTGAGTGGTTAAAGGAAGACTAGAAACACATATATAAATAAAAAAAATATATATAATAAAGGAATAAAAACTGTAAGATTGCAAAGCAGATTTAGTGCAAAGCGAGTGATAAAAAAAAATATAAGAAGTAACACAGCGAGGTCGAACATCAAGAAGCAACATCGAGCATCAACATCGACAAAGCAACATCGAGCATCAAGAATCGACGAAGCAACATCAAGCATCAAGGATCGACGAAGCATCATCGAACATAAGGTATTTAGAAATATGGATCACAAATTCATAGTGAATCCAAATGGTAGGTGCAGGAGTTGCACCAATCTTGATGATCAGCACATGCTAATGTGCAGTCATTGTGATCGGTTCTTCCACCTGCAATGTGTAGGACTTGGCCGTATGCCAAATAAGAATGAAAACTGGCACTGCATCAAGTGTGATGCAGTTGCCAAGACTTTACAAAGTTTTGACCAAAAGGTCAAACAATTAGAAAAAAGTATTGAGGATGTTTCAACTAAACCCTCAACAGAAAACAAAGATATATTGACTTGCCAGTTTTTACAAGGCATAGTCAATAAATTAGAAGGACTGTCAGTTCAACCAAGAACTGCAGATTCATTTTTATTTAGGCAAACTTTAATAGACTTGCCAAAATTCAACGGCTCTTTTAAAGATTGGCCAAAATTTAAACAAACTTTCTTTGAAACCACCAAGCTTGGTAATTTCTCTGACATAGAGAACTTAAACCGGCTTGAAAAATGTTTAAAAGGAGAAGCTCTACTTAGAGTCAACTCCCTTTTATCGGATTCTAGTAACGTCAGCAAAATTATGAACGTTCTAGAAGAGCGATTTGGGAGTATTGAACAAATTTACAACGGATTAATGAACGATATTATAAAAGTTCGTAATCCGAGTTATGATAACCCAAAATCCATGGTTGATTTTATATCAGCCATCGGAGATTTGGTTATTAATATGGAGAGTCTTCATCATGAAGAATATTTAAACGATCCTCGACTAGTTCGGGATCTAATGAAAAAACTTCCATCTGGTCTTCAGAACCAATGGTTAGATAATATAAACGAAGAAAAAACGCTATCATCGCCTATCAATCCTTATAAAGCTCCAACAATAAAAGATTTTTACACTTTTCTAAAGCCAAAGGAAAAGTTGGCTATTGCAAAATTGATCGATTCTGATAGTTCAACTTCAAGAACTAAGTCAGAGCGAATTCTCTATGCACAGGATACATGCAAAACTAGCTGTATCAAGTGCAATTTAAATAATCATAAATTGATTCAATGTTATGAGTTCAAAAATTTGACTCCAGAAGAAAAGCAAACATTTGTAATGGAAGAAAGGTTATGCTTCTCTTGTTTAGGTGCAAATCATTTGGCAAAACAATGTCGATTTGCAAAAGATTGTAACATTGAAGGTTGCAAAAGCAAACACAATCGTCTACTTCATGTGAAGCGGACGGAAAATACTGATTCAGAAATTGAAGACTCGGGAAATGAGCATTCAGTGAATTGTCACGTCAAGAAATATAACAATGTATTCTATCAAATCGTTCCTGTGACGTTAATTAATGGAAGCAATAAAAAAGAAACATTTGCATTCTTTGATTCTGGCTCATCCGTCAGTCTTATAAACGCAAAAACAGCGGTTGAGCTCCAAGCCAAAGGGGCTAAGAGATCTATGACGTTAGCATGGACAAATGGTGAAACTCAAGAAGATTTAAATAGTATGTCTGTTCAGATAAATATTCAAGCATTAAACGGAAGAAAGTTTAATTTGAAAGATTTACGTACAGTTAATGATCTGAAATTGCCAACGCAATCTCTGGACACAAATCGCCTTAAAAAACAATTTCCCTATCTACAGGGTAGTAAGCTGGCATCGTATAATAACGCCATGCCTACATTACTGCTAGGTTTGCCTCATGCATACCTATTTAAAAGCATTAAGGAATTAGCAGGAAAATTCAATGAACCAATTGGCAGAATGACCAAATTAGGGTGGGTCCTGTTTGGAAGAAGTAATTTTGGAAAAATCAAAAAGAATCATTTGTTTACGATTCAAGAAGTAAAAAAGAATTTGGTATCTAAAGAAGATGCGCATGAAAATTATTCTCAATGTGCAAAAGAACAATTTGGTCAAATCTCTGAAAGAGAATTTTATCAAGATAAAAAGGATGAAGAATCAGAAGCTTTGCAAAATCAAGCAATAATTGTAGGAGCAATCAGCCCAATTACTTGCGTACAAAAACTGACAAACGGAGAAAATATAAAAGAGGTTCATATCTTGAATGATCAGCATAAGGAAAATTTAGATGATTTGAAAACAGAAACGAAATGTGTCTTATATACATGTGATATACCTATTAAATTAAACTTTAAAATGACATGTTTGAAATTCGACATAAAATTGATTAAACAATATTTGCCCATTGTAATGAATTTTCCAATAAAGGAAATAAATATTTATGGTCAAAAACATGACGATAACAACAGACGTTGTACGATGTGGAACGAAAATGATTCCATATTTTCAATTGATAAAGAAACAAAATTACAACCGAAAGTAAATTCGGATCGGTGTGAATTGAAAAATGTAATTTTTCCTGCAAATGATACAGATTTAAATTTCAATGAAAAATCTCGGTTTAAAAATATTGACATAGTAATTCCAGAAAATAATGTATTAGTTCAGAATAGTTTGAATATAAATTCTGAAATTATAGGTACAAACTTTTTTAAGAAAAAAGAATTTAATAAAGCATCGAACACAACCACACAAACAACAATGATAAACTCAGCGAGTTCAAATGTTTTAAATTCAACGAAATACACTAAAAGAAATTATTTGGCCTATGTGGGTAGTTTGTATGATCCACACGGTCTTATCTTACACATTAAAAAACATGCAAATATTGTTTTAAAAGACATTTGGTACAGCGGTGCTCATTGGGACGACTGTGTGCCTGCAGAAATTATGTACAAATGGCAAGTATGGATAGCCCAACTATCATCATTCAAGAATTTAAGCAATCTTGAACCTAATGAAAATAATATAATTAAAAGACAAATTAATGTGTATTTTGGAAATAACCACAAAGCTTTCATAAGAGTTCAGTCCTTTTGTGATAAAAACATTATCAAGACCACAACCAGATTGGTAAAATCAAATATAGAAACAGAAGTAAACATATCAACACCGCGATCAGAGATACATGATTATATGTTCAAAACAAAACTTTCAAATACTATTTTAAAATCACATACATTCGGAACTAATCAAGTCACGTTTTGGTCCGATTCAAAACGAATATTACAATGGCAGAATTACTCTGGAAAAATAAACAACAATGAGATATTTAAAACTAAAACTAAAAAGCAGATAGATTTAGATCATTTTCAAACAGCAAATAATCAAGAAAAAATCATTCAAAGAACGCAATGGCGTTATGTGAACAACAACAGAGAAGAACGTAACAACACGAACTGGTTTAAAGGTCCAGGTTTTCCTATATAGAATTTTATAAAAACCCGATAATACTCAGAGTTATATTTTTATAAAAGTGCAATAAACAAAATAAAAAGAAAATCAGATAAAGTTCGCGGCTTCGAAAATTTGTAAACCAAAGATGCTTTACGGGCCCTGGAATGTTACCACGCGAACAGATAGATGTTTTACTTTTCACCTTTCAAAGAATGGTAGCAAATCAGATAGGAAAATAACAGAAAATGCTCACTTATTTGCATACAAATGTTTTGTGCTCTTACTTGAGAATCATAACGTTAGAATTAGGACAGGTAAATTTCTCATAGTTTAATGGGACTTATAAGAATCACGGGTAGCTACAGTGAGTCTTCGTAGAAGCAAACATATGCGAAAGAATTATGAGTATCCGTATCACCCATGTGTATGAAGGATGACTGTGCAGGTCCAGGTAGTATGTGAAAGAGAGATACAACTAGATTTGCCTACCTATCTCGTTCTGCCTAACATCAAGGATTAGTTTTAAATCATATACATCAATAATGCAACACGTAGCTTTAAGTTTATATTGTACATTAAATTCCAAATAAACCAAGTTCGGAGATCACTCCCAAAAACAACTGTTTTACTTCAGTCAATTGAGAACTCCTCATCCTCGTATTGGAACGAGCAGCCTCCAGCAGCCAGCAGTCTTCAGCAGTCACCCGGGATCAGCACCAGCAGTTCTACTTGGAGTCGTCGGCAGCCAGAGCGTAAGTTCCGCAAACTAAAAACGTCCCCACACGTTTTTACACGCACTTTGGCTCAAAATATGTATTTTCAGTCTTCTTAAAATACATCAAAAATGTATGTTCCCTTTGAAACAGATTTTATAATATTCAGACGCCATTTTTGAATGTTCAGCTGTCAAGAATGTAATAAAACTTGTATGGGCGAAACAATGAAACGGAATGGCTTATTTGGTCATAGTGAAGACCCCTAAACAGTTTAAGGCAAAAAAAAAAATCAAAATCGCTGATTTCCGGGAGAATTGCTCAATAATGTTTCAACAGACACTCCTGAAAACGATGCAAAACCACAAACAGTTAGCAGGTTCTGCCCTTAAAATTCGGCCCAATCCATCACAACCATTACCGGGGCCCTCTTTCACTCGCCAACACCAGCTGCCGTGGGACCTAATTTCCATGGCCAAGCCATTATACCAGGGGGGTTGCCAGCTGCACAACTTTGGGGGCGTTACCCTGGACACAATTCACCAGCTGACTAGCTAGGCTGGCTGGCACAAAACATTACATTAACACCAAACGAGCAAAATTTTCTGCCACTCTAAATCTTGTTCCCAGCTCCAACGGCGCGTACTCTAGTTCTACCAAAGGAGCAATTATTCTCACACAACTTTCAAACACCACACCCGGATGGTCCTTCCTACTGGATTTGATATGCTTCTAGGATTCACTGACATAGATCGAAGATTAAAAAATCATTGAAAAAAAAGAAATTGAACTCATGACTTTTATTTGGAGATCGAGACACTTAACAATCAAAATTAAAAATTTGAAAAAATAACCTAAATAACGTCTTCATGTCTAAGATCACCCAGTAAACACGAGAGATTCCAGAAAATCTCGACAACGCCCCCCGATCCCCACTCCAGTTCTGGTCTCTCATCCGGACCATCGTCGTTCCGGAAACCCCGGAGTACGACTCCGGTCGAAGAACCGTTCCTAATTCAGTCGCACCCTGAGCTTGGGCTGTCCTCGTACTCGAGTTTTTTGAGGGGGAGGACGCTTCTGGGAGGCGTGTCAATTGGTGTGTATCGTTCTAATTTATTGCCCGCAATTAATCCTCCAGCTCTACGGATCCTTTCGCAGGCGGCTGCTGCTGCTGAGCATGGCGATGGTGAAGAAATCTCGGTGGGATTAACTCACCATCAGTCGACCCAGTTTATTAGAAAAAAATGGTGTGTGTGTTTTGTCGTACACCATGGAGTAGGCAGGAATTTGTGGACTTGGTGGGGGTTGTTTGAAAAAAGAAGAAAAATGAGGTTGGATTTTGAGACGGGACAAGATATGAATTTAATGAGAAGCGATATATGTCTTCAATTTTGAACAAAAGTTTTTTTCGACTAGTTTTGATTGTAATTAAATTGATTTTTTTATGTTGCAAAAATGATTAGTGGAAGCCAACGTTCACTGTTTAATCCCTGAAGACCCATATTTTATTAGTCAATACCGGCGCCCTCCCAAGTAGCCTGCAGTTAAACAAGGGAAGGAATGTTAGTCCAACACATGGAGTTTATAACTTAATTCCTGATGACACCGCAGAAAAATGAGTAGCAAAAAAGCATTTTTTCCTTACGAGGTTCACCGAGGATAAATGCGACGAGAACTAAAAAAAACAAGTTTTGAAACGAGTCGTATACAATTTTCTTTTGCAATTCCGAAAAAAACATCCTTTGAATTGAGTTCATGTCAAATTTCTAAGTGTTTAACCATTAGAACCTGATGAAATGTGACTAACTGATTCATGTCATCTTGTTCAAACCAATTTCATGAATTCTTATTATGTATTTTCTCTTTTTAATTGCACTCGCTCCAACTGCCCCAAGGGAATACAAATGAAAAGTCTTCAATCATGCAACAAAATAAACTCACAAATCGTGCCTGAACTCCATTCGAGGCAAGTTTCGCAAGACAAAGTTTGCCAGCTTTGCGGAATTGAAACTGGTAGCAAGAGCGTCGAACAAACTTCTTTCGAAGATTATTGGTCAAACTTTAACCAACTCGAGTCATCTTCGGAATGGATCTTTAATAAATCATAAAAATTATTCCTTCAATGCGCCAGCGGCAAAACGAGACCCAACTTGTTTCTTGGTTGCGGGGGGTGGAGGAACCAGGTCGAAGATTGAGCAAACCATAATTGAACTCTAAAAGCGATATAAGATGCAGAAATATGTTGAAGGAGTTCGGAGTTAGGGTGATCTGTTTTATTCTTGTTAAATCAACCTTAGAATGGTAAGTTTTAAATTTATACAACGTCAGAACGCGTTTGACACACGTATATGCCCAACTACCGTAAACATTTTTAATTATAACTCTGGACTCCGGCAACCAAATTCAACCGAACTTTCGATTAATGTACAGAATAGTCAACCAACAAACGTGCGACAAAGCACGACAACGTCGACTTATTTTGTTGCCTTTTGAAAAGAATAACCAAATTCAATAGTTTTTGAGGTTATGTTTCCCCCAAAATTGTACCACTCTAACATCCCTTCGAGCAAGCCATCTACCAAGTGCGCAAAGTGCAATTTTCCCAGAAAATAGCCAACCAGCATGAAATAGTTCTTCTTTGTGTAGCCCCCCTTCCCTTCCTGTTTGTTGCACCTCTCTTCAAGAATCTATTCGGCAGTCCGACATCGAAGACGTCGAAGCGCGTTCGAAAGGGTTCCCCAATATCAGAACGCAGTGGTGAAGGTGCAGGGAAACGTCTTATCCTCACCACAATTTCCCAAAGACCGGAAGGGATGGAAAACCAACCCGAACTGGAAGATACGAAGAGCCGGACTCTTGGATTTTGCCGGGGACAAGTTCCATCCAGACATCCTGAGGGCACCACAAACTGGAACCAGACAGCTCCGGCCAGGCCACTTGTGATTGGGAAACTTTTGCCCCACTCTCTCTCTCTCCTACTTGGAAAGTTTCCTTCTAGCCGCTTCGATTTGGTGCCATTTTCCTTCCTTCCTTTTCGGCGTTTCCTCGGACGGACGGTGGCGGTCTCAAGCTCACATATATTCACATAAACAGTTTCATAAAATTTTATCAATAGGAACGAATCTATTTCCTGACTGTCAACTGCAGAGAAATAATTTTCCATTTCCCGAGCCCAACTATCCAACACCACCACCGCCAAAAGTCACACACACAAAAAGACCGTTTTTTATCCTCCAATTTTCTGCCCCGAAAGCTCAAAGTTTCCGTAACCTCGGACCAGCAGGAGGGCAGCATCCGTCATGGGCAGAGGAGTTGGCGAACGGGGAGTCGGCGATCGATTCGGCAATCCAGCATCCTTGCACCTAGCAGGAGGGGGGAAATCCCCGGAAGTCGGAAGTCGAACAAACAGTTGATTTCTTTTTTCGCTGGTGTGAATCAGACTTCCTACCAAATCAATGTACAAACATAGTGGTCAATGTGAGGGTGGTTGGTTGAGTTTGAAGTTATTTTTAATCACTTACTAAAATGTATTTTCATTTAATTTTGTTTTAAGAGAAGAAGTTTCAAATTTCAAGCCTGATTTTCGAAATTTTGAATCTAAAAAGTATCACAGAATGCTTTATAAATAATTGCAATTGTGGAATTTTCAAAAATTTGCAAAATATAATTGAATTCATAAAAATATGTTTTTACTAAACTTTTACGTTTTGATCCCATCTGTGGTCCAAAAATTCAAAACTTGTAAAAGGATTGAAAAGTCATCATTTGATTTGAAATGCATAAATAAGCGTTTTTCAATGTATTCCGATTATTTTACAAGAGATTTTTAAGTTTTTTTAGCGGAAATTTCAAATTGCCGCTGATTTGTTTTTACATCTGTGTGTGTGTGTGTGTGTGTGTGTGTGTGTGTGTGTGTATGTGTGTGTGTGTGTGTGTGTGTGTGTGTGTGTGTGTGTGTGTGTGTGTGTGTGTGTGTGTGTGTGTGTGTGTGTGTGGTCCAATCCAATACCCACTGGCCGGCAACGAAATTATGGGAAAGTATAATTTGTATCAGACTTGGGTTATGCTTATCTCAGTCCCGGGTATTAGGTGGTGACAGCCCTCGCGCTGCTTCCAACGACCCATTTCAGAATGACAGAGCTCCTTGCGGTCCAATTCCGAGGTCACTGGGCATTGTCTGGCCCCGCCTAAACATAGAACAAGAACCAGACGGATCCTCGAACTATCTTTAAACTTCCAATCCCATCAGGCAAAACAGGGATCAGCGCGTATATAATGATAAATAAGTGGCATTTGGGTAAAAACACTTTTTCTTCCTCTTTTCCCGTGCGAAAGAACGACGCCGGCCAAACACGATCGAAGCAGGCCTTGCCTCGCAAAGAGTAACGGCGAGACTGGCCAGCTTCTTTCAAAATCACTTTTTTATTCTTTTTTCTCCCGCGCGAAACAACGACGTAGGCCAAACACGATCGAAGCAGGCCTTGCCTCGCAAAAAGCCTCTGATTTGTTTTTACATCTTGAGCAAAACTTAAAATTAAATTTACAATGTCATTTTAATTTCAACAAAATATAAAAAAATAATAGAAAAAATAATTGTTTTCAATTTTTAAACTTTTTTAAAACTTACAATTTTTCGTAGGTAAAAACCTTTTTACCTACAATTATTAGCCGTATTCAGCAGAAAGCAAAAAATGCTGAAAAAATGGTTTAAATAAAATTAAACAATTTTAAAAATAATATGCTTTCTATTTTGCTTTCATCACAAATAATTTTATAAGAAAACTTCATATTCCTGAGCAATTCTCTATTCAAATTGAGTTATAAAATTCTGTATTTTTAGATTTGGATGAAACATAGCCATCGAAAAAAAGGCTAGTCAATACAAAAGTAATATGAAAATATTTGAAAATCCAAACTTCGAAAAAGTATTTTCTGATTGAGTTGGTGTCTTCGACAAAGTTGTAGGTTGATCTGGACATATAAAAAACTATAAAAAAGCAGATGAAAAAAAAAATTCTAATTTTTTGTTTTTTTAGGCTGCCCTTGAAAGCTGCCCCGAAAAATCAGAGGGTAAAAATATTTTTTTTTCAAAAAAAACTTCAAAATAGCAATCGAAATTTATGTGCAATCAGCTGAAATAGATTTAAAATGCATTCCCCTGTGTTTTGAATCATTTTTGGCATGTTTGGGTTGATTTAAACATCTTTTGAATTTTTGAAATTTTGATATGTTTAGTATCGCAAAAAGTTTTTTTTTTTGCAATTTTTGTTTTGCTTTCGTCAAATCTTACTTTTTTTTGAAAACTAATGATTGCAAAACAACTGCACTAGTGTAAAATGCATTTTAAAACACTTTTTGCATTCAAATGTTGAGACTATGGCATGTTATTTAAATTTTTATAGGAGGGGCCCTCGACCCCGGCCAGAGCCGAGGGACAAAAACTTTGAAAAATATTTGCATGGATGGAGCTTTTTAGTTTCAGTAAAGTTTTGTGTTTTTGTAATAAATGTGATTTTTGGAATGATTCAGTAGTATTTCTGAAAATTTGTTTTTGTTTTAAAATTTTGCTTGTAATCGGGAAAAAAAGGACTGATTTTTTATTTATAATCATTTTAAAGTTTTTTCTAATGGAGTCTTATTTGAATTCATTTTGTTCTTCTTTCAAACGAAACAAAAAAAATGAGGTAATTTCTTCACATTTTTTTGTATTAATCATTGTCAACTTTAACTCTTAAAAAGAACTTTGATAGCCTGTTAAAAAATAAACATCTGAAAAAAAAATTACTCATCTTTTCGAAAAATATGCTTAGAACTTTTAAAAAGCGACTAACATTTTAAAAGCTCTGAATCATACATGTGAAACCCTCTTCAAATGTTGTTCGTGATTTCTAAATTCTTAAAATATATTTTTTTAAGAGTCGAGAAATATCGCTATGATTTCTATTTTATACGCTATGATTGAATAAGTAATTTCCAAGGCAACATCGATTGAAAATTGGATCAATATTTTACATATATTTTATCATAACATATATTTTATTCTATTAACTTTCATTCCTTGCAAGTAAAGATAAAAAAAGTTAATTGCAGAAATTTTCTTTGCTAATAGAACATATTTTCTCTCATTGATGGACGAGAATGGACAGTAAATTCGATGTTTTGGAAATATGTTATCCAAAAATTGTTACAACTTGAAAACGGTGCACTTCACAACAATAACACTTAAGTGAACTCGATTTTATTATCTATTTTAGTTTTAAAAAAATATTTAAGGTGATTTAGTAGTTTTAGCCCACTATGCTTACAAATATAAACAAATCAAATTTGGTTTAAACAGCTATTAATTTTATTTTGTAAAAAAATGTTAGAATACTGTTATTTTTTCCATGTACCCATTTTTTCTGAAGACTCCAAATCATAACCTATTGTGGATTGAGTTGAAAGCTGGATTTTCTAGCATCTTCTCACTTTCGTTGCTAGGGTCTTGGGTTGGCCTTGGGGTTCCCAAGTGGTGTGCAAAACTTCGATTCAAGTTTAAATTATGGCTGAAATTATTTTTTAAATTACTTTTCAAACATCCAGAATAATTGTTTGAACAAAGTTTCAAAATTTGTATCCAGCTGGAAATATTTATTTATTTTTGGAAAAAACATTTTTGCCAAATGACCACCCCTAGGTGTGGCATGATGCCATCATCATGCGAACACTTGCTCCATTTGTTTGTCAACCAAGCTGCATCTGGACCCGCCACCTATTTCGACGCTCGTTTCTAACGACCCAATCCAGTAAGGAATTGACCGAACAATATAACTTTAACGAAAATACCAAATCATTCAGAAAATCAATTCTGAAGATACGAATTTTTGATCGATTGAGGCAATGTATGGACAAAATTTCAATCAAATCACGAACCCTAGCAAAAAGTTAAAAGGAGGAGAACTGCTCCCAGAAAAAAAAACATATAGTTTACTCAAAACTGGTCTGAAATGCAAAAAATACATTTTAGAACAGTTTTGAACAAGCTGCTTTCTTTGATATTGTTTCGGGAATGATTTACACAAATTTATAAATGTTTTATTTATAGTGCCAGTTTTTAAAATAAGGTTCTAAATAGAAAAAAAAACATAGATCAACATACCGGTTTAAAATTCCAAATTGAATTATAAATTTTAACTTTATGATCATTTGCAATATTTTGTAAACACCCTAAACAAAAATTTATACCGTTATTTATATGTAAGGTCCTGCCTTCACCTTCAGTTCCGAAATTGCATCTCTCGTTGGCAGACGACTCCAAATAGTTTTTTTTCCTTCGATATTTTTTTAACGTTATTTGACTTTCTCACTTCGTTTGATACACAGCTCGCTCCTTCTCCTCAAGATTTTTTTTCTCAAAGGATGCTGCCCGGGTCCCGGCTGTCAAAGCGTATAAAAGTTTAATAAATTGAAGCATTGTACGAAGTGTTTGCAGTCGCCTTTCGGTTCGTCAAATTTGTTGGCAAATGCATTGCCCCGCTGGTGTTGGCCCCACAACTACGGGAAGAAAGCTGAGGTTCGGTTGGCACTTTCTCACTTTCCCCCCGGAAGACATCCGAGGTTTCAATTGGCGAGAGGAGGACCTTTTGAATTGTGAACCCTTCACCAATAGAGGGTGAAGATTAGCGTGGTTCACGTTTCTATGAAAAAGACAAAAGTTGTTATTTTGTCTTGCATCAACCGGAATTTCGTTCTTTTATGTCCCCAGAAGCACTCCTGAAAATTTGAGCCCATTTGGTAAGGTCTAGGAGCTTCAGTTTTAATTTGAAATTTATATGGGATTTTGATTTATTTTCCATGGGAAACTATCTTTTTTTACATTGTATTAGGATTTTTTTTTATAAATCGATGAAATGACTTGATTCTTATAGTAGGAGATAGGTTTTGAACTGGGGAACAACTTTGTAGAACATACCAACATGCTAGGAAGTGACCCTTTAAAGATACAGATACTTTTAGATGGTGGCTTTTGAAGGGGCCAGCCACCATCTAAAAGTATCTGTATCTTTAAAGGGTCACTTCCTAGCATGTTGGTATGTTCTACAAAGTTGTTCCCCAGTTCAAAACCTATCTCCTACTATAAGAATCAAGTCATTTCATCGATTTATAAAAAAAAATCCTAATACAATGTAAAAAAAGATAGTTTCCCATGGAAAATAAATCAAAATCCCATATAAATTTCAAATTAAAACTGGAGCTCCTAGACCTTACCAAATGGGCTCAAATTTTCAGGAGTGCTTCTGGGGACATAAAAGAACGAAATTCCGGTTGATGCAAGACAAAATAACAACTTTTGTCTTTTTCATAGAAACGTGAACCACGCTAGTGAAGATGCGACATTTGGCAGGAAATGAAATTTCATTTTTCGATTGGGTTGAAGATGCTTGAGGGGAGGAAAAAGAACTTCAAGATTTGGTTTGAATCGATTTTTGATACTTTTTGGGAGAAACACTAACCCTTTTATGATGATATGAAAACAGATCAAACACGATTCCACGACAAAATCGTCGAGTGTCTGTCATCGGGAGTCGATTTCAACAAGGCAATATCGCCGGCGATACGATCTGGAGTGGCAGAGAGTTTTGTCTGCTCATTCAAATACCAATCAACAACCGCGTTCAAGCAGATTTGAGCAAACCGATATGCCAAACAACCGTGAAGTTCGCCGTTTTTTTCTGTTGCTGCTGCTCCTTCTGTTGGTCCTGAATTTGTTCTACGAACAAACTGCCAACAAACAGTCTGCTTTTCGTTATCCGTGGGGTTAACCCTCAACAGGCTTAACAAGGTTTCGAAAATACTGGAAAAGTATGGATTAGATGCTTAAATTGTACAAAGTTTTTCTTTGTTAGAAATCGGCGTTTATGCATCTCTGAAGAGCAACTATTGAATATCTGGTAACTCTGTAAATAGTGAGCTTTCGGATGATTTTTTGGTAATGTCAAAATATATTTCGTTGGATAAGTGTTTAAAATGAAGATCTGGCAACCCTGTCAAAAGTTAAGTGAACTTAGTTGATGTTTTGGCTTTTGTAAATTTGAGATGAAAATCGTCTGATTAGTAAGCCTTTTCATGTTTTCAAGGAAATTCTTCATGTTTTCATCCAACAAGGGTGTTTTCATCCAACCAAGGGTTAAGTGTGCGGTGTACTACGAAAAACGAACTGCGAAGCGGATCAAAAGGTTTCCGCTTATCGTGGCGAATCGATCTCGGTCGGGTTGTCCCGCAGCACCACCGCCCACCACCAAATCTGGTTCCGGATTCTCCACGCCAGGAGAGGAACTTCACCCAAAAGTCGAGCAGCGAAGCGTGTAAAGTGCCTATCGTGACCGGTATTTTTCAATCACACAAATCCACTTTTCCATCGCTCAAACTCCTGCTCCGCCTCCTCTAACTTTAAAGGCATCATCATTTACCCCTTGAAATGGGGGGGAGGGGGAGGGAAGATAAACAGCACGCACACAATTCGATTCTAATTAATTTGCCCGTTTGTTGTCAACGTCAGAGCTTTGAGCTTTTCTGGAACTCTCTTTCAGGACATTCAGGAGTGTGTCCGCTCGGCTCGGCTGTCAACCGCCATTAAGCGAGCAGCAGCAGCGTTTTCTATGGAGAGTAGATAATAGGACTAAGAGGGAAATCTGGCGAGGGGTGGAGAAATGTGGACAACAATCGCAGATTAAAGCTCTTGAGAGGTTCTCTGGAGAAAACCAATTTTAAACAACATTTGAAAAAAATCATTCAAGTTCAAATTTCACTCTTCCATTTATCTTAAAACTTTTCAAATTTCTGCAGTTTTTTCAATTGTCTACTAGGGTGCCCAGAAAAAATGACCCCCTGCTCCACAAACGGAAAACCGTTTTTTGGGTTATTTTAAGCAGCTGTGCAAATTTTGAGCGGAATTGATTCAGATTAACCCATTGATACCCGAGAGCAATTCCAGCTCAAATCAGGATTTTTTCTGGTACTTTTGTACCCGACCCTCTCCGATTTCAATGAAACTTTGTAGACATGTTATCTTAGGCCTATATGAGCCATTTTTGTGTATATGGAGCCAATAGTACTCAAAAATAACATTTGAGGAGGGCGTAAGGTATTAAAATATTTTTTTATTTTGTAATTTAAAAATTACTGTATCTCGAAGCCGTTGCGTCGTATCAAAAAGTGGTCAAAGACAAACTTGTAGGAAATTGGACGGGCTTTCTGAAAAAAATACACTGAAACAAAAATACACGCCACATCAATGAGATTTTTTGATTTTCAAGTCTAAAACTTAAATTTAAAGGTGATGTCACGATTTTTTTTCGTTCAAAATTTTTGAGGAAATAGCCTAAAATGTTATCAAAAGACTGACGGTATGTCTCTCCTAAAAAAATACCAAAATCATTTACTAAAACTGTTTTTTTTGAAAAGTGGTCTAAACGTCAAAATTTTTAAAAACCAGTAGTGGGAATCGATTTTCTAGACAATTTTACATAAAAGTCTCCATATTGACCATTGTCCTATGTCCAATCCTTGGGAAGATACAGCGCACAGTGGGCGAAATGGAACCCAAAATCGGACTTAATTGAACGCGGCTGGTTCCCTGGTATGAAAAATAGTGTTTCTTATGTAAAAAATTCCGAGGAATCGATTGGTGATGATTTTATCCACCGCACAAAATGGCAAAGGGTCCATTTTGCCCCAATTCCTCATTTTTTTTACATTTTTTCTTGAAAATCGGTCTGTATTTAGAGCGGAGGCTTTATGCGGCCATCCAAAATGCACTTAACTTATGTGAAAATGTCCCAGGAATCCAGTAAAAATAACCACTTGCACCGCAAAAATCATCTAGGGTCCATTTAACCCCAATTTCGCTATAAAAGCATTTTTGGCCGTTTTCAAATGTTAGGTCAGATTTTACAAATCTGAAAATATTTTTATCGAAAAGATCAGACAATTTTACATAAGAATGACAATTTGCACTTGATTGTTTGACACATTTATGTTGATATAGAAATTAAACTAAATAAAAAGATTAAAGAACCAGTTTTGGGCCAATTTTCCCAAACGCAGAATAAACTGCCTTTTACATAATTTTTATTTTTATCAACATAAATGTGTTAAACTATCAAGTGCAAATCGTCATTCTTATGTAAAATTGTCTGATCTTTTCGATAAAAATATTTTCAGATTTGTAAAATCTGACCTAACATTTGAAAACGGCCAAAAATGCTTTTATAGCGGAATTGGGGTTAAATGGACCCTAGATGATTTTTGTGGTGAAAGTGATTATTTTTACTGGATTCGTGGGACATTTTCACATAAGTTAAGTGCTTTTTGGATGGCCGCATGAAGCCTCCGCTCTAAATACAGACCGATTTTCAAGAAAAAATGTAAAAAAATGGGGAATTGAGACAAAGGACCCTTTGCCGTTTCGTGCGGTGAATGAAACCATCACCAATCGATTCCCCGGAATTTTTTACATAAAAAACACTATTTTTCATACCAGGGAACCAGCCGCGTTCAATTAAGTCCGATTTTGGGTTCCATTTCGCCCACTGTGCAGCGGTTTTAAAAATAAAAATGTTGAAAAAACAGGTTTTTTGGTGGTTTTTGGCAATTTCTATATGACAGACTTGGTTTTTCAGTCTCGTAAATATTTTTACCGGAAACCTCGTCCAATTTCCCATAAGTTTTCCTTCGACAGCTTTTTGATTTATATCGTTTTTATATTTACGTAAGCAAATTTACTATCCTGGTTTCTGAAAAAAATATTCTGTTTTCAGTTATTAGCAATGCAATTAAGCTTATATCTGTAAGCCCTTACATCCAATTGAAATGCTGTCAAAGGCAAACTTATGGGAAATTGGACGAGCTTTCCGGTAAAAATATTTACGAGACTGAAAAAACCAAGTCTGTCATATAGAAAATGCCAAAAACCACCAAAAAACCCGTTTTTTCAACATTTTTATTTTAAACCGCTGTATCTTCCCAAGGATTGGACATAGGATAATGGTCAATATGGAGATTTTTATGTAAAATTGTCTGGAGAATCGATTCCCATTATCGGTTTTTGTAAATTTTGACGTTTAGACCACTTTTCAAAAAAACAGTTTTAGTAAATGATTTTTGTATTTTTTTAGGAGAGACATACCATCCTGCATTTTTCGTCAGTCTTTTGATAATATTTTTCCTATTTCCTCAAAAAATTTGAACGAAAAAAAATCGTGACATCACCTTTAAATTTAAGTTTTAGACTTGAAAATCAAAAAATCTCATTGATGTGGCGTGTATTTTTGTTTCAGTGTATTTTTTTCAGAAAGCCCGTCCAATTTCCTACAAGTTTGTCTTTGACCACTTTTTGATACGACGCAACGGCTTCGAGATACAGTAATTTTTAAATTACAAAATAAAAAAATATTTAAATACCTTACGCCCTCCTCAAATGTTATTTTCGAGAACTATTGGCTCCATATACACAAAAATGGCTCATATAGGCCTAAGATAACATGTCTACAAAGTTTCATTGAAATCGGAGAGGGTCGGGTACAAAAGTCCCAGGAAAATTTCTGATTTGAGCTGGAATTGCTCCCGAGCCTAAAGTTGGTGAAAAAAATGATTTTCACACAAAAATAACTTTTTTAAATCGCTAATAACTTTTCAGGATCGAGTTTTACAGCTTTGGTATGTTCTACAAAGTTGTAGAACATTACATTTTTGATGAGAATCTCACTTTTGGGAATATTTGCAGACCAAAGCGTAAGGAAATTGGGTTTTCCATACACTTTTTTCGATTTTTCCCATACAAACTTCACCTTCGAGTATCAATGGGTAAATGTTGACCGATTTTGCTCATACATATTTGGCCCAGAGTCCTAAAATAGGTCAAGGAACAATATTCAGCTTGTGGAGCGAGGTTTTGAGAAAAAGTTCCATATTATGGGCACCCTATTGTCTACAGAATTGAAGTTTGAAAGTTTGAAAATCTGGCAACTCTGTCACCAGTTATGACAACTTAAGTTATATTTATGAATTTTCCCTTTTTCCAATATCCGACACATCGTTGGATAAGTAATCGAAAGACCTTCCAAACGAGTCTAAAACATCGATGATCTGGCAACCCTGTCTCATGTTATGACTGCTAAAGTGATATTTATGAACTTTTTTGAAGCCGGATCTAAGTTTTTTGTATGAAAACTATGGCCGGATGCCAGTGAGGTAATCGAATACATTCCAAACAAGTTTGAAATTTTATAGATCTGGCAACCCTGTCTCAAATTATGACTGCCAAAGTCATATTTATGTACTTATTTGGAGCTAGTTATCATTTGTAAGTAGGAAAACTAGAAAAGGAGAAGCTAGTGAGGAAGGCCTTTTTTGCAGAGAACTGTTCCCGTGACCAGCGGAGTACGACGATCCCCAGCAATCAAAATCCTTTTGGCCGTTTCCCGGCTTAAGCATGTCAGGGAGGCCTTTGTTTCGAGCTATTAGACGCGGCTTTTGTGCGAAAGTATTAATCAAATTTATCTCAAGCAGCAGCTTCCCCAACTCGCGATTACTGGCTGTTGGTGACTTGTCAGCACACTCGGGCTGTAAATACACTAATGGAGTCCTGAAGTGAGCATCCTCCCGATGGGTGCGTCGAGATAGTCTTCATGGAGTGGCCTTCCTCCTTTCAGATATAAATTGACGATAGTCTTCAACAGACCATCCCGTACCTTAATTTGTACTGTTTTTTTTCTATCTTCATCTTCTTCACGAAACGAAATTGGCCCAAATTAGCCTAGCAATGTCACAAGTCATTTTTCAAAACGGGGCCGCTCGCTCTTTGTTCCTGCGGGGCAGATAATATTTTCGCAGGACCTTTTTTACGCGCCAAAAGGTTCACACAAAAAAGGAACCGCGAGGCCGGGCTTGTTATCTGATTTTGCGGAAATCGGGAAAAAAGGAAGTGACTCGAAAATGAGCATATTGAAATTGAGCTTTTTTTTGCGAGAAAGTTGCGCGGAAAATTGCCCCCGCGAGACAACCGATGGCGGGGGCCGATGGTTAGACTGGTTGGAAAATTTGATAATTGGCATGTGATAACAGCATTTGGGGGGAAAGTGAGTGGGTTTTTAGAATGCTGGATTTTGGCCAGTCAAGCAAAAAATCGGTTTGGAGAGATTGATCAAAAACAAAAAGAGGAATAATTTTGTGTATTTTTGCTTTTCCTGCTTTTTTGTATAGTAATGGTGGCTACACAGTTTAAAAATAGTTTAGTTTTAGAAGTTTGCAAATTTGACAGACTGCCCTCTTTTTATGTAGTTTTACCTTAAATAATGTGTTAAAAGATAAGTTCAATAGAAACTGTTATAAATTTTTTTTGATGTAATATTGCAGGTTTTTACAGATAACAGATTTTTACAGCTTTGTAGTTCACTGTGAAAATATGTTGAATATTGGAAGGTTAAAAAAAATTGATTGTTAAATATAACCTTTTTGTGTAATTTTAACTTAAATTTATGTGTACAAAGTGAAATTCAACAAAAACTGTTGACTTTTTCACCAGTATCTGTAAAATTGATTTGAAAAAAAAAACTTTTTGTCTTAAAAAAACAAGTGTAACGCACACACTGGGATTTTTTATAAAAATAATTGAACTTTAATTTTCAGTTAATGGACTTCATGTAATCTTTTTTTATGCCAACCAATTACTTCAAATGACAAAAAATATTCACAAAAGCCTAGTACTGTTGCAATCTATTTCCAGTCAAAAGGAATTAAATAATTAAAGCTGTTAAGATTTATTTTTATTTCTAATGAGACATATTTTTTTTACAATTAATAGCTCGAAAGATAACAAGATATGTCATCAAGGATTTATGACAATAAAAAATAGTGTAACAAACCATTTTAAAAGGCTGTTAAATTATTTGTGAATCTGCTATAAAAGTGATTGGGATATTTTAATTTAAGAAGATACAACACTATTATGCTTGCATTCTTAATTTTTCATTTTATTTAAATTTAGTAATTTATTATCAAATTCATTTTTGATAATATCTGGAATCTTTAATATAAACAATAAAAAATCTGAAAATTCTACAGAATTTTGCAAAAAACGAGATTTTCAAATTTAAATAAATTTTTTTGAATTTTCTGCTTTTTCTATACAAATAATTTAAAATTGTTGTTGGGTTCTCAGATTTTTCAATAAAAAAATAATCAATATTGAAATGAGCAGACATGTTCACAAAAGTTTTTCTTTTCCTTCCGAGATATCAGGAGTAAAAAAATAAAAAATTATTAGATTACCCAAAAAAACTTATCTTTCTAAAAATTTAAACTTGAATTGGCTGTATGCAGAAACCAGCAGTCTGACAACAATAAGAAAATTATACGAAATTTTCTCAGGTCTTTATAAATATGTTTTACAGGTTTGCTTATCCTTCATTAAGTACTTTAAAATTGCCAAAAAAAGAATTAAATTATAACTTATAAAGGATTTACTTTTTCGACTAATGTGTTGAGTTTTTTCTTCGATTGAAAATTTTACATTTTTTTACAATACTTGAAGTTTTTCAATAAATACATGTCTCTAAAAAAAATCATTTCTCGGGAATCAGATTTTGCACCAAAAGTCACGTTTTAGTCCACTAAAACATAGAGAAAATCGATTGAGCATCGTAAATCAATCCAATTTTTGAAGATTTTTCGAAAATTTTAAAATACGTATCTTGAGCAATCAACCTTTGGTGATAAAAAGGAAAGTAAAAAAAAACATGCGCCTTTTTTTTTTTTTGAAAATTCCTACACACAACCTTCAACTTTGCCGAAGACTTGATGTCTTGATCAAAAGATTTCTTCTCAAGATACATGTGTCCGAACATTCACGTGTTCATTTTGTATGACCAGCTCTGTATGGAAAAACCAATGAAGCAAAAATTGCTTCATTTGTCATAGGAAATCCATGGAATTTCTTTGAAATAATATAAAAATCGTTTCGCAAATACGTAGAGAACTACTTATTTGTTTACAATTAAACAACAAATATGTGTGCATCATTAGATCAACAGAATTAACCTATGATTATGATTTTTGTTTATTAACTGAATAGATTCAGTACAATTGTGCAATAACAATTTAATAACTTTTTAAAGGTTTTAAAAATAGCAGAAGTAATAGATATACAACATTTGTTTGCAATCATTCATGTTGGACATGCATGAAATCGAATTATTTCTCAATTTTATCATCAGAACATTTTTACCTTTAAAAAGAAAGTTTAAATCATTTATTACAATACAGACGAAACTTTATCATCAAAATTTGGCAATCTTTTTACATTTTTTTAGTTTGTATGTTTTATTTTTCTAATTTTGAAATTAAATATGCTGATTTTCAATGCAACAAATTCATCTTTTTCAAAACTTAAAAGCTTCTCACACCAACAGCACAGTGGTAATTGTTTTCCCAGCTCGGAACTAACTTTTAATTGATAGAAAATATTATTATCGTTCCACTTCTGTCCACTTGCGCTGGTGCCACATCGGATCGATTCCGAAGACCGGTTAATTACCCGGAACCTCCCTCTCCACCTTTCTCAGCTGTGCAATCATTCAATCATAATGAATTCAAAACGCCTGGGAAACCAGCGAAAGATAGAGTGCTGAGTTCAAGAAATAATAATAGCTCAAGAATTCCTAGCAGAAACAGAAAGAAAGAAAAAAACCGACTCGTTCAATTTATAGAATATTGGCGCCCTTAATTATGCAGAGAAAACGGTTGGTTGCTGACGTTTTCCAGACTCCCAAGAGGGTCGACTATTTTGAATGAAGCCAGCGAAAATTAGCCACGAAGAGCAAAGCGTCCAAGATGACGCCGCCGGCTGGCCACCGGAAGCGAATGGTGGGGAAAACCACTTGAGGGAAATTATTCAGCATCAATGAGTTTTACTGGTTATCCCATCGGCAAGGATCGGTGAGTGGGAAGGGGGGAGGAATCTGCATCCAGTGGAAAACAGGACGAGAGAGAGAAAAAAATCTAGCACAAAACAATGGAAAATAATGATGAAAATTTTCCACTAATTTGCAGCCGCGAGCAGCTTAATTACAGCTGAAGGGGAAAATTAAAATTATAATGCTTTACGGCTGCATCATATCGGTTTGTGGCCGTGGTGCGGATGGCATTTTTCATGATGGTTTTTCTTTTTTTGCCTTATTTTTTTATCACGCAAGCACAATGGCCATCGCGGCAGAAGTGGTGCAGAAAAGTGGGGGAAATAATAATTAAATTATGTTAACACAGAAATTTTCTCTTCTAGACTTTTTTTTTCGAAAAGAGGTTGAACACGTTTTTTGAGAAAAAAAAAAAATTCAATATAACAAAGAAAAATAATAAATATTTTTTGGCATCTTCAAAAAACTGTTTTAAAACGGAATCAATACAATCATTCTTTAAGATCAAGCCTTAAAAAGTTTTTTGTAAACTTTTTATGATGAATCAATTTGTTGTTAGATGCTAATCGCTAACCCCTTAAAAAACATCTGTCGAGGAATTTCCCCAGTTTCCAGCACAAGCAATTGTCTCAAGGTCCGGAAAACATTTCACTGTCCCCTTTTCATCTATTATTTAATTTCAGTCACAATGATCAACCGATTTCCCTTGTTCCTGGCATTGAATTAAGTCAACGTTTGAACCTCTTGTTATCCCCTTTTTGCCATAGAAAACCACTGTCTCGGACCTAATGTGATTGTTCAAAGCTCCCCGATTTGACATTAATCCGATTATTTTAAATTATTTCGGGTGACCGCATGCAAACGGATATGTGTGTCATTTCGTCTAGTCTAGTCGAGGGGGTTTTTTTTTTATAAAAGAAGACAGCAAATCAAGAGAATTGGCCTTCGAAATTTAACGACTAGATTTTCTATCAAATGGAAGTCAGAACTGAGGGGTCCACCATTATGTCAGACGGTTTGTCAACGGAATTAGATTCGTTTTTTTTTATCAGGTTTCGAACGGCGCACCAAGGTTCTGATTGACAAGATTGATTCGTTTAATTTAACGTTGATCCTTTGGTCTTGTGGTTTGGGTTTTTGGGAGGTTTAATATGACATTTTTCTTCAGTAATTGATTTTGTTTTTTGGCGAATGGCGGATTTTCCTTTTTTTTATCATGACTGACATCTGTCTATAAAATGTAATTTTGACATTTTTTTGAATTCTCAAATAGGATCTAAGGATCTAAAACTGTTTTAAATTCTAATAATCTTTAGCAAAAAAAAAAAAAAAAAAAACAATTTAATCTTGATTTAATTTTTAACTGGCGTTATATTTTACTAAAATAAATTTATTGAAACTATTTCCTGTTTATTTTTAATAGCATTCACTAGAAATATCATCTCGATAATGTATAGTAGTTTCAAAGTTTCATTTACTTTACAAATAATATGGATATCATTTAATGTCAAATTTAGAATGTATTTTGACGTTACTGGTTTTCATTTGTATTTCTTTTTAATTTGCACAATATATCGCACACAGTCAAATTTATCCCGCGGCGGGCGCTCTTAAATTCTTTGTGTAAATATGGGTATTCGGCGCCGTCGCTCCGTGCCATACTTTCATACACTTAGGAGCCCAGGGCGGCGAAGTCCTTGTAGATAAAAAGGAAGACACTAGTGGTTGGTACTAGCAATGGTGGCCGACAGCTATAAAGTCAACTTCGCTTTTTTCGTCAAATTTACATAATTTTAAATATTGGTATAAAAACGGTGCGAAATTATGTATGAATTTTCATTTTGATAAGACATTAAATAATGTGAAATTTAATATGCATTTTCAAGGAACTCTATTTTCGTATTTTCATAAAATACAGAATTTTGAGAAAATGTTAGTACTTCTAAACACAATTCAAGTGAAAATGCAAACAAAAATTTGCATTGTTTGATACCCATAATGGAAATTACGAAAATTTAGTATTTTCGTGAAAAAATTATTACTCCAAAACTCTAAACGAATAAATCACATACAAAAATTTTGAACCGGAGCAATTCTTTACGAAATCGGCCGATTTCAACCATTTTTTTGAATTTGTTAAATCCTTGTGGGGGCTTTCCCTATGACCAAAAAAGCTATTTAGTGTCATCTCCATACAATTTTGGCAGCCGTCGATACAAAAATAGGTATTCAAACAGCTGTAGCTTTCAGGTGAATTTTCTGATCAATTTGGTGTCTTCGGCAAAGTTGTTGGTAACACGGAAAAAAAATTGTCGATTTTTCAATTAACTTTTTTTTCACAAAATCTCAATTCCCCCCCCCCCCCCCATTTTTTTTTATTTTCAAGATATTTTGATATGTTTTAGGAGACCAAAACCCGCATCTTTTGAGGCATAGAGAAATATGGTAAAAAATTCTGCAGCCGAGTTATGAATTTTATAAAAAAGTGTGATTTTTGTAAAATATTGAAATTTCATACATCAAATTTTTTTGACCTAATTTTTAAATATGAAATTGAATTTAAAAACGAAAAGTACTTCACAGATTTTTTGATGAAAGGTCCCGTTTTCAAGAAATAGCCTCCGAAAGTTGGATTTCAGCGTTTTTTTTAGTTTTTCGATTTAAAAAAACAGTGGCTATGAGTGACCATTACCGAAAACATTTTTTTGAAAAGTTCAGAATTTTGTTATAAAATTGTCTATGAGACATTGAAGATTGGACCTCTGAATGCTGAGAAACAGCTGCTTAAAGAAAAAGCAACACGAAAATTTAAGTTTTCTAAGTGTCACCCAAACAACCCTCCATTTTCTAATGTCATTATCTCAGCAACTAATGGTCGGATTTTCAATGTTAAAAATGAAAAATTCGTGAAATTTTTCGATATTTTCGAAAAAAATATTTTATAATGTTTTTTAATAAAGACTCACATTTCAAATGAGCCAAACATTCAATATTACGCTCTTTTGAAATGTTAGTCTAGCATATTTTTTTAAAATGTTGTTTTCGAAAAGATTGAAAAATTTCACAAATGTTTCATTTTTAAACATTGAAAATCGGTCAAAAAACACTAATATAAAATGCATACAAAATTTTACATACTTTAATACCCATGTGAATTATGAAATTATTGGTATTTTCGCGAAAAAAATGAATTTTGTGAAAAATGTAAATTATGTTAAGAAATCGGATACCGAGCCGAACCAGCGCTTATGGCTGAAATGCTCGTCAAAAAAGGCAACTAACTTAGCTCAAAACTCGGATGAAATGAAATTGCATACAAATCTTCGAAAATATGATAAATGAAATGAAAATAAATATTCCAGTAATTTCATGAAAAACGGAATTTTGTGAAATTTTGACTATTTTTTGATGCTGTCTTTTTTTATTTAGGCTTTATTGGACTATTTAAGGCTGTTGTAAATATGAAAATTTAAGTATTTTAAAAAAAAATACGACATTTTGCAATAATTGAGTTATCGTCGATTATCGCCGATAAGGTTACTATTATCGTTATCGTTGGACGACAAGATCTTCGACGATAAGGTCATAGACTAACAGTCTTGTTAATAGTATAAAAAAAAACACTGATTGGACTAGATTTTTATCTCGATCTGTGTTAATATTTTAAATTTTTTTATTGTCTGAAATGGAGATTTGTCCAAATATTTTTTAGCATCCATCTTTCTAAGTTTGAAATGTTTAACGATTGTAATTCAAAAAGTTCAACTTTAATCTTTACGAAATTTACGAGAAATTCAATAAACCCGCTGAATCCGTGCAACAACCCGATCCGACACACCGACCTACAGCTACCTAACTGACCTTCTCCAACCCAAACTGCAGCACGCATCTTCATTGAAGCGGTGCGTTGTAACACACCTTGTCCAGCCGGTATGGCGAATTGCCCCAGCAGAGAGCAGAGTGTCAACCATTGACAACCTGTGACCGGTTGATCTTCCGAAAAAGAAAACTTGTTCTGCAATGATTGCTACCACCAGCACTTGGTGGTTGAGCTTTCTGAGCCATAAATTTAGACGAATTTGAAGAGTGCAAGATCTGAAGAGAAAAAAACTTCTAGCTAAACGTGCACGAAGATGCGTTTTGCTGATTTGCATACGAGTTGTTCGGCATTGCGTCGTTGTCTGCAGTGCGGAGGATCTTGTTTGGCTTTGGCTTTGAGTACCCGCATCAAAGTGCCGTTTTTGGGGGGAAGTTTTGGGATGCTTAGAGTTCAGTTCTTGGTGGAGGAGAGATTTTTTTTTGCTGGTGCTTTTCACCGCCGTTGGTTCTACTATATAAAGTATGTGCTGTTGGGCGAATCTACAGCCAGTTGGTGGTGAGCTGGATCAGATTCGATAGCTCGTTTGCAAGTTCGCTTCTTTTTTGTTTGCCTTGGGTACAAGTTTTTCCTGCACCAGAACACCGCGCATCATCATGAACAAACAGTTTGTGAGTAGCTGACGGGGGTGTGGTGGGAATTTGTCTGGATCAAAAGATTAAACTTTACTTGTTTTTTTTTCTCTCTCCCTCGGGACACAGGGACTCTTGCTGGTGGTGGTCTCGTGTGCCATGGCTGCACCCCAACGAAGACCCGTTGCTGCCAACGGTTCCGGAGGAGGTGGTGCTTCCAAGGGAGGTCCGGAAAGTACGGCCACAATCGTGCGCCAAGAACAGCAGCTCAACGCGGACGGGTCGTACAACTTCCTGTACGAGACGAGCAACGGCATCCGGGCGGCCGAGAGTGGATCCGTCCCCGAGGGAACGCTGGCCAACGGGGAGTTCTCGTACACGGCCCCCGAGGGTGACAAGATTGCGCTGGCGTACGTGGCTGACCAGGGCGGTTTCCAGCCGCAGGGTGCCCATCTTCCGGTGGAACCACCCGCGCCGGAACACGTCATTAAGAGTCTGGAAGACATCCGGGCCAACCCACCGAAGGACTTCAAGGACTTTAACGCGGCCTTTCTCGACGCCGTCATCGCCAGGCTGAAGGCTCTTCAAGGCTAGACAAAACAACAGAAAAAAAAATCCAACCACCATCAAAGAGTTTCGTGCTCGTCCTGCCATTATTTCCACTTAGGCCAATTTATGCTGTAGCACAACTTCCTAGAAGCAAATAAAGAATGTTTTTCCCCCCACGCCGCATCGTGATGTTCCGTGGGGAGGAAAGAAAAGAAAAAGCTTTCTGCGTTGGTTGCCCCTATTACAGATCGGTCCAACAAGAGACTGGTTATTATGTTATGCCCTCTGGGGTAACGACAAAGATCAATGTGTTTCGGGCTTGTTTCCTGGACCTCGACTTGGGTAATGTTCTCGTAATTTGAAAGATATCATTCAATGTACATTGAAGTTGTACAAAAAACGGACTTTATTGATGTTTATTACATAACTTTTTTATGTTACTTAATTTCTTCTTGGATTACATGGTTTTAATTACTGTAATTTATAATTTAAAAAAAAAAAACATCATTAACTTCCGCCAAGCACCTAATTTTGATAAAGTTTCGACTTTGATGATGAACTGATGAACTGATGATGATGAAAATGTCGTCAGTTCAAACACTGGGGTGGAAGGTTCCTTGGAGTAGAAAGAGGTTTGGGTGCTCTCCCCATTCAAGCCTTCGGACTCCTAGGTTCGAGCAGAAACTTGCAAAAGAGACCACAAAAGACCCGGGGGTCGTTAATGTGGATGGTTTGATTTTTTTTTTTGATTTGATGAACTTCCGTTTTAAAAAAAAAAAATTGGAAAAAAAAATTGGATGCCCGTTCCAAATACTTGGAGTAGGCGATTCATAAACCACGTAGACACTTATTTGGAAATCTCACCCCTCTTCCCCCCTCTTGGACAGTTGTCCATACAATAAGAATTGCCATTCTTAGGGGAAAATGAGGATGCAACGGAAATTAAATGTTTTAAACGTTTTTGCCAAAATCTTGATTACCGATTTGGCTTTTTCTTTGAAGCTTTGATACACACAAATATTTTTTGTTAAATCTTTAAAAATATGTTAATTTATTTGATGACTTTAAACCGGTTTTTTTCTTAGATTTCATCTTTGAAGGTGTTTAAAGATATAGCTCACGCAGATCAATGATTTCATTTTTTATTTTTTGTAAAATATTCTTAATTCATATTTAAATTTTCAGCTTTAAAAGAATTCGCCGTTCTTAGTTTTTTCAACATGAGCTTTACATATTTGTTTTTATAATTCCTGTGAGTTCTCAGGTTCTTTCAAACATGACTTTTTCTCGAATATATATAAACAATTTTGAAGAATTTCCTTGCCGTTGCCGTTCGTTATTTTTGTGTGTTTTTTTTAGATTTTTGTTAGTTTTTTCTTTAGCAGACCTTTGTAAGTTAGTTTATTTTTTTTTTACTTTTGAACCTATTTGTGAGGGAAAAATCCATTTGATATATTTAAAACAATTTTTTATTTACGTATAATATTAAAAAAAAGTTCTAGGAAAATATTGTTTGTGACTTTTGCTTTCTTCTTTAAAAAATAAAAAGACTTCTTATTATTGAAGATTTTGAAAAAAAAAATATATTAAAATTGATTTCTATGATGTTTTGCTGAGTCTCAGATTGAATATTTCACACAACTTTTGACCTTCACAGAAAATTGATGTAAGTGCGACAACTGACCAAAGGGATTTCAGGTCAGAACGCGTTTGACGCACGTACAAAACTATCGTAAACATTTGTAATTATAACTCGGTACTCCAGCAACCAACTTCAACCAAACATAAGGAAAATGCACATAATGATCAGCCAAACAAAACGTGTTTGTTATTGTTTACATGGCATGCTTTCGTTTTTGTTAATTCAAGGTCAATCATTAAAATGCGTTTTTCTCGGAACGTCGAAATTGCGGGTGCGACAAGATAGCACGACGACGTCGATATGCAAAAACAGCAACCCGAGAAAAAAGCACTTAAAGTTTGTCCCACACAACAGATTTCGCCCAAAAATGAGTTGCACTCGCTTTTATGAGTTGTAATTGAACGTCAAAGTGCTGATATGGCAACATCAGAGGCACGATGGAGTTAGATGCCGTTCCCTTGCTGGCTTTTCTGGAAGAGCACACGATTTTGAACCAAACTGCATCAAAAACTCAAAAGCGATGAAAATGCATATGGGACATTTATGCGATCAGGGGGAGTTTATGTAAGTATGATATTGATTCTTATATGGTTGAGTGCGTCATTCAAACAGTTCTGAGGTTTTATTCATGACATATTATTAATTTATTCAATTATTTTCAGCTAATTTTATAAAAAAAAGTATTTGATCTTGAAAAATTCAATTTGATAATAATATCATCTATATTTTTAATATTATGAAGCTTTCAAAAGAGACAATTAGGATTGAATGAAGGTGTTGAAAAATACCATCAAATATCATCAATCCATTGGATAATGCTTTCAAACAGAAATTATCAAAATAAAAATAATTCTATAAGATTTGCAAAAAAAATAAGGCCTTCCAATTGGATCTTTACCAAGAAAAATTTAATTTTCTTTCTTTATTTGAAACAACTTAATAACGGAAAAATTAAAAAAACTAAAGGTAGTATTAAACTTATAGCTATTTTGTGCCCAAGCATTTTTCGACCTTTTCAAAACAATTACATTTTTGAAAAAAGTCATGAGATCAATTTCTTACAATTGAAATTATTAAGTTTCAAATTTACCGATAGAATATTTAGACTCATTAAACAATTTCAAGAAAAAACATTTTTTAATGGTGCCGTTGATTTGATTCTAATGATTCGAATTCCCGGACGCTTCGAAACCCGGACACTTCAACTTGTTTTATCAATTATTTGGATATAAGTTCGCATTATGAATTTCAACACTGTGTCATTTGATGAATTCTCACATCAACTTTCATTTAAAGTTTGATTGAACGCTGTAGTTAATGCCAAAACAATAAAATAAAATAAAATTATAAGTTTACCAAAAATGCGAAACATTTCAACTGAAATATTTCATAGGCGTCCGAAGCACCGGGAAGGCAAAGCAGAAATTTATGTTTTTGATTTCCTTAAATTCTAGCAAATTTGTGTATAAACTATCGATTGTTTTGATGTTAACAGCTTATTTGAGACCTAAAGAATGCCATTCACTATCATTTCAGTCCAAATTTGTGCGATTCATAAGCAAAATCGAGTGTCCGGAATTCGAAGCAGAAGTGTCCGGATTTCGAATCAGCTTTTAACAGTGTCCGGGATTCGAAGCACAACAAGTGATTTTAATTTTCAAATTCTGGTGAAAAATTGTTAGAAAAGACATATTTTGCATGCGTCCTCTTAAAACTGACTGTTAATACTACATCCTGATGATATTTCTACATTTCCAACTTATTACATGATTTTTTGCCAGCTATAACAAAAATAATATGCTACTAAGTGTCCGGATTTCGAATCATGACGTTATCTTTAAGTTTGAAAACAATGTAAAACTTCATTCAATTAATGTTTAAACGAATCGATTTATGCCGCGCATCAACATTTGTATATTTTTAAATAAATATAAATTTATCGAAGAACGCTTTATCATTCCTATTAAAAACATGTCAGAATCTACTTACATTGTTCGTTTAAAGTTCCACCCACAACGCAACATATCTAACATGACTACGCAAACATTACTTTAGTGTAGCTGCCATGCCATGGCAGTTCAACAACTCCCCCCCAACATCCTCACTAATATTAACTATTCATCGAACACAAATCCATCGATGAAATTTTAATGCACCCAATCTTCATTCACGAATGCTACCGGCGGCGGGTCGGAATCGATCCCGGCATCCCAGCGGTAAAATGCCAATGGGTTTTGGGATGCTGGCTGACCCATCTAGAACTGTGTGGGAAGGAGCTTTTCTTCCGAGAAGAATACTTCGATGTTGAAATTTGCCAAGTTACCTGCAAGCAAGAGAAGAGAAACACTCTGTTAGTAATGCGTGGTTGGGTTTTGTTTGAATGGGAAACTTTAACTGAATTGATAGAATTCGGAGGACCGCTGCTGTTTACATTGGCGACAATTCTCCGATTGCCGAAGTAATTACATTTTATGTTCAGCTTTTTGGGGGGTGGGAAAACTTTTTCCTCCAAACGCCTTTGCATTTTCATCGATGTTGACAACAATGACGAACCAACGCACAGTGGGAAAAAAGGGCCCAAAAAATTACCGCAACATGATTTCGCGCAAACCATCGATTGCTATACACCAAAGTCTTCGTTTTTGCACCAGGAACAATAATCCGATGAAAAATCGCACTGCACGGACCGGTGGCCGGAGTACAGGCCACCGGATGTTCCGGATTTTCGAAAAAATTGTTAGTTTATTCCAATTGTGGACTTATAAGCTTTCTTCTACCATGAATAGTCATGCAAAACAATCCTAGAATAATATTAAATACCATAGGACCCATCAGAACCGGTTCCACCGATCTCCGGTGGCCACATCCGGAACTGCATTTGGAAACAGCGTAAACTAGTCATGCGACGTATCAAACTTCTTGATTTTGGATGGGGACATGAATTATACACTCCTCTCTAAAAAACATGAAGTTTGATATGTCGCAAGAGTGGTTTCAGGAATTTGCCAAATATAATCTTCAGATGTGGCCACCGGAGAACCTGGGAACCGGTCACCGGAGGTAAAAATACATTTTAAGGATACTCTCCATCCAAAATCAAGAAGTTTGATACGTCGCATGACTAGTTTACGCTGTTTCCTAATGCGGTTCCGGATGTGGCAACTGGAGATCGGTGGAACCGGTTCCGATGGGTCCTATGGTATTTAATATTATTCTAGGATTGTTTTGCGTGACTATTCAGCTCATCAGTTCACAATTGAAATAAACTAACAATTTTTCCAAAAATCCGGATCTTCCGGTGGCCTGTACTCCGGCCACCGGTCCGTGCAGTGCGATTTTTCATCGGATTTTTGTTCCTGGTGCAAAAACGAAGCTTTTGGTGTATAGCAATCGATGGTTTGCGCGAAATCATGTTGCGGTAATTTTTTGGGTCCTTTTTTCCCACTGTGCAACGGTCGTTTATAAAATTTACACTTTTTTGTTGGGTAAAGTTACCATCCACCAATCGAGTTTTGCTGAGTTCTTTGTGAAATCGAGTTTTTTTTTATAATTAGTTAAAAAATTGTATTCAAAATCGTTCTTCAAGTTATTAAAAAAAAAAACACTCGTTCAATGCAATATTTCCATATAAAAATCAAAATTCGAAAAGTAAATTTTACAAAGAACTGGTTAACTGAAGCGCTGTCCCAAAGTCTTTCCAAGTACAAAACAAACCCATTTTGTACGACTGTTTGCCAGAAGACGCCTCGCCCGCCTTGTGTTTCATCGCGTTGTCGTTTGCAAATTTGTCCTGACGGATGCAACTTTTGCCAACTTGGTTTCTGAATGTTTTTCTGCATTACTAGCCACTATTCAATAGCTTTTCTTCCTCCCGAACTCGACAGAATGGTGGAAACTTTTAATTGGATTGCGATGAAGTTTTGTGTATTCCAGGAGGACCGTTTCCGAAGTAATTAATTACAATGGTCTGTTTGACAAATGCTCGGCTGTGCGGTTTCTGGGACGACGTCGCAAGCAGGATTTTCCGCATAACTGTGGTTTGTAATCAAGGAACATTCCCCTTGAAAAAAAACTTTAAAGCTTTAAAGTTACTCTTATTCCAAGTAGAAAAAACATAAACAAAAAAGTGCCACACGTGGTCACGATAGAGCGGTCCCCTATCGATGTTGGCTATCATGGTCACATGGAAATAGCCAATTTTCACTACTATCTCCTCTCTCTCTCTGTCTCTATCTCGCAGGAAGAGAAGTCCTATGGCACACCCGCATCGGACTGGACTGGTTTGGCCGGAAACCACCGAAAACGAAGAGGATATTAAAACAGGATATTCACATTATCGTTGGAGATGACTGGCTGTGGACTGTCGTACGCGCCATGGCATAGGCTAGAGAGTTTTGTGGTCATGGTGGCCAACAGTCGTGTGGACGTGGACGATTTTTGGTTTGTTGAAGAGTGCCACTCTTAGAGTGTAAAAATCTGATGTTGTTGTTCTTTTTTAAAGTTTAGAAACTATCGAGTAAACATAAGTTGTTTATTACGTTACACAAACAGTTACTTTTTCAAGGGTTACATACAAGAACCTCACTTCAGCTTATTTGTTCCATTCATGTTTGAGATATCGTGGCACCCGTTAATAATCTAAATGTTTTCATGAAAAAGTGTTTAAAGTTTACTAATTTGTTTTGAACGTAACGAATTTTCAAATAAAAATTGTCTTTAGCTGACTCAAATAAAAAAGAAAACAGGGCTGAGCAGTAGGTAAGCCCAGCTATGTCGTCGAATAACAAGTTCTTTACAAAAATAAAAATATTTAAGTCCCAACTTAAACAATTTGGCGCCATTAGCAGGGCCGAAGAGAAACTTTGCATTTTGCAAATTTGCTATGTTGTCAAGTTGCGCCGCGAAACGCTGCCGCGTTTGTTGAGTTTACTATAAACATTTTAAATGAAATATGTTTGTAAGAAAATCAATTATCATTCCGAATTGGGGATTTATACCCGTTTCCGTCACACTAAGCTTTCCAACATATTTTTGTTACTTTGCCATTTTGCAATCTCTATATTAAAAATAATTTCGACGGTTTTGTTCGAACGCGAATCAGTTGAACACGGAACGTCGGACGCTTTTTGTTGCGTTAGGTTCGCGTTAGCTCAAGGAAGGTTTTTACAAAGAAAAATGACAACTTTGACCACTCTGGAACCGATTCCGGAAAATCTGCAGATTGTATGGGAAAAGTTACGTAAAATCAAATTTTGATCACAGGAGGCTGAATAGGCAAAAACGCTAAAAACGTCAACAAACGAAAAAAAGGCAGAACGAAGTTTGTCGGGTAAGGCTTGTTTTCCATATTACAATTTGCCGCTAATCAAACAACATTTTAAGATTAGTACACTGCCCATGTTCGCATAAATGTCCCATATGCAAAAACAGCAAGCTGAGAAAAACGCAAGACAAGTTTGTCCCACACATAAGGCTACGTGTTAAGTTTCCACGTAAAAACTGGATTTCCTCCAGATTTCTAGATCAAAGTACTGGATGTTATAGGCTTTTCTGAAAGAGCACACGATTTTTAACCAAACTGCATAAATAACTCAAAAGTGATGAAAATGCATATGGGACATTTATGCGATCATGGGCAGTACAGGGAACTGGTTAGGACCTAGTCGGCCTTCAAAATTAAAGTTTTTAGGGATAAGTGAGTTTCTGCAAGCGTCACAAAGTATGACAAGAGGGAGGTGGGGATCGAAAGACCGTGACGTCATGCTAGCTTATTTTTTAAATAGTGATTTTTTTTGACACATGTAAATGTTTTTGATTGTCTCCAGGTTGTTACAACTAGATTAAGAAACCCAGTTATAAAAGATTTTTGAGAAAAAGTCTGAATTCAAACATGTCTTGAAGAATGCCAAAATAATTATTTCAGTTTGAGATAAAATTGTGAGCAGTTCCATAAAGATCAAAAGCTTTATTGAAAAGATCCTATCAAGATAGAGAATCCTGCAGGTTACAGGAACTTAAATTAAAAAAAAAAAACTAGAAATGTTTTATGAGATTTTTTTTCCGTAAACTTGTTTCTGTTATAATTTTTGTGAGCTTTTCCACGCCCTGTAACATGGGCAGTTAAAAAATTGTTTAAAAAGTCTAAATTCGAACATAATTCATTGAGTTATTCCATTTATTCATGTTTATCACTCATCGCTCGGGTGTTAATTTAAACAGATCTTGCAAGTTAAAAAAAAAATTTCTTGTGAGCACCAAAAATCGAAAAAAAACATCTCTGTGAGTAGTACAGAAGTTATCTTGCAGCAATGTTTTTTTTTTCTAAAATCATCGAATCTGCAAGATAACTTTCTGCGAGGTAATTTCAGCTCATTCATGTAAGGTAAATTTCTGCATGATAACTTCAGTAGGTTTTACAGAATCAGGATACAAGATAATTTCGGTTGTTGGTAAAATAACTGATCAAATATTTTCTAAAATAAATAGACAAACAAAAATCCGTTCTAAAATGTTTACTTGCAAGATAACTTCCGTTGGATTCATAATTTCGATTTTATTCAGAATAATTGATGGAATATTTTTATGAATAAATTAATCTTAATAAATTTCGTTCTAAAAATTTTGATTTGCGAGATAACTTCATTTGAATTCATAGAACCTGGCTGCATGATAATTTAGATTTTATTCAGAATAATTGATGTAATATTTTTACATTTTTTTTATTCTAGAAAATATTTAATCAATTATTTAGAATAATTTTGAAATTATCATGACGTCTAATTCTATGAAACCAACTAAACCCAAGTAACCACAAGCATTTAATCAAAACTCTAAATTCACTCTTATTAAACATTCTGAATGCTATGATACTTTAAATAGACTTTCCAAATGTTTTGAAACATTTGTAGCTTGAAACATTATTACCTACTGTATAATGACATATAGAACAGCCAATTAAAGTTTCAAAGCATTTAGCACAATAATGTTTTGAAGCATTAATGGTAAGCTTTATATATCACTGTGAAGTAAGCCTTTAATGTTACATCACACTTTGACATTTCTTAAATGTTTCAAAACACTAACTCAACTCTAGTGAGGGCGATAAAAGTTTGGCAGTATTTCGTGGTATGTTTATGTTTATGGTTGGAAAAATCGATCCGCGTCTATAAAAAAGGTGAGTTTATTACATTAAATTTAACTAAGTTTTGTTTAAAATTATTCTTATTTCTAGCTGCGATGGCAAAAACAAAATCCGGAAAGGAGGAGGTCCAGGTTTCGCTGTGTGCTCGAACCGTAGGTCCGCGAGGGCGAGATCATTTTTCGAAGTGAAAGACATACATCTAAAAAAAAACAAAACCTTCGTCCACGTCACGGATCTTTCCGGCAAGGAAACTGGATCGCCCGTCACCGGCGGCAAGAAATGACGAGATCTCGCTCTACGCCGCTTCGTTGGCCGCTCAGGGCGTCGCTGAAAAGTGGCTCAGAATCACCACGGCGCGAACACCGGCGGAAGCTGCATGCCATCGGCGGAAACCGCTCCAAGACCCCAGGACCGGGTGCCTAGTCGGTACTCTGAGCCCTGGCCGCATTGAAGACCTGATGCCGATCCCGTCCGATTTGCCTCGCCGAAGGGAGGTCGCCGCGAGAGAGAGTGCTGACATTTTTGTGGTGGCTTTTTTGTGACGCTGTGCATGTTTCCTTTTACACACTCAGGAAATGTAATTAATAATAAAGGATGAAAAAAAGTAAATATACAAGTGCGTTATATCGTGATTAACCTTTGTAGCTAAGTGAAGAATAAATGCTCCTATTTAACCTGCCAGGTGTTTTCATTTTCCCTGAGCAAAATAAAGTTGTTCTGACTGACTGTATTGAAAAACATCAACTGTTCATACATATTTCAGAACGGACGAGACGGTTGGCGCAGCGCATCAAGGAGAAACATCTCATAAAAATCCAATTCAACACGCTGTTTAGAATCTCCAATGTAGAGGAACTCAACAAAAAAACACAAATAAGCTTTCAAAAACATAATCTCAGCGTGAAAAGCACTCTCCCCAGAAAGAGAGAGCTGCGCAAAGCTTTTTGAATGTTTCTATTTTTAATACTGTCGGTAAAGCAGTATTTTGACATTTTACCACGGTATAACTTTATATCAACTCTACCCGTCGCCACTCAATTTTACCTCCATGCGTATAAAGTGAATATAAAGTTTTGAGACTCTATTGGAATACTTTATATGTTGATATAGAGGGGACTTAAAGCTACCTTATACAGTCCCGCGGTTACTTGGGAAATAAGAACGAAATTTATTTAGTTTAGTATATTTTAGAAAATATTTGATCAACTATTTTCAATGTAATCAAAATTATCATGCAGCCAGGTTTTCTAAAATCAACTAAAGTTATTTTTCAAGTAATGATTTTTTGAACGGAATTTATTTTGGTTGTTTGATTCATTTTAATTGATTCATCAATTATTTTACCCACAACCAAAATTATCTTATATCCTGATTCTATAAAACCAACTGAAGTTAACTTGTAGAAAGTTACCTTACAAAATGAGCTCATTTTCTTGCAGAAAGTTATTTCGCAAAAATCTTGTAAGATCTTGTATCTTACAAGATAATCTGCTGATTCGATGATTTAGAAAAAAAACATCGCTGCATGATTAGTTCTGTATTTAAAAGGTATCTTGCAGCAATTTTTTTATTTTATTTTTAGTACTTGCATGATAACTTTTTTAAGTACAGTTCAAGACGACTTCTGCTATCTCAAAACTAAAAAAATCTTAAAACTTTTGTTTGAATTGATCAAATTGGATGCTTTAGGTTGCAAAAGATCCAGATATGTCTATATTTGTTAGTTCCTAATATGTTTTTTTATTTTAAAAAAATAACCAAATTTCAATGTTTAAAAAGCACTGGGAAGGAGAACTCTTATTTTAAAAAATCTTGTAATTGAAAAATTGGCTTGTCTCAAGTGCCTTGGCCAATGCCTTCTTAAAAAATTGTCTTTGGGAATTGGTTTAGTCGCTTAGATTATGCGTTGACACACTTTTTTCGGGTTTAAAGCTAATGGTTGATGTTTTAATAAAAAAAATGTGCAGAACACCAAAACAATTGAAAATGAACTGTCTAATTAAGATAAACAGCAAAAAAATAAACTGGCAGGAATTAAACCGTATCATTATGACAATAACCTCCTTGCCATGATAAAAAGTCTTATTAAAAATTTATTTTATGAAATTATTGATTAATCTTAAAAATTTAAGTGGATGTTTTCTGTTGGACTTCTTCCAATGAAATCGATCCAAGAAAAATGTCACTTATTTCCTATACAAAATGTTATGTTTCTAAAATCTGTTTTGTTTGATGCTGTTTTCTATCTATTTTAGCAACTCAAGAACGCAAGTTTACGAAAGTATTTTCACTGCTATGAGTTTCAACAAGATTAGAAGTTGAATTAAATCTCAAGACTACATCATTTGGTGAGAGCTTTCCTTTTTAATACAGGCAACCCATTCATTTATTCTGACATATTTACAACTCATTAAAGACAAACCACGCCAATTTCACTATATACGCGGTAGGGTGTTCCCTCGGTCGTTCGCTGTGAGTTGTGGATTGCCTGCTTCTCTAATGAAGGTTCGACTGAGGGGGCATGCTTATTAATTTCTCGTCGCTCCATACCCTCAGTGACGTGATGGGAGCAAGGGCGTCTATGCGAAGTGTCCCTACACCCGCTACAAATTTCTGGCGCTTGGGGAGGAAAGAGGGTAACAATTTTGATCTATGCGCCGGTATTTGTAGCATTAAAATTCGTGAAAAAAAACTTATGCGCGAGGGTGTACAGATTACGGAGTAAAAGATGATCGAATTTTTCACCTAGCGCTCACATGTGTTTCGGGACCAAGTTGCCTGCGGGTATGGGGATCATACATACATACATACATACATCTAATTAAGATAAACAGCAAATAAACCAAATAAATAAAACCATCTTGCAAACTGGATACAAATAATAAGCAAGACAAACATTGATCGAAAAGCAAAAAAAAAACTAAAACTAAACGAGATAAATGCAAAAAAAAAGATTTCAGTGGAACAAAAGTTTCTGAAAATTGCTTCCTAAAAAGGGAAAATACAATTAAAAAAAAAATCAGGCATTATAATGTTAAAGATAATTATTGTTGTTATAATTATTGTTGAAAATTATTAACAATTTATCGAGAAAATATTGCAAATCTAAAAATGGTAGAATGTACAGTAACACCTAGTTATAACTCACCTAGTATGAACTCATTTCAGTTAACTCTTTAATTTCAGCATTTCGAAGCCGCTGTGCTCTCTTTTGCTAACTGGATAGGAATCCCAGCAAGCTTAGAACAAGAGAGTACCAAGGCATCGATTTGTAACGATAGTCCCCGATTAATTGATTCAGCTCCAATCCTCACTTCCACAACTCTTTGTGTCCTTCAGCCAAACTATGTCTGTGTGCCATCCACGGTAACACCACACTCTGCTGCTGGACTCTGGTCAACCCAATTTAAATAGACCTACAACCAATTCCGGCCGTCCGTCCATTTGCCCGGAAATGCTCTGTTGATGGCAATGAAAATCACCTCGTCGTCCTCGCAGTAATGATACGCCAAGTCTCGTTCGATAGAACCTCTCTGCTGGTCCAGAACATCGAATCAGGGCCAGCTTCCGCTCTCGGAATGTGTCCCTTTTCCGAATGAGCTTTGCGACTACTAACCAGAACGACGACGACCATGATGACGATGGTCTGCAAAGTTAATTTCATCCATTTTGGGTCGAACAAAACGACCTGTCCTGCAGGAATCATGGTTGGTTTGGCAACACTGCCCCGACGAACGGGAGTTCGTCGGAGCGGAAATATGAAACGTTGCCGTAAATTAGTGTGCCAAGATTGGCAGGTAATCAGGACAGGATGTGTGAGAAGGTTTTAATGTGTACCAGGTGGAGAGAGTGCTCTCTTAATTGAAACCAATGTTGATTTCCGGTGAGGTCACATTTTGAAACAGTAATTATCGTCGTTGAGATGAGAACTGGGTTGACTGCACAACAGTCATGTTGAATATTTCAACGAGCGGTTGAAATGCCATTTTCGATCAATACCTGGCAGTAATTCCATTAAATTTCCTTTTGCTTCCTGTTTGCCCGTTGCAATGGTGGAGAAGAGAAGGAAAATCCCGGATTGAAATAAAATCCAGCGAAACATTGTCCTTTTGGTCGCCGATGGCAACAAAGCAATACTTCCGACTTTATTTCCTGGCAGAAAACGTGCACCTTGGAGCTTCTTGACGGCGTCATTTAGCTGGAGTCAGATCAATTGTACTTTTTTCACAATTCTTTGAAAAAAAGATATTTTTTGTAGGCAACACTGTTCATGTTTCATGATTTATAATTTCAAATAAGATGAATCGTTGATTAATTTATTTGTTTTAGACCAAATTTCAAATTGTTGATTAAAAATCTTGAAGCAAACTTTTTCCCAAAGAATCGTCAACCCGGAGTTTCACTCTTCGGTCGATGTACCGGTGAGGTGAAAACTCGTCCCCGCCAGGTTTCTGTTTGATTTTCACCGTGGCTTTAATACAATTCTATATTGCCTTTTGTGTGCCTTTTGGGGGCACGATGTTTGGCCGGTTGCTGATTGTGAGCTTCCGCCGTAACCGTAAATATTTGCTGTATTTTTACCGTTTGTTTCAGTGCAATCCCACTGAACAACAAATGGTCCCTCGTTGGATGGTTGGATGGCTCTTCCGGCGCAAGCTAGATGGTTGAAACTACAGTTTTTTTTTTCAGTTGGTGGGTGTCATTATTTGGTTTGATGGTGGGATTGCAATAAAAGAATAAAAATTTGAAGCTTTGAAATGTCCATGATTGTTTTTGTTTCAAATGAAACAGAAAACTTCAATCAATCCTGCAATTTCACCGCTCCAGAGCTCAATTCATTTCAAATTGTCACCAATCCTTGCGGAAAAAGGGCAAAAATGCCTCGGAATGTCTCTACTCTAAATTCCAGCCTGCCTCAAACCAGCAGCAGCTCACTGCCGTTCACCGAGACGGAAAAGCCGTCTTACTGTGTCACCAAGTTTCTTCCCCCCAGCAAAAACCCCCTTCGGAATTGACGTCTGTCTGTACTATCTGTCTGCCCCGTAAAAGAGGAAAAGGACATTCCAATCTCCTGTTCCCGATCAAACCCGTTCCCCGCTCCAAAGTAACATCGACATGGCATTTATCCTTGGCCTGACGACTCCGCCAACCGTAAGCCGCTTAGTTGGTTACTCTCCCTGTTCCGGACCAACCTGTGTACTGGAAAGGCCATCATTTGCTTAGCTGAATTGAACTTGCTGTGCCCAACTAAAGTGATACCAACCCGGAGAGGGAGAATGTGACCTCGTAACAGCTCGATTCCCCGAGAACCCAGATGAAGGGGGAAAGATTCCGGAGGTCCTGGCAGTCTGGGACGTGATGGCGAACGTCAGCGGAGGGATTGCTTTCACCCTGAAGCTCTCCAAGACGATGTCGGTGACAACTTCATGCTCCCAAACCAGTCACTAACATGGTTGTTTTCGGTTGACACGGAAATATTCACTGTGATAGAATGTCATTTATAAAGTAAACATTTCTTAAACATATTCATAACTTTAAAATTACACCGAGTTGCGGTAGAGGATAGTTAGGTCACAGAGTTACTCTATGGTTAGGTAATCAAAAGACTTATTCAACGAATCTAAAAGTTTGAAGATCTGACAAACCTGTCTCAAGTTAAGACCACTTAAGGGTGCACAGCAACCAAGGAAGTTGTTTTCTTCTTATACCAAAATTGTCAAACTTACGGACCCAATCCTGCAAGAATCTGATTTTAAATATAGTGAAACTTTGTTGTAACTGACTATGAAGACAGTAATTTAGGGGATGAATAAAAAATTATTTCGATAGTTCCCGTAGTTTTGAAGATACTAAAATGTCTGTAACAGAAATCTTGGTGCAATGCTATGGTTGATGTGTACCGTTAAGTGACATTTATATACTCACTTATCTGTATGAAAATTATTTTCAGAGCTATGTCCAGATCCATCACCTGATCCATCGATAGTTATGTCATCAAATGACCTATTCAACAAATCTTTAAGCTTGAGTTACCCTGTCTAAGGCTAAAACCACTTGAGTGATTTTTATGAATTTTTTGAAGCCGAGGCTCGCAAGAAGTTCAAAAGTCATGTATTAGACATGAAAATTATCTCAAAATTTGATAAATTTCATGGAAATAAACATATTTGCGATCTCTTAAAGTCTCAGTAGGCGTTGAACATCGTACTTAAAGATTAGGGGAGAGTGGGGAGACTTGATCCCCTTTTTTTGTATCGCACATAACTCTGTCAATTTCTCGCAAAACTATGATCTTTTTGCATGAATTGAAAGCTTAAACATTCAACTATGTTTGGCTGATAAGGGTATTTTATCAGAGAAACTGTTCGAATCATGCCAAGCGTTTTATAAAAATATTTTAAACCGGCATTTTCAAAATGTTGGGGGTAATTTGATCCCCCTTTCAACATTTTGAAGAAATCTTAAGGAAAATGTTTTTTAATTCATCCAAACTTTTAATTTTCTATAAGTTACAGCAATTCCACATTAAACCTGTACGTTTGTGTTCAAAATATAACAAGTTTAGCATGCAAAATATTTAAAAACTTAAAATTTTCTTTTTAAGACCAAAATTGAGCATGTTTACAAAAGCTGGTAATTTTTGTTTACAAAACTTTTGAAAAATTGATCAAACTGCAGTAAGTTATATACAACTATACTAAAGGAAACTATGTAGGAAAATCTTGAGGCTGATTCCAGTGACTGTAAAAATGCAGGAATCAAGTCTCCCTAAACGCACTTTTCTAAACAATTGATTGTAAAAATAGTATGACGATAAATTTAACGACAAATACGTAAGGGTTTTGGAGTTGATATGTTTATCAAACAATTCATGTACAGTCGACTCTCTGGCTGTCGATCTTCTCGAAATCAATATTGCTCCATGTACCGATGAATTCTTCAGTCCCTTCAAACTGCATACTTCGATTGTCTTTATTCCTCGATATTTTCTCTTGCTTGAAGGATCTCTTCCTCGACGGTCCCTTGGATTCTTTTTGCTTCAAATATCTATTCGGGTTGTCAATAATTTCACTTTCTCATGGCTTGCATAGACATTTTTCTTTGAGAAACGAAGCTTTAAAGGGTGTTTGACATTTCTTTGTTTTTGTTTGCTGGGCGTTGCCATGATCCTCTCCCATAGCTGGTTATAAAGAAAAAACTAATTTCAATCGAGTCTTCATTTTGCATCGTTCTGTAAACTGATGCTTCTCTTTCTCGACGGTCCCTTGGATATTGACAACCAGAGAGTCGACTGTATAAACAATATTTTTTTGAATATTTTTTTAGTGTTTTCTATACTTATCAAAACAAAGATAAAAGATCTCTTGGAAGTTTTTTGGAGCACTTTTTAGAAAAATGTGTGTACACTAAATCCCCCATATGCGCTCTTTTTGGGGGGGCGCACACCGGGGGAGAGCGCAATTCGGGGGAGCGTTATTTCGGGGTTTGAGCGCAAACGGGGGGAGCGTTATTTCGGGGTTTGAGCGCAAATCGGGGGAGCGTTATTTCGGGGTTTTGGCGTAAAACGGGGTTTTCTTTTTTAATGTACTTTATTTACATAAAAATGGAACATTTGTATAAGGGGTCATCCACAGAACACGGATAAGGGGCCATCCACAAATCTTGGCATCTATGAACTCCCGGAAGCCATGGCCTGAATGTCTACCTGATCAACGGGGGGCTATATGGGTATATTAACCATCGGTATAGCTTCAGGTAGCTTCAGTGAACCACGATGTATACCCTTCGCCATGTTGGATTGTAATGGATCCTTCAGGAGCTCCCGGAAGTTATGACCTGATGATCTACCTGATCAACGGGGGTCTATATTGGTGTATTAACCATCGGTATAGCTTCAGGTAGCTTCAGTGAACCACGACGGATACTCTGGGGTACGTTGGCTTGTATTGGGTCTTCCAGGAACTCCCGGGAGTTATGACCTGATGATCTACCTAATCAAAGGGGGTCTATATGGGTATATTGACCATCAGTATAGCTGCAGGTAGCTTCAGTGAACCACGATGTATACGCTTCGCCATGTTGGATTGTAATGGATCCTTCAGGAGCTCCCGGAAGTTATGACCTGATGATCTACCAGATCAACGACGGTTTATATGGGTGAATTAACCATAGGTATAGCTTCAGGTAGCTTCAGTGAACCACGATGGATACCCTTCGCCATGTTGGATTGTTATGGGTCCTCCAGGAACTCCCGGGAGTTATGACCTGATGATCTACCTGATCAACGGGGGTCTATATGGGTGTATTAACCATCGGTATAGCTTCAGGTAGCTTCAGTGAACCACGACGGATACTCTGGGGTACGTTGGCTTGTAATGGGTCCTCCAGGAACTCCCGGGAGTTATGACCTGATGATCTACCTGATCAACGGGGGTCTATATGGGTGTATTAACCATCGGTATAGCTTCAGGTAGCTTCAGTGAACCACGATGGATACCCTTCGCCATGTTGGATTGTTATGGGTCCTCCAGGAACTCCCGGCAGTTATGACCTGATGATCTACCTGATCAACGGGGGTCTATATGGGTGTATTAACCATCGGTATAGCTTCAGGTAGCTTCAGTGAACCACGACGGATACTCTGGGGTACGTTGGCTTGTAATGGGTCCTCCAGGAACTCCCGGGAGTTATGACCTGATGATCTACCTAATCAACGGGGGTCTATATGGCTGTATTAGTCATCGGTATAACTTCATGTAGCTTCAGTGGACCACGATTGATACTCTGCGCCATGTTGGATTGTTACCCATTGAACCCAGCAACTCCCGGATTGGGTAGATCATCAGGTCATAACTCCCGGGAGTTCCTGGAGGACCCATTACAAGCCAACGTACCCCAGATTATCCGTCGTGGTTCACTGAAGCTACCTGAAGCTATACCGATGGTTTATATACCCATACAGACCCCCGTTGATCAGGTAGATCACCAGGTCATAACTCTCGGCAGTTCCTGGAGGACCCATAACAATCCAGCATGGCGAAGGGTATCCATCGTGGTTCACTGAAGCTACCGGAAGCTATATCGATGGTTAATACACCCATATAGACCTCCGTTGATCAGGTAGATCATCAGGTCATAACTCTCGGGAGTTCCTGGAGGACCCATAACAATCCAACATGGCGAAGGGTATCCATCGTGGTTCACTGAAGCTACCTGAAGCTATACCAATGGTTAATACACCCATATAGACCTCCGTTGATCAGGTAGATCATCAGATCATAACTCCCGGGAGTTCCTGGAGGACCCATAACAATCCAACATGGTGAAGGGTATCCATCGTGGTTCACTGAAGCTACCTGAAGCTATACCGATGGTTAATACTCCCATATAGACCCCCGTTGATCAGGTAGATCATCAGGTCATAACTCCCGGGAGTTCCTGGAGGACCCATTACAATCCAACATGGCGCAGAGTATCAATCGTGGTCCACTGAAGCTACATGAAGTTATACCGATGACTAATACACCCACATAGACCCCCGTTGATCAAGTAGATCAGCAGGTCATAACTTCCGGGAGTTCCTGGAGGACCCATAACAATCCAACATGGTTAAGGGTATCCATCTTGGTTCACTGAAGCTACCTGAAGCCATACCGATGGTTAATACACCCATATAGACCCCCGTTGATCAGGTAGATCATCAGGTCATAACTTCCGGGAGTTCCTGGAAGACCCATAACAATCCAACATAACCCAGAATATTAATCGTGGTTCACTGAAGCTACCGGAAGCTATACCGATGGTTAATTCACCCGTATAGACCCCCGTTGATCAAGTAGATATCTAGGGCATGACTTCCGGGAGTTCTTGGATACCCAGATTTGTGGATGGCCCCTTATCCGTGTTTTGTGGATGACCCCTTATACAAATGTTTCATTTATATGTAAATAAAGTACATTTAAAAAGTAAACCCCATTTTACGCCAAAACCCCGCAATAACGCTCCCCCGATTTGCGCCCAATAGAGCGTTATTTGGGGGGAGCGTTATTTCGGGGTTTGAGCGCAATTCGGGGGGCGCAAAACGGGGGAGGCGCAATCGGGGGGAGCGTATTTAGGGGATTTAGTGTAACTCAATCTAAACATTTTTTTTAATTTTTTTTTTGTTTTCTACAATGAGTTTTACTCAATTTCGCACAACTTTCTAGAACAAAGCTAATTGTTTTACCCACATGCTGACGAGATACAGGCTTGGGATCAAGTGTCCCCGGGGATCAAGTCTCCCCACGCTCCCCTATCAATTCTTGGAATTTTGGAGGAAACTCACTTCTTTTTATTAAATTGCTCATATGCCTGCGAATATCGAACCAATGCTATAATTTTGTATACAGTACTTGATTTGGAAACTGTTTTCTACAATATGATTTCGTTTTAGATCTATTGAAACATCACGGTGTAATATGGTAGAAAATTTATTTTTGTTGGGAACTTTATATGTTATAAGTTATGGGCTATCTACATCCGCTTTGCTTAGAACATCTAAGTAAAGTAAAATAGATAAGTTACTTAGGAAAGCACGTAACTTACGGCCATCATCTACAATGAACTTAGAACTTACCGTAGATTTTGAAATTTCCCAATGCATACGTCAAGTTTCTAATTTAATTACTTTTCAATTGTAGAAGATCAGCTAAGTACAATTTTCTAAGCTAAGTGGTTGTAGAAAGCCCATTACATTTTTAAGAAATTCTGTGAGTAATTCATTTTTGATTGCTCAATAACAACCATGATATTCCAACGAAATTGAACCAAAAAAAAAAGTTTTTGACAACAATTCTTGAATTTGCCTTTTTTTGCCTTAAACCAAAAAATAAAATTAACAGTTTAATTTAAACAATCCTGAGTAGAGTAACTTCAGTCAAGATTTTTATAAAAGTCTTTGAAAATAAATTTGGGTTTTCTAAAACTAAGCATGCCTAATAAAATAAAATAATATTTTGTAAAGAAAGGAATTTGTATATAAAGGAAGACAATTAAACCCATAAAAACAAGAATTGATGGTTTTCAGTTTCTCTACAAAATTGTATGTCGCTAAGACCATGAAACTTCCAAAGCAAATCTGGAGCAACATTTAACTTTTGTCCCTAATCACGAATCTGAGGTCCGTTTTTTGATATCTCGTGACGGAGGAGCGGAACGACCCCTTCCATTTTTGAACATGCGAAAAAAGAAGTGTTTTTCAATAATTTGCAGCCTTAAACGGTGATGAGATAGAAATTTGGTGACTTTTATGTAAAATTGTACGCCCGATTTGATGGCGTACTCAGAATTCCGAAAAAACGTATTTTTCATCGAAAAAAACACTAAAAAAAGTTTTGAAAACTCTGCCATTTTCCGTTACTTGACTGTACATTTTTTTGAAACATGTCATTTTAAGGAAAATTTAATGTACTTTTCGAATCTTCATTGACCCAGAATTCGTAAAATCGAGATAACTCGTGCTTTACAACTTTGTAGAACATTGTTACACTCTAAAAAAAAACCTTGCAAAGGTTGAAAAACACGAAATTTTAAAATGAAAAATTATGTTCTTATTAAAAAATGACCCTTCTGGGTCAATATAGATTCGAAAAATTCATTAAATTTACCTTAAAATCAACTCCCTCCGTGTACGCACGAGAGCATGCAGCTAGTGCTCAGTGCTCCATCGTTTTTTTCGATTTTTTTCGCCGTAGTTGATTGTGGTTACCCGCGAGTTTGCTTCTCCAGCATGCCAAAGGCCGGCCGTGGCCGTGGCAGTTCGAGTGCGGCCTCGAAAACCCCGCGAAGTTCGTCTTCCGGCCGTGTGCAAAAAGGTAAACAAACCAACGCCATGTCGACCACCATCGCGCAGGGGAGCGTGAGCGCAGAAGGAATCGACAAAAAGTTACTACACCCCGGATATGTTCCAAGATCACCAGTGCGAACCCGTTCGGGTACCTCCGGTGCCACGACCAGTGGCACATCAACATCCGCCAACATTCCCATCAGGAACGAGTTCCAGATGCTGAGCGACGACGAAGAAAACAACAACAACACCGACGGTAGCAGCACTACCGATGACGACGACGACTACGATGGTCGTGCACGGAAAAAAGTGCCGACGCCAAAAAAGAATAATTCTCCAACGGAACGAAGACCACCTCCAATTTTTGTTTTGGACACGTTGGCGGACGATGTTGACGAGTTGCTGGAAGGCCTCGGATATTGTCTGAAAATTGGTAAGTCGGCAGTGCAAGTGATCACACTGAATAAAAAGAGCTTCGACCTGGTGTTTGAAGAATTAAAGCGTAGCAACTTCAACTTCTACACATTCAACCCCGAGAAGCCCCCTGTTAAGGTCGTCTTACAGGGTTATCAAGACCGTCCTATCTCCGACCTGAAGGGTCACCTTTCGGACGCCGGAATAAAACCGCGGGAGATTAAAGTGCTCTCGCGCAAGACAACGGTAACAGGTACACACACACTGTACCTGTTGTACTTCGACCGCGGCACCGTCAAGATCCAAGACCTGCGGCGGACTAAGACGTTGGACGGTTTTTGGGTAAACTGGCGGTTTTACACCAAGAACCCGACGGACGTAGCGCAATGCCACCGTTGCCAGAAATTCAGCCACGGCTCGCGGAACTGCAACCTCCGGCCCCGCTGCGTGAAGTGCGGTGAGTCACACCTCTCGGAGGCGTGCGCACTGCCACGAAAGGCGGACTTGAGGGACAAGGCAGAACAAACCAAGCCGCGCGTAAAGTGCGCAAACTGTGACGGCAACCATACCGGCAATTACCGCGGATGCGTCGCGCGCAAGGCCTACCTCGAGGAGCAGGAAAAGAGGAAGAAGAAAGCGTCCCACCCTCCTCAGCGAAGTACGAGCGCAGCCGTTCCTGCAGCTGGACAGCTTACGGTTCCAGCGGAAAACTCAGCGTTCCCTCCTGGTTGGGGGCGTTCGTTCGCCAGCGTGGTCGCTGCCGGTAGCGGCAGTACGGCCCAGCAAGAAGTCACCGGGGAAGATCTCTTCACCCTGCCGGAGTTCTTTGCTCTCGCGGGGGAGATGATGACGCGGTTTCGGAGCTGCCGGAACAAGGCAGAACAATTCCTGGCCCTTGGGGAACTGATGATCAAACACATCTACAAAGGATAAATTACCTGTGATCTAGATATAAGCTTTCTCTTCCTCTATCCCCTTTCCTTTGCAATTTCTGTAAGTTTTTTTTATGGTTTTTTCTTACTCTTGCTAGTGCCTTAGTTAAAGAAATAATTGTTCCTAAATGGATTATGATGCAACACACAGCTGTAAGGAACTCCAAAACTCTGTTATGCACTTCAAAATAACTCATTGTATCTTGATTATTCACCAATAAAACCGAATTGAATTGAATTGAATTTACCTTAAAATGACATGTTCCAAAAAAAAAAAAAATACAGTTGAGTAATGGAAAATGGCATAGTTTTTAAACTTTTTTGAGTGGTTATTTCGATGAAAATTATGTTTTTTTTCGGAATTCTGAGTACGCCATCAAATTGGGCGTACAATTTTACATAAAAGTCCCTTTGACACCAAATTTCTATCTCATCACCGTTTCAGGCTGCAAATTATTGAAAAACACCTCTTTTTTCGCATGTTCAAAAATGGAAGGGGTCGTACCGCCCCTCCGTCACGAGATATCAAAAAACGGACCTTGGATTCGTGATCAGAGACAAAAGTTACCCCTTAGGACAAAGTTTCACGCAAATTGAAGAGGGGTCGGGGCAACTGCTGTGTAATTGGCGGAGAATTACCCATTTGAGTTCTAGAAATAAACTCAACTCACAAACTGGACTGAATGTTCGTTATTTTCGGGAACGACAATTAAAAGAATTGAAAAAAAAACGTATTTTCAAACTAATAATCTTACATAAACAAATATTGTGAAACTTGGCAGAGATAATCGTGAATACATCTGCTTTAAACAAGCTGCTTCTTGGAAATATATTTTTTCCAGTGCTTGAGAGAGGAGTCTCCTTTGAGGACGAAGAAAGTTGTTTACGCCTCATCCGTCTTGAAATCGAAATCCCTTTCAAGTAGACGAAAACAGCGAACGTCGATGGCGATGCAAGTCAATCAATGCGAGGTTGGAGGCAGCGCGAAAGAGGAGAGGTTAAAAATGGCCTCCACCCCCGCACTTTCCACTCTAAAATGACGGCAAATGTTTCCTCGATTTTTGATTATCTCAAATCGGATTACGAGCACTGGCACACCGGGATTAAGGATGTGCTGTGAAATCGTTAGGTCAAGTTATTTCCTCACATAAAGATTACGACGACGACGACGACGGGGACGAAGACGAAGTGAATGTCGATGAAGACATTTTACCTTGCTTTCGTCCTGAGGAAAAGAGAGAGGGGATCGTAAATTGAAATATCTTCGCCACCGATTCTCGGATGCCATTTGCGGCCGAACGTCGGAGTGGCTTTGGGAGGGAATGGATTACTTTAAACTAGTTAGCTTTCGTGGAACGAAAACAAAAATACCTTTTGAAGTTGACGTGGGTGAGATCTGGATTCTTCAGATTAATGATGTCTATTTGGGTTTTGAACATCTCCCTGGTTTGAATTGAAAAATGATGCCTGAATATTACCTTAAGCCCTTAAAAAAGCAATTTAACTTCAAAACAGCTTCCAAGGTTGCAGCTTTGATCAACATTTTAATGATGTCCTCCTCACTAGTCCAAAATCAGCTCAAAATGCCACCACATCCCATCGAAGCTCGCGAGTTTAACGTGTATGATACCACCACTATCATCACACAGTAAAGTGAAGCTTTATCACGGCGTAAAATATTCAATGCATTTTATCTGGAGCCCGGCACACACGAACCCATGAAGCTCGAGGAGAAGTTTTGGCACAAGCGAAAACACCGAACCACGCTGCGCGTGTGACACCGGTGCACGTGTACATCGGGGACACTTTGCCATGTAGCTCGTTATCATAATTCTGCGAAGGTGCAAGCACGTGGCACAGTTGGGTATTTTGACAGTTTGAGAGGAAAGGTTGAGAATAAAATACATTTTTCTTGCTAACAATTTGGAATCAAAATTCATGTTACAGAATCGTCAAACACATTTTCCTGGTGCTATTAAGAACTGTAATCATAAGAAATTATGCTTTCTTAAATAATTGAAATTATTTTCCAAAATGCTTCCAATTTAGTCATTCCAGCTTGTTTATCATAATTTTGAAAAAAAAAAATAATTTTGAAAATTAATATTGTCAACATATTTCATGATTTTTTCTATCACCAATCTTTCAACTCAACTACAAAAAAAATCCCTGTTTATTCCCACTGTACCAAAAAGCTAAAAACATGCACCGCTCAGAATCAACTGATAAGACCCAGTCAAAATATTTACACCTATGTATAAACAGATCCCTCCCATCAGAAACCACCTTTTACCAGACGACACGCTGCACGCTATCGCGTTTATTGCAAATATCAAAGTGCAACCAATGGAAGGCACTGATTTTAACAACCCAGCCACCTTTCAGGACGGAACATCCCCGTGAGCTGGAAGCTCGCAGGGAGACCAAAGCTGGCGCCCATAAAATTGTTCTGCCAAAGTTTCATTGTAACGCGGAAATTTGCTCTGCGACGACGACGATGTGACAAAAAAGAGACTCAGGTCCTGGGGGAAATTCACGATATCACGGCATGTCACCGCGGTGAATTCCGGCCTCTCTTGGGAAGGGGGCAGGTTTGCGAATGCTTTGAGGGAAATCGCATCAACTCGCTAGGGGGGGATCGTCAACGTGTTGTCAGTGGTTCGTGTTCCGCCAGTCCTTTGAACTCTGAACTGAAAGGTCTATTGGGAATCGAGGGGGGAGGAGCGGGTTGTGGGACTGAAGAAATGGATCTGTGTACGGTGTTGGCGAAATTTCCATTAAACTGACTTTTAATAAGTTTCTGAACAAAACCATCGTTAGCCAAAGCTTCTGAGAGAAAATATAAGAACCTTTGAAAAATTTAAATTTCCTGAAATGTTGAGAGCTTTACCCATTTTGACAGCTTTACAATTTTTAAACTACCGTCATCAGGGGTGACATTGGGTCTGGGGGGTGAGATTGGGTCATACAAATTTCAGCATTTTTGTATGACCCAATCTCATCCCCTTCCTGAAACCGACCTGGACATATCTACCGTAAACCGGGGTGACTTTGATAGGATTTCAATTTGTTTTTAGAATATTTTCCAACAGGTAAGGTTTTTCTCAAGATTTTTATTTTTAAAACATGTACTGGGGTAGACCACACAAAGTCCATACACTTTTTCGGAAAAAAAGTTTTTTCAATAATGTTTAGAAAAATAGTTACGTTAAAAATTCTTAGTTTAAATTCCGGGGTGACTTTGATAGTCATAGTTTTTCTTGTTAAAATCATATTTAAGATGTTTAAACTTTATTTGTACGCTAAATGTACCATCACTAAAGTAGCTGATATAGTTTTTAAGAAAAAAAAAACAATGTTTATATTTAGTTAACTAAGTGTATAAGCTTTTTAGCAAAATACATATAAATTTTAGGTAAAATTGTTAAAAAGTCGGAATTTTGCCTGAAATTTGTTAAAACTAGTTTTGTTTGTAAAATTATCGATTTATATTGCATTTTATACTGAATTTGAAGCACGAATCACAAGTTTTCACATTTTACATGAAATTTGTTCAACTGAAATTGCCTATAAATTTAGAGAGTTTTTATAATTGTGTTTCAAAAACACATATTATTTATTTTTACAAACTTTTTTAACCTTCTCCTAGTGGAAAATTGTCCAAAGAATCCGAAAATTCAATCCGTTTTCCGATTAAAAATCATGTTCATTGAGAAAATCATGACACTTTGAGAAGTTTAAAATAATGACTTTCATCAACATTTTCTTAACTATAGTTAACTAACTTTTTAAACTTTTCAAAATTTTATGAAAAGTTCTTCTTGAGGTACTTTGAACACTTCTCTACCACGGTCAGTATGTTTCTAAACCATTCCTTACGTATTTTAATTGTACTCTTCATTTTGCGGAAAAATCGCAAACCTATCAAAGTCACCCCGTTTTACGGTATCAATTTCATGAAGTTTGATATGTCGGATGACAGGGTTTCTTGCATATCCCGGAACTGTCCCCAAAGGGATACCGGTAATCGGTTCCAGATTGCCCAGGATAGATCAGCGAACAACGGCATGACTAAGGCTACTAACTCTTGCTGAACAAAATTCCGTACACTTTGCCGATATGGCACCATGATATAACAAAAACTGTCAAGAAAAAAATTATATAAATTTGAAATAAAAAATAAAAAAAACTGTCTCATTTTAACATTTCACAAATTTTACTTTGCTTATGACTTGCACGTTTAAAAATATTCACAAAATTAGGCATGACCATAGATTGACATATCTATCAATTTCATGAAGTTAGATATGTCGGATGATAGAGTTTCTTGGATATTCCGGAAGTGTCCCCAAGAGGCCACCGGTAACCGGTTCCAGATTAACCAGGATGCACGGTCAAATCATTCAATTTTATGAAGTTTGATGTGCAACACGATGAGGTTTCATAAAAAAAAGTCAAATTGGCCTTTCATCGGGTATCTGGGAATCGGTTCCAGGTAACCCGGAACTGGTCAGTAACACTCTAGGCTAGTTCTGGCTATCGTGTTGTGTTTTTAGTAAGTTTTATGGATCAATTTCAACTATCGTTAGTGTAATAGTATCGCATAAAGGGGAACTATACCCTTTCTAAGCCTTTTTCTATTATCGGCCTATCAGCACTTTGATCATGAATTACAGCTTTCATAAAGTGTTTTTGACTGTTCCAAAGTAATAAATAGCTCAAATAGAAGTGAGCAAGCAACTCTCCATTGTTGATACATCTGAAAATGTTCATTCAATAGCGGAAAACGACAAAAGTGATGAGAATCGGTCGAACGGCTTAGAGTGATTAAAATCGGTATATTTCCCCTACGTGAAAAATAGTTTAAAAAAGTTCCGGATTTCCAGAACTGGTAGGTGACCTGGCCCTGACATTATTATATAAATGCCTGTCGATTGCAACCTAGAGCATCCTGATTGGTTGAAATTTGCCGGAGATACAGTTCGTCAACGTTGAGGTCTCAAAAAGGTCTTTTTCGGTTGTATCAGATTCCCGGTGGCCACAGTTCCGGGTTTCCAGGTCGGTTCCGGAAAGGAGACATCTTATGCTTTGATTTGATATCAGGAGAACCGGTTTTGGTCAAAAACTGGATTTTTGGCGAATGGTAAGGTCGAAAGGACCCCAATACCGTTAAAGAAACGTATTTTATGAACGCTCCCCTAGTCCAAAGTTTATTTGTTTTGTAAAATGTGTATTTATCTCTACTTATATTTAGCTCTTAACTGGCAAAGGTTATGGCGAATAAAATTTTCAAAAAAGTCGAAAAGGACTCCAATTCCGTAGGAAAGTTAAGTGCTTCAGGAAGCTTGACAGATTCACAAAGCTTGAAAGCTTGAATAAAATGTTAAGAGCTTCAAAGCTTTAGAACTGCTCGAAAGTTCGAAAAACTCACAAAGTTTGCGGGTTTCACAAATCAATAGTGCAACAAAGCTTCATGAATTGCAAAAGCTCAACTAATTTTTCATTATTTTTTTTAAGCTTCAAAAGCACTCACAAAGTTTGGCAGTTCACATACCTTCTGAATTTCTCAAAGCTTGAAAGCTTCACAAATTAAGAGTATTTCACAAAGATTAAGGTCACAAAGGTTTAGAGGTGGGCAAAATCGCTCTTTTTTAGGAGCCGCTCATTTTCGTTCGCTCATTAAAAAGAGCCGCTCTTTTGAACGGCTCTTTCGCTCTTTTTCAAAATTTGGATGAAAAGGTTTTTTTTAAAGAATCGTGTGATTTTATAAGTTATTTCACATTGGACTTTTATAAATTATTTGATAAAAAAAATTAAACTGAAAACGAGAAGATGCCCTTGAAAACCATAGGTCTTGGTGGTCTTCATGTCAAGATTTCTACTCTGAACCTAAACATTCGAGTAATAGAATGGCATCCAAACTTAAATCTTAGATGCCGGAAAAATTGCTTGTAATTTTAAAATTGTATTAATTTCTACATGAATTGAAATAATGGTAATATTTTATTTGGAGAAAATATTCTGTGAACTTTTTCTACATTCTGATTGAATCGATAAATATTCAGCATTCAGTATTCAGTACATTTTTGGTAAGATTTTAACAAATCATTTACTTTTGGGATTAATTTTTATAAGCATTGACATTTTTGAAATTGCATTTCCAATTCTAAAAAACAAATTTAATACTAATTTTTTTTGAAAATTCAATAAATTATATTTATATCAAAAATCATGCCATCTTGAAACGGTTCTTTCAAAAGACCGGAGATTAAAAAAGAACCGCGGTTCTTTTTTTGTGAGCCACGGTTCGTTCGCTCTTTTCAGTGATCCGGCGCTTTGAGCAGCTCGCTTTTTTTTTGCCCATCTCTACAAAGGTTGAGCACTCACATAAATTGAAGATTTACGCAAAGCATATGGATCAACATTTAAAAGATCTTTAAAAGTTGAAAAATTGCTTTACATGAATTGCATTAACAGCTTAACACTTCAACGCCCAACTCATGTCCAACTTACACGGACGCGCAAGCCTCCCAAAAAACGGTAACTTCAACTCGCTGGTTCTCGGGCATTACTCAACCAATCGAGCCGGTTCTGGTTTCCTGGGATTTGTAAGATTGTCTAGATGATCCTAAAAAAAATTCAGAACTTGATTTGAACAAATCTGTAATTTTGGCGACCGAAAACATCGTTCCAGCTTTTTTTAAACGACAGCCTCCGCGGAATTTTTGACGATTTTTTTTTACACGCGAAAAAAAAATTGGAACCATGTTTTTGATCGTTAAAATTACAGGTTTGATCAAATTGAGTTCTGCAAAGTTCTGGGATCATCGAGACATCCTAACAAATCACTGAAAAAAAAATTGTCTTGATTAGGTGAGTTATGCCCGAGAACCAGCGAGTTGAAGTTACCGTTCCAACTTTTTTGGCGCCTTGGGCGTTGGAATGTTAAGCGACCCAGATTTTAAAAGCTTGACATAGGTTAGAGCCTCAACAAGTTTCCCAATTCTCTAAAGTTTTATTTCTTTATGAAGAAGTGTAATTGCGATAAAAGAGCACAACCTCGCTGAAATACTCCCATCGAGAAAGAGATAGCAGTGCATGGACTTCTTTCAGCATTACAACACCGACTTCATGTAACGTTGTCAAAGTACACGTGGGGAGCGACAAAGCTGCGACACGTGGCTGATGGCGGTGGAGGCCAAGCCGAATCGCTAGCTCAACAGAGCACGCTAAATGGCGCAAATGTTTGGTAAAATGTAAATTGCGATATTAAAAGGAGAGCATTAAGAGGGAGGCTTGACTCAAGGGAACTCAGCTAGAAGATGTACCAGGAAACCGGAAGCACTCGCGCGGACTGATAAACTCATTGAAGGACTTTTCTCCCTCTAGTTCAGTGCCGTCTGGGGGAGTGGTGAAATTGAAATCGATTACGCGGGAATCGAGGGGGGTACACGTGCATCTTGGGTAAAGTTCTTGAAGAGCTGAACCGAATCGTGTGCGGTTGTAGCGTTTAACGCTGCAGATGGGACTCCGCTACAAAGTATGGTGAGCCAAATTGAATCTGGGGAAATTTAAAATTGAATTTTACGGTGCGGGTCGCATATGGTTGGAAATTGCTGTTGTCTACTTTGCGGGGTTGGTGATATCTTTAAAATTCACGAGCCAAAGCCACTTCCAGCAATCGTACCAGCTCAAACAAGCTCATTTTGGTGCACTTTAGCAGATTGAATGAAATGTGACCCTTTCAAAATTCTGAAAATTGCCGCAGGCAACGCACGAGAAGCAATCAGAATCCCCCAACCATAATCGTACATCCCAACAATGAAACTGGAGTGCAGGGGGTGGGGTTAAAACATGACGGATATCCTTTTCGCTGTTATTAGAAAGTGCTGTATTATTCAGCTCTCTGTTTCATTCCAAGAAGTCTAGGATGACGAGGGCCTGTCTGGCCCGCACGGGGTTCGCTCACTCATTGCCGGCCGACCCGGAAAAGCACAAACGTCAGAACAAGTATCCTTTGCGAAAGAAAAATGGTTCCGAATCGATACAACCCCAAACTTTGATAAGGCAAATCACGTTTTCATGCTCATGTTTTTTGGGTTGCTGCTATCCGGTTTCAACCGTGATGGTTTGAGGGGGAAATTTGGGTGAAACGGGACTCATGTCTTTAAATGTACAAGTTTTCAAGCCTTAAGAACTTCAAATAATGAATTCTTTGATTGATTCTCAATTCTTCAATTCTTCAATTCTTCAATTCTTCAATTCTTCAATTCTTCAATTCTTCAATTCTTCAATTCTTCAATTCTTCAATTCTTCAATTCTTCAATTCTTCAATTCTTCAATTCTTCAATTCTTCAATTCTTCAATTCTTCAATTCTTCAATTCTTCAATTCTTCAATTCTTCAATTCTTCAATTCTTCAATTCTTCAATTCTTCAATTCTTCAATTCTTCAATTCTTCAATTCTTCAATTCTTCAATTCTTCAATTCTTCAATTCTTCAATTTTTCAATTCTTCAATTCTTCAATTCTTCAATTCTTCAATTCTTCAATTCTTCAATTCTTCAATTCTTCAATTCTTCAATTCTTCAATTCTTCAATTCTTCAATTCTTTAATTCTTTTTTTCTTCAATTCTTTAATTTGATGCCTCTGTGCGCTCATATGCTAACAAGATAGGAAAACCAGCAAACTTAGTACAAGAAAGCAAAGAGGTATCGAAGAATTGAAGAATTGAAGAATTGAAGAATTGAAGAATTGAAGAATTGAAGAATTGAAGAATTGAAGAATTGAAGAATTGAAGAATTGAAGAATTGAAGAATTGAAGAATTGAAGAATTGAAGAATTGAAGAATTGAAGAATTGAAGAATTGAAGAATTGAAGAATTGAAGAATTGAAGAATTGAAGAATTGAAGAATTGAAGAATTGAAGAATTGAAGAATTGAAGAATTGAAGAATTGAAGAATTGAAGAATTGAAGAATTGAAGAATTGAAGAATTGAAGAATTGAAGAATTGAAGAATTGAAGAATTGAAGAATTGAAGAATTGAAGAATTGAAGAATTGAAGAATTGAAGAATTGAAGAATTGAAGAATTGAAGAATTGAAGAATTCTCTACCAACTCACACGAAATCGGGAAAAGTTGCCCCGACCCCTCTTCGATTTGCGTGAAACTTTGTCCTAAGGGGTAACTTTTGTCCCTGATCACGAATCCGAGGTCCGTTTTTTGATACCTCGTGACGGAGGGGCGGTACGATCCCTTCCAATTTTGAGCATGTGAAAAAAGAGGTGTTTTTCAATAATTTGCAGCCTGAAACGGTGATGAGATAGAAATTTGGTGTCAAAGGGACTTTTATGTAAAATTATACGGCCGATTTGATGGCGTACTCAGAATTCCAAAAAAACGTATTTTTCATCGAAAAAAACACTAAAAAAGTTTAAAAAATTATCCCATTCTCCGTTACTCGACTGTAAAAAATTTCGGAACATGTCATTTTATGGGAAATTTAATGTACTTTTCGAATCTACATTGACCCAGAAGGGTAATTTTTTCATTTAGAACAAAATTTTTCATTTTAAAATTTCGTGTTTTTTCTAACTTTGCAGGGTTATTTTTTAGAGTGTAACAATGTTCTACAAAGTTGTAGAGCAGACAATTACAAAAATTTTGATATGCAGACATAAGGGGTTTGCTTATAAACATCACGAGTTATCGCGATTTTACGAAAAAAAGTTTTGAAAAAGTTACTTTTTGCGTTTCTCTTTGTTTCGTCGTCCGTGTCTGTCGGGGGGTGACCATGAACGGCCATGATAGATGACGACCAACTTTTTCAAAACTTTTTTTCGTAAAATCGCGATAACTCGTGATGTTTATAAGCAAACTCCTTATGTCTATATATCAAAATTTTTGTAATTGTCTGCTCTACAACTTTGTAGAACATTGTTACACTCTAAAAAATAACCCTTCAAAGTTAGAAAAAACACGAAATTTTAAAATGAAAAATTTTGTTCTAAATGAAAAAATGACCCTTCTGGGTCAATGTAGATACGAGAAGTACATTAAATTTCTTATAAAATGACATGTTCCGAAATTTTTTACAGTCGAGTAACGGAAAATGGGAGAATTTTAAAACTTGTTTAGTGTTTTTTTCGATGAAAAAAACGTTTTTTCGGAATTCTGAGTACGCCATCAAATCGAGCGTCTAATTTTACATAAAAGTCCCTTTGACACCAAATTTCTATCTCATCATCGTTTCAGGCTGCAAATTATTGAAAAACACCTCTTTTTTCGCATGTTCAAAAATGGAAGGGGTCGTACCGCCCCTCCGTCACGAAATATCAAAAAAACGGACCTCGGATTCGTGATCAGGGACAAAAGTTACCCCTTAGGACAAAGTTTCACGCAAATCGAAGAGGGGTCGGGGCAACTGCTGTGTGAGTTGGCGGAGAATTACCCAATTGAGCAATTCTCTACGAAATCGGTCTTTTTTCTTAAATTTTAATTTTTGTATTTTTTAATCCGGCTGAAACTTTTTTGGTGCCTTCGGTATGCCCAAAGAAGCCATTTTGCATCATTAGTTTGTCCATATAATTTTCCATACAAATTCGGCAGCTGTCCATACAAAAATGATGTATGAAAATTCAAAAATCTGTATCTTTTGAAGGAATTTTTTGATCGATTTGGTGTCTTCGGCAAAGTTGTAGGTATGGATACGGACTACACTGGAAAAAATAATACACGGTAAAAAAAAATTTGGTGATTTTTTTATTTAACTTTTTATCACTAAAACTTGATTTACAAAAAAACACTATTTTTAATTTTTTTTATTTTTTGATATGTTTTAGAAGACATAAAATGCCAACTTTTCAGAAATTTCCAGGTTGTGCAAAAAATCACTGACCGAGTTATGAATTTTTTAATCAATACTGATTTTTTCAAAAAATCGAAATTTTGGTCGTAAAAATTTTTCAACTTCATTTTTCGATGTAAAATCAAATTTGCAATCAAAAAGTACTTTACTAAAATTTTGATAAAGTGCACCGTTTTCAAGTTATAGCCATATTTATGTGACTTTTTTGAAAATAGTCGCAGTTTTTCATTTTTTTAAATTAGTGCACATGTTTGCCCAGTTTTGAAAAAAATATTTTTGAAAAGCTGAGAAAATTCTCTATATTTTGCTTATTCGGACTATGTTGATACGACCTTTAGTTGCTGAGATATTGCAATGCAAAGGTTTAAAAACAGGAAAATTGATGTTTTCTAAGTTTCACCCAAACAACCCACCATTTTCTATCGTCAATATCTCAGCAACTAATGGTCCGATTTTCAATGTTAATATATGAAACAATTGTGAAATTTTCCGATCTTTTCGAAAAAAATATTTTTGGAATTTTCAAATCAAGACAAACATTTTAAAAGGGCGTAATATTGAATGTTTGGCCTTTGTGAAATGTTAGTCTTGATTTGAAAATTCCAAAAATATTTTTTTCGAAGAGATCGGAAAATTTCACAAATGTTTCATATATTAACATTGAAAATCGGACCATTAGTTGCTGAGATATTGACGATAGAAAATGGTGGGTTGTTTGGGTGAAACTTAGAAAACATCAATTTTCCTGTTTTTAAACCTTTGCATTGCAATATCTCAGCAACTAAAGGTCGTATCAACAAAGTCCAAATAAGCAAAATATAGAGAATTTTCTCAGCTTTTCAAAAATATTTTTTTCAAAACTGGGCAAACATGTGCACTAATTTAAAAAAATGAAAAACTGCGACTATTTTCAAAAAAGTCACTTAAATATGGCTATAACTTGAAAACGGTGCACTTTATCAAAATTTCAGTAAAGTACTTTTTGATTGCAAATTTGATTTTACATCGAAAAATGAAGTTGAAAAATTTTTACGACCAAAATTTCGATTTTTTGAAAAAATCAGTATTGATTAAAAAATTCATAACTCGGTCAGTGATTTTTTGCACAACCTGGAAATTTCTGAAAAGTTGGCATTTTATGCCTTCTAAAACATATCAAAAAATAAAAAAAATTAAAAATAGTGTTTTTTTGTAAATCAAGTTTTAGTGATAAAAAGTTAAATAAAAAAATCACCAAATTTTTTTTACCGTGTATTATTTTTTTCCAGTGTAGTCCGTATCCATACCTACAACTTTGCCGAAGACACCAAATCGATCAAAAAATTCCTTCAAAAGATACAGATTTTTGAATTTTCATACATCATTTTTGTATGGACAGCTGCCGAATTTGTATGGAAAATTATATGGACAAACTAATGATGCAAAATGGCTTCTTTGGGCATACCGAAGGCACCAAAAAAGTTTCAGTCGGATTAAAAAATACAAAAAAAATCGAATGACCGAAATCCTAGAGAACTGCTCAATTGAAGAATTGAAGAATTGAAGAATTGAAGAATTGAAGAATTGAAGAATTGAAGAATTGAAGAATTGAAGAATTGAAGAATTGAAGAATTGAAGAATTGAAGAATTGAAGAATTGAAGAATTGAAGAATTGAAGAATTGAAGAATTGAAGAATTGAAGAATTGAAGAATTGAAGAATTGAAGAATTGAAGAATTGAAGAATTGAAGAATTGAAGAATTGAAGAATTCTAGATTAAATTTTCAAAACAACCTATCCCTCATGGGTTTCCTATGCAGATAGGACCTTTTGAAAATTTAATCTAGAATTGAAGAATTGAAGAGTTGAAGAATTGAAAACCTTCAAATCTACATGTATCCAAATTCGGAAATCTTCAAGTCCTTTTCAAAAGTTCCATCAAACCCCACAACCCCAATCACAATCAAGCAGGCTCATAGCCCCAACCAACAACATCGGAAAGTGCTCTGCTCCGAACGAGAGCGATATAGGACACCCATAACTTTGATCCAAAGATGGTTCGGGCCGGAAAAAAGGTTCTGTTTTGATTGCAAACAACCTTGTTCGAGGCTCGCTCGCTTTGGTTTGCTGGAAATTTACGAGCAAATAGCTGTACATCATCGGGTCGGAACAGGTACACCGACTCCTTCACACACACAACTCATATTATGTATGGTAAATTTAAGTGGATGATAGCGCCTCCTTCTGCAAATCTACCCCGGTCCGGTTCTGAGCTCTGTTGCAAGATTGTTGCTTCTCATATTTGTCTAAGCGATCTCTCCTCCTCTTCGGCAAACCAAACCTCTGAAGGCCGGGCTCCGAATTCTCTACCCCTGGTAGAATTAAGCAATCAATAGAAGCTTGTTTGCGTCGAGCATATAAAAGACACTTGACTTCTTTCGTTCGGTAGCAGACTCAGTTTGATAGCGCCTTCAACCATGTTCAAATCAATCGTAAGAACTTTCTACCTTTTCCGGAAAACCTAACTTTTCGAACCCTTTTCTCCCCCCGCAGATCCTGGCCGCCCTCCTGTTGACAACCTTGGCCGTGGCAAGGCCCGCGGCGGACGACGGAGCGGCCACCATCGTGAAGCAAACCCAGGAGGTCAACCCGGACGGATCGTTCAGCTATGCGTTCGAAACGAGCAACGGGATCCGGGCGAGTGCGTCCAGCCCGGACGGCGGTGCCACCATCAGCGGGGAGTACTCGTGGACGGGGCCGGACGGGGTGACCTACACGGTGCGGTACGTGGCCGACGAGACCGGGTTCCACCCGGAGGGGGCGCACATTCCAAAGTGAGGTGGGACTGTTTCTTGAGGGGAATTGAAATAGTTGAATTTTTAGAACAAATAGTAGGCAGTTGTGAAAATGCTTGTAATATTCTGTAAATAAATGCAAATGAATTTAAAAGTTTCTTGAATCCTATTCAAATTATGAAAAATTGAACTTCGCTTCATCACAAAGTTTCAAGTTTGCTAACAGCTGATCCGGAGCTTTTGGTACGGTATGTCCAGCGTCCTTCCTCTCCTGTTGATTCTATGAAATGTGATAAGGCAACGCAGTAGGCATGGCCACTTTAATTTTTGTAATACATTTTCGAACTTCCGAAATTTAAATTTAAAATTATTACCGCAGTGAAAAATTATGAAAATTGTTTGAAACTATTTTTTAGATGGATTTTAGTTTTTTATTTAAAAAATGCTTGTTTTTTTGCAGTCGGGATGAATTACAAAAATAGATATCATTATAATCAGCAAACTTTATCATCAAAAAAAGGGAAAATTGAAACGTGATCGTTTTCTCGACAAACAACGCTTTTGTGGGTAAGATAATTCAATTATCTCGTTGTTTGAACTCGTGTCGCTCCAATTCAAATAAATCCTTCCCCGAAGCCAAAAACCGTCACCCTTATGACAATTTCCCTCGCTGATTTCTCTCCACTTCTTCAACATTAAAGTATTGCAAAAAAAAACTGCTTTTGTTCCGCACCAACCCAAACAAGAAAATTCCAAACCGGCAACGGTCTGACCCCAATTCAATTCAAAAAAAAAATTAAACAAAAAAATCACCACAAAGCATTTCCTCCCTTACTTTTCGGAATTTTCCTCTCACCTGTGCGGGGGAGATTTGTTGACTTTTAAGGGGCGAATCGAGGAAAAAAGCGAGAAACTCGGTCGAATTACTTTGCTGTCACCTCCCTCAGCAAAGGACGACGACAATGATGATGGAAGGACCTTTATTTTTTTCCGTGGGAATGCGGCGTTGTTTCTTTTGCCAAGGTTCTGGCCCGGAGGGTGATGAAAATTTCAGTGAATTACCTGCAAAGAGAGAAACAGAGGAAAAACAAAGCTAATATTAGCGGAGGTTGACCTTCGTGCGATTGTGATTGTTTAGTTTTTTTTTGTATTAGTTGTAAAAATCTAAAAAAAATGCTTCTATGGGGCTATGCTTTGATGAGTTGTGAAAGCTTTGTTCAAGACCTGCGAGTCATTTTCTAAAAAAGTTTATCCAAGATGACTGTTGAAAATTGCAGCAGACAATTCAGAGTTGGTCCCTCAAATCCCCACCCAAATTGATGAACTTTTCATCTTGTTAAAACTCTTGTCCTACAAAACCCGCTGAGAATTAAAGTTGGGAAAAAGCGTCACTTTGTGATTCTTTCTTGAGAAAAATGACGCAGTTGGCCCTAATGAAGTGAAATGTTCCTCATCCCCGCAGGAGAAGATTGCTATCCGGTTGGACCAAACGGAATTACGGAGAAGCATCCAGATAGTGGTGCAGTAAGATAAATTGATAACGACGAATAAAGGCATCATTGTCGGCGAAGTCACAGGGATACGGAAGTTCTAGTGGTGGTAGCTTGTAGAAACACACTTGAGATATGGCTTATCGGGGGAAAGAAATGTTGTTATTTCTTGTCTTTTCTGTTGCAAGCGAATTTGTAAGAAATTTCATTTTGTTTGCTGGAAGCAACTATGCTGAAATGGAAAGGAAAACTCGGAACCGAAATTCGATTTTCCGACGCGGACAACGTTAGCCATAACGAGATGAAAGTTAGTTTTTTCTCAAAGTTTTTGCAGAAAAAGCTAAAATCTTCAAATCTTCAGAAATGAGAACGATCTCAATAGCATTTACAGATATTTTTTTTCCGAATAAATGATGCCTATCTCCACGGAGAAAAATGAGTTACTTAAATCGAGAACAAACGTTCATGAAATTGGGAACCACGAACAAAGTGGTTATACTTCATGGCACGTTTTACCAAAACAATAAAAAAACTACAATTTGAACACTTTGTTTGTAGTTCTGAATTTTATGAACTTATTTTTCTCCGTGTGCTTACACATTTATGATAAAAAAAAAGATTTTTTTTGTTTCAATCAGATGAAAAATAAAACAAAAATTAAAAATAAATCAAAAAGTTTGCAGTTTATAGTGCCCAGAAACACATGAAATCATGGTTATTTCAAGCAACTGTGCCGAATTCAAGTGAATTTGGTGAAGAAATTTTTTTTTCTATGCAAATATTACTTGTCTAAATCGCTTTTAACTTTTATGGATCTTGTTGTAAAGATTCCTATGCGAATTTAACTTTTGGGTTTCTTTGAATGGAAATTGGGTCACCACATATTTGGGTAACAAATCTTAAAGTTAATTAAATTAATTATAAAAATATATTCAAAACTACAACATACTCGATTATAAGTGGGTTAATATCCTCCGATTTTGCTCTTATTTGTCTCAAAGAACTAAAATACTTCAAAAATCAAGTTTTTTAAACATTTTTCCATATTTTGGGTACCCTATTGCAGCTGTAAATAGAAATCATGATTCAAAAATGGTGTCTTGAGTACATAATTATCACTTAAGTGGTTATAACTCGAGACAGGGTTACCAGATTATCTCGTTGGAAAGGTCTTTCAATTACCTAACTAACGATGTATAACATGATGATGTTTGGTTCAGTTTACTGCCATTTATTCAACTTCCGAAAATATGCGAAAACACATTTTCATACATAACTTTTGAACTACTTATCGAAACTTCAAACAATTCAATAGCACCGTATGGGACCCTAAACCAAGTCGAATGCGACTGGTTTGGTCAAAATCGGTTCAGCCAGTGCTGAGAAAACTGCGTGACATTATTGGTCACATACACACACACATACACACACACATACACACACACATACACACACACATACACACACACATACACACACATACACACACATACACACACACATACACACACACACATACACACAGACATTTGTTCAGTTTTCGATTCTGAGTCGATATGTATACATCAAGGTGGGTTTTCGAGCTTTAAATAAAAAGTTCAATTTTAGAGCAGGATTATAGCCTTACCTCAGCGAGGAAGGCAAAACTTAGAATTTTGCGGTACTCTGAAAATTGTTTGAATCAAATGAAAAAAAAAAAACAAAATTTGCTCTGTACAATTTTTTATGTGTTATTTTTTGGATTTGCTTACAGAATTTTAATCAGTTCACCCAAACGGCGGTCGCATGATTGTGATGCATGGCGGCATGAAAGTATATCAGAATCTGCATGAAAACTGTCCTCATGCATTTTTTGCGATATAGGGGTATGACATTTTTGCCCGTTACCGACAATTATCGACATTACCGACAGCTTTTTGATTGTATTTCACAAAAAAAAAACCTTAACAGAACGAGGATTGAACCACCAACTTCTTGGTTATTGATCCGACACGCTACCACCGCGCCATGGACGCTTGATGAAATGAGATTGAAAGAGCACCAACATAATCTTCTCCCTGAAGTGTTGCTCAGGGACGGGCCAGCATTATATGTGTTGGTGAGAACTGCAGATCGCAGAAATGTTTACACGCGGGCAAAAATGATCTACGGGCTTGCTGCAAAAAATGTTATAAAATGTGACATTTTCTGCAGCAAATCCACTGTTGCAGATTTTGAGATATATTTTTCCTTTGGGTGTTGAATTAACGAGCTATCCTAGTTTGATTGTTATTTTATAAATAAAAATATCAAAATAATATTCGAAAATATCTCAAAAATGGAACACATTATACATTCTATCAATATCATAGTCATAAAAATAAAATGAAAATAAAGATAAAATTTTGTATTTCAACAACGTTTAGGAAGAATTCCATTTGTAACGATGTTTTATTCTTTGATGTTGTTTTAACCAAAAATGAATTTATTATGAATTGGAAAAAAATCTCCCTTTTAACCAAAATAAATAGATTATTTTACGTTACATGCAATTTATTCAACGTTTTTTAATTATTTATAAACAGAAATTTAAAAATAAAATAGCTTAAGCCGCTTTGTTTGTGTTTACTAACATTTGAGTTTCTTATTAATTGTTTACACTTTGTAAATTTCTTTGATAACATATTTGTTGCCCATAACATTCTTCGGGATCAGTCACAAAAACTATAATAGATTTTGCATTGGCCTCATTTAGGAAAATAAATAAAATATGCTGCAACAAAAATTCTCAATTTGTAAAACATTATAAAATAAATATATTAAAAGATCACTTTTGATTCAAATATAAATTAAATGGTTGATTGCACAGTAAGTTAAAAACCCAAGTAACAAAAATTAACAGGAGTTCTACAAGTGCACTTCAAGATAGCTACTGGACCGAGGCAAGATAATACTCTCTTCAAGTGCTCTCCAAAACTTCTGAAGAAGGTTTAAGGATAATTTTTCCCGTTTACGGTTCAAACTGCTATGCCGTAGATATCTTAAAGTGTGCACTTGTAGAACTCCTGTAAAATTTAGCTACTTTGGATTTCTGATACTATATTGAAATTCATTTAGAGTAGTTACACACTTTGAAATATATCAAAATTTCATATTACAGAAAATGTATTAAATCCACTAAAAAGATGATTTCCTATCCAAGCCATAAAGATATTTCATGATTTATGTGAGTTATGGACGATTTATGCTTCTAGTTTTGCCATACGCAAAGTGAACTTTCAAACTTTCTGAGCTTTTTTTTTCTTAAAATTTGAGGTGAAACTGCATGCCGTGTGCATGATAAAGCCAAAAGTAGAAATCTAAAATTGAAGATTTTGTTACATGGAAAACATGAAAATATTTTTAAATATTTTGGCCGGCTTAAGGCGCCTTCACAAACCATTTTAGACAATTTGGTGAAAAACGAACGAATAACATTAATGTCAAGGCTTTTTAACTTCGTCATCTCTCCTAAAATTCCAATAAACTTTTTCCCAAATTGAAATCCATCAGGCCAAGATGCGCCCAGCCATTTTCATTTCACCTCGTCACATTTTCACCCTCCAAAACCAACTATTCAACAGTTTGATTAAATTAGACTGTGTGTAGGTTCTTTTTCCCCCTTTCCGATGCCAAAAAAAAAAACACAAAGATCCGCCCAAGAAATGCCACTTTCGTCACATTTTTGTCACATCAGTGTCACCGGTCGCCGGTTGGCATGCCGGCTGTGTTGATGAAATAAGAATCACAAATTGAGGTCAACCATTTGCCTGTAGGGGTTGCTGTGGGATAGTTTTCCACTCCTCTCTTCGCACATTTCCATTTTCATCATCACCTTTTTCGCAGATGGCTATCTTTATCCTATGTTTTTTCTTGTTTGTTTGCAAATTGCAATACAAAGGCGAAATTTGAAATAATTTGGCTTTAAGCTGCTTGCGAAATTTTGTATAAGGAGTAATTTAAATCTGTTCTCGATCCATCTTAGTCGAACTCCATGGAACAATTACTTCCATTATTGGGACAAAGACCTTGGGATGGTTCTCCGGAACAAATACTTCCCCGATAACATTCTTCAGTGTAGATTTCTCATCTTTAATGATTCATTCCATTTTCGCACACACGCATACACAACACCCAATCCCAGGAAAAAGCGTCCTTCCGGAAAAATCTCGAGAAACGAGAGGAAAATGCCCGAAACTCAACAGCCATAACAAAGCGGGACGAATCCGGGCAGCTGAGGAGCGCGTTCCATTTTCGGAGGATGCCATGGGAAACGAATGATAAAAAATCAATAAACCCAGAAAGGACCCAGCACCCCCGCAAAAAAGGAAGGTCCCGAACACATTTAGCATGCCATCCGTCGTCGTTGACGATGACGTCGAACGCCGCCTGGCCCGTTTGTACGACTGGGTGGAGGGGAAAATTAATCACAAAGATTTTCTTGCTGCTTTATTTGGTGGTGGTGAGGAAGTAGCTGCACGTGGTCTGTGGCGTCGCCGGAAAGGGACGGAAAATTGGGTGGAAAAATATGCACACACAAAAAAAAGCTTCACAAGTGGGGGCGAAAGCACTTCCGCTGCTGCTTTCTCGAGCGTTTAATTATTTTATCACCTTCCACTTTGGCACCTTCTGATTTGGGATGATTTTTTTTTCTGTCACTGATTTTGGCTTTATTTTTGATGGAAAAAGTGTCTCCGCAGTAATAAGTAATAAGAGTCGTGATTTTGTGAGTGCAAATTTGGGTGCTTTGGCCGGGAAAGGAGCTTTTGAAGTGTTTTTGCATTTGAAATGGCATAATTAGGATTTTTTGTTTTCACTCGATGCCATTTACTTGGAAAATTGGACAAATCTTTTTAGAATGGAAAATACGGAGAATATGTTTTTTTTAATATTTACTAGCATTTGCGAAATTTTTTTTTTTCATTTGCCAGATATTTTGTTTTTGATCATCATCATTCTGTATAAATTCAGGTTAGGCAAATGCAGTTAAAGTTATTGGGTAATTCTCCGCCAACTCACACAGCAGTTGCCCCGACCCCTCTTCGATTTGCGTGAAACTTTGTCCTAAGGGGTAACTTTTGTCCCTGATCACGAATCTGAGGTCCGATTTTTGATATCTCGTGACGGAGGGGCGGTACGACCCCTTCCATTTTTGAACATGTGAAAAAAGAGGTGTTTTTCAATCATTTGCAGCCTGAAACGGTGATGAGATAGAAATTTGGTGTCAAGGGGACTTTTATGTAAAATTAGACGCCCGATTTGATGGCGTACTCAGAATTTTGAAAAAACGTATTTTTAATCGAAAAAAACACTAAAAAAGTTTTAAAAATTCTCCCATTTTTCGTTACTCGACTGTAAAAAATTTGGAACATGTCATTTTATGGGAAATTTAATGTACTTTTCGAATCTACATTGTCCCAGAAGGGTCATTTTTTCATTTAAAACAAAAATTTTCATTCATTCATTCATTCATTCAACCCCTTATGTCTATATATCAAAATTTTTGTAATTGTCTGCTCTACAACTTTGCAGAACATTGTTACACTCTAAAAAATTACCCTGCAAAGTTAGAAAAAACACGAAATTTTAAAATGAAAAATTTTGTTCTAAATGAAAAAATGACCCTTCTGGGACAATGTAGATTCGAAAAGTACATTAAATTTCCCATAAAATTACATGTTCCAAAATTTTTTACAGTCAAGTAACGGAAAATGGGAGAATTTTTAAAACTTTTTTAGTTTTTTTTTCGATGAAAAATACGTTTTTTTCGGAATTCTGAGTATGCCATCAAATCGGGCGTCTAATTTTACATAAAAGTCCCTTTGGCACCAAATTTCTATCTCATCACCGTTTCAGGCTGCAAATTATTGAAAAACACCTCTTTTTTCGCATGTTCAAAAATGGAAGGGGTCGTACCGCCCCTCCGTCACGAGATATCACAAAACGGACCTCGGATTCGTGATCAGGGACAAAAGTTACCCCTTAGGACAAAGTTTCACGCAAATCGAAGAGGGGTCGGGGCAACTTTTCCCGATTTCGTGTGAGTTGGTAGAGAATTACCCTATTATTTCTAAACATTTTGAAATTATTTTTTCTAAGTATCAAGGGAGGTATTTTAATTAAAAAAGAAGAATTTGATTCTCTCTATTGTAAAAGTAAACAAAAGTATTTAGTGTCAAATGTGTGTCACCAATACAGATTTGACTCTCCTCTTTGTGGCGATTTCAATGAACAATTTAATTTAAAAGAGACAAAATTGAAATTTGATTCTACAAAAAAAGAAGAAAGAGGAATATCGAAATAACAAACATAGACAAATAAGGAGTGGACTATATTTTTGAACAATTTATAAAATATTTGATTATAAGTCACAGTTGGTAAAACAAAAAAATATTTTTTTTATCTTTTTAGAGATGATATTTTGAAGAGAAGAAAAGAAAAAAAAATGTGGATACCTGTAAAAAGAAAAATTAGTTTTTGTTTTTACAGGTATCCACATTTTTTTTCTTTTCTTCTCTTTAAAATATCATCTCTAAAAAGATAAAAAAATAAAACTAATTTTTGTTGATTGTTTTGCTAACAATTCAGAACAAAAAACTTGAAATTGGCTGAACTTCCGATTAAGAAAACTTGAAATATTTTTTGAAATTGTCTGAATTTCCGATTAAGAAAAATTAATAGTTTGAATATGTTTGAGATTAACAATTCGATACAAATACCGAAAATGTTCAGAAGTCTATCAAAGGAAGGAATTTTCTTATCGGTTCGTTGTCTGAAGCCAAGTTATGGGTTATGATGAGGACAGTTCAACAAAAAAAAAGTATTTTTTCAATAAGTTTTTTTTTTCTCAATGCACAATAAATGTTTTGCCTTTCTTACAAAAGAAAGGTTTAAGGTTTGCTTTTGGAAAAACGCTTTTTTCAGAAATCTAAAAAAATTCGTGCACGGCGAGGATTCGTCCCAGGAAAAAATTCTATTACTAAATTGAAGGTTTAGATGCGCTCTTTCGATTGAATTTTGGCCCGAAACCCGGAACTCAAAGTCTGATTTTTGAGAGCTCTTTTTCTGAAAAACATGAGCGATGTCTGTATCCGCTCTTAAAAATTTGTGTCTTCCATCACTGGAAAACCGCTCGTAAAACCCACAATTTTTATAAATCAGATCTATAGCCGTGGGGTCGGAGACGAACATTTTATTTTTCGATTCACAATTTTCGACCAGTAAATGTGGTCAAAGCCATTTTTAGAGGTTTTTTTTAGACTATTTTACAGATAACACTATCAAATTTAAAGAATTCAGTTTCAAACAAAAAGCCATTCGAAAACATGCGCCATAAACTGTTTGGGCCCAAAATTTGAAGCTTTTTCAAAATGTATTTCCAGAGATTTTAGTGTTTTAGTATTTTTCGTCTTATTTTTACCCTATTTTTTCCTAATACATTTTTGGATTTATACAAAATCATATACTGAACATCAAATTCGAAGTCCCGGCTCGTTCTCGCTCGAAAGCTCGACAAGTCGTCAAGTCGAAGCTTCAACGCCAGAGCTTCAACGCCAGAGCTTCAACGCCAGAGCTTCAACGCCAGAGCTTCAACGCCAGAGCTTCAACGCCAGAGCTTCAACGCCAGAGCTTCAACGCCAGAGCTTCAACGCCAGAGCTTCAACGCCAGAGCTTCAACGCCAGAGCTTCAACGCCAGAGCTTCAACGCCAGAGCTTCAACGCCAGAGCTTCAACGCCAGAGCTTCAACGCCAGAGCTTCAACGCCAGAGCTTCAACGCCAGAGCTTCAACGCCAGAGCTTCAACGCCAGAGCTTCAACGCCAGAGCTTCAACGCCAGAGCTTCAACGCCAGAGCTTCAACGCCAGAGCTTCAACGCCAGAGCTTCAACGCCAGAGCTTCAACGCCAGAGCTTCAACGCCAGAGCTTCAACGCCAGAGCTTCAACGCCAGAGCTTCAACGCAAGAGCTTTTACGCTTGCGCGTTTTACGCTGCGCGTGAAAATGTTCTTTCTGGCTTCTCATAATTGGTCGACAAAGTGCAACAGCGATACATATTTTTTTAAGTTAATCATAGACTAACAATAAAGACTGAGTACCCTTTATTTTTTTTCTAATAATGTCAATCCAATTTGTTTTTCTTAATTAAATTTAAATATCTTTCGACAAATGAACTTCTGAAGTTAAAAAAATGGCATTTGAGGTTTAGCCTAAAAAGATTCGAAGCTTTAGGTAAAATTTTCACTGAAAAATTAATTGCACCAATATATTTCTCGGAGTTTCATCATTTTGTAAGAAAAGGCTCTATTTCACCTCTGGTGATATTAAATCGGGTTTTTGTAGGTCAAAAAAGCAATTTCTGAACCACGAAGAAGTCTCAAAATTTTTATTCATGATTTTTTTTAACATTCAAAATATTATCTTTTTTTTGAAATCGTTTTATAAAAGCGAAATTAAAATGCAATTATTATTTGAAATAATACACAAGGCGCGTGCCGTTCAGTGATATAGCCATTAAAGAGGTTAATTGTAGGTAGATAAACCGTATATTTTAAAATTGTTTTAAATTTATAAAATCAATCAAATAGTTGCAAAGATCGAGCATTGCAAAAAATAAGAAATAAGAAAATTTACATTTTTCATATGTTTTTCAATGAGCCTTAATTTTTCAACTATTTTCAATGCAAATATAGTAGTTTTTGCAACAAGTTGCAAAAAGGGGATTTTTTCAGCACGAGTCGTCCATTTATCCAACGAGGTTCACCGAGTTGTATAAATAAGACGAGTGCTGAAAGAGTCAAGTTTTGCAACTAGTTCCATATGAAATTTCTAGTAAAATTTTCATGTATTTTGCCAATAAATCATTTAAATAAAAAAAAATGAAAAGTGTTACTTTTCGAAACAAGTGCTGAAAAGTTCAACTTTTCAGTACCCATTTCAGTGCTGAAAAGTAGAACTTTTCAGCATTTATTTTGAAAAGTGTTGCTATTCGATTCTGTCATTTTTGGTACAAAAAAGTAGTCTATTTCGTCGTTCAAGAATGCATAGCATAGCATAGCATTGGTGTAGTCTATTTCGTCGTTCAAGAATGACAGGAAAAGTAAGTAGTTTCACGACGGAAATGCAAAAATAATTTTAAAATTTTCCAAATTTTGAAATTGAAATATTTTTTAATTTCAAAATATGGTCAAACATATCAAAGAGCTTAAATTTTATTCCTTTTGAAATGTTTAATTTTGATTTTGAAATTTAAAGAATATCGCTATTCGAAAGATTGGAAAAATTCGAATGATTTCATTTTTAATAATGAAAATTGAACCGATTGTGGCCGAGATACCTTCACTTGAGCAATCATGGCTGATTGGAAAATACTGGATAATTTCAACTTGCTAAACTTTCATTCTTTGTCATGCTTTAACTCAACATCTGTCCGATTTTTGAAGTCTTGAAAGGAATTGCATAGATTTTCACAAAGTTGAAAAAACAATATTTTCAGAGATGGACACCAATTTAAAACAAAACTTCTACCCCAAATGACAAAAACATTTTATCGAAATAAAAAATGAAGAGTACTTTTGGATTGCAAATTTCATTTTTCTTTAAAAAATGTGTAAACAAATTTGGGATGCACTTAAATAATTTAAAAAAATATCAGAATATTTTCTAAATCTAAAAATCTAAATTTTAAAATCAATTTCCATCATTTCAAAAGTCGCTTGAATAAGTGCATTTTCACCTTATCAAATGTGAGGAGAAATATGAAAATTTAAAATTATATTTGCACGAAAGATTAGAAAATTTCTCTAAAGTTTCGTTATTGGCAATTGAAATCAGTCAAAAGGTTGCTGAGATGTGTTCAACTTTACATTAGACACTTTATGGTTGAAATTTTATTGTTTTTATTTTCAGAAGCTATTCGCTTTATTGTCAAAACGCAAAAATTTCGATTTTTTAACCATGTTTAAAAAATAATAACAGGATCCGTATAAAACATAAAAACTTGTTTTTTGTTTCATTTATTTTTTATTTTGTCATAAATTTTATGCTCAAGCCACTTGTTTACATAAAAATCCTTTGACTTTAAATTTCCCCATTCAAAAAAAATTAACATAATTAGACAACATGTTTTTTTTTAACACACTTTCATTAGAATCACATATTTCGGAACAACTTCATTGGAGTTCGGGTTGGTTGACGAAGTTTGACCCTATGAAATTCGATCAAGTAAATATCCCATTTTGCTATTCCATAAGTAATGAGTTCCTTAAGCCTGTAAACCTCAACATTCTGTAATACTCTCTTGTTTCCTGTCCCGAAAAAAACCAACATCATGTGCGTGCGTGCGTGTGCGTAAATTTTCATTATGGGCCAATGAAATGCCATTTTCCTCCCCCTTCGACGGGTCGTCGAATCTTGCGTGCGTATAAAATGTGTACCATCAAAGCCCCCAAAAAGCCTCTGCTTCTTCGAGCACGGGCACAAATTGAGTGGAAAAACCCAGCAGCAACATCGAGAAAAAAAGGGTTCAAGCGTCAGCCGCCGGCGATGAAAACATGATACTTTTAGGCTTAAGTGAAAAATATTATCAATTATTAAAGTGATATCGGGGTTGAACGGAGTGCGGAAGCCGAAGAAAACTTTTCAGACCATGCGCTTTCTGTTTGAAGGGAAAAACTCCAAGAAAAAAGGATTGCAACAAGGAAAGTGGAAAAAAGGAGCTTGAAAAGGAGGAAAAGCCCAAACCCAGACCAAACAATGGAAGCCGAAAGAATGCGGCTTAAACAGTCTTATAAGTTGTAAGACAATGGAAACTTTGTCATTGTTTTTGGCCTTGGCGGCCAGGGGCAGCCCCCTTCCGGCTTCGGGAAAAACCACACACCTGAGAAAAGTGGGCTGAGAGGGAGAGAGTCAGCTTTGTTTACCACCCACTTTTCTTCCACAAACTGACTTTTTTCCCGCTCGAGCAGGCGGGCTTTTCATTCGGAGATTCGCCGCCATTCTCTCCTGACACAAAGAGCCAGCCCGCGCCATAACAACACGTTTTTATTCGCTCGATTGTTTCTGCCCGTCGTCGGGTGAATCCTTTGTCACCGCGTGGCAGCTGCCACGTGGCCAGGTGGAAACAGGGCCGTGGCGACGAGAAGGATACAGTTTGCACTTCTTTTGAAAATTTAATGAAAATTTCAATTTTCTCCCATCCGGCAAACCGACTGGGGGAGGATGGTGTATCGAGCGTAAAAAAGCGATTGTTGTTTATGGACTTGAAAAGAGAGTATTTGGTAAATGTGGGCCATCCCCCAGAGGGGAGGCGTTTTAATTTTTTAAAGCACTTTGTATTTGCTGAAATAGATGAGGACTTGGATCTGTGAGTTTTCGCGATTTAACGGAACGCGTGAAGTCCGTGAAATGTTTGTCTCTCATGATTTATGAGTATGAATTTACAGTATCTGCAAAGAGTAAGAAAATCAATTGTTTTATCAAATTGAAAACGAAGTTGACTTTATAGCTGTCGGCCACCATTGCTAGTACCAACCACTAATGTCTTCCTTTTTTATCTACATGGACTTCGCCGCCCTGGGCTCCTAAGTGTATGAAAGTATGGCACGGAGCGACGGCGCCGAATACCCATATTTACACAAAGAATTTTAGAGCGCCCGCCGCGGGATTCGAACCTGCGACCTCTGGATTGGAGTCCAGTGCGCGGTCCGATTGATCCACACTGGCGGGACGAAATTGACTGTTTTAATAATCGAAAGATGAAACTTTGACTTTACTTGGGCATTAGAGTGTAACAAAAATGACTTTTTGGCGGGCATTCAAGGGTTTGTTCCGGTGGGCATACTAAGCTCAAATCCAAAATATGAGCTTGATTGGACGTAACAGGAGCTGGCGCTCCGCCATTCAATTTTAAATGGGATTTAACCCGTAAAAAAAGATGTTTTCAAAAATGTTACTTTTTGAGGTATTTTGGCCACTGAAGCATTTATTTTCAACATCATTGGCGTGTAGGCCAGATCCTTGCGCATCTTTTAGTATATATAACATTGAAATTTGGAGCACCCTGGAGCTCGGTACAGGCCTTCAAAGTTTGGCATTTTTTCGAAAAATCGGCTCCGGCAAAATCAAATGGCGTCTAGGGCGTCGCGAGGCGCGGCGCATATCTTTTTTGCCGGGACCGATTTTTCGAAATAAATGCCAAACTTTGAAGGCCTGTACCGAGCTCCAGGATGCGCGAGGATCTGGCCTACACGCCAATGATGTTGAAAATAAACGCTTCAGTGGCCAAAATACCTCAAAAAGTTACATTTTTGAAAACATCTTTTTTTACGGGTTAAATCCCATTTAAATTGAAGGGCGGAGCGCCAGCTCCTGTTACGTCCAATCAAGCTCATATTTTGGATTTGGGCTTAGTATGCCCACCGGAACAAACCCTTGAATGCCCGCCAAAAAGTCATTTTTGTTGCATCCTATTGGGCATGCAAATATATAAATATCTAATTATCTAATCAATTTTTTTTTTCTCTGGCGAACTTGGAGGTTTAAAAGGATCATTACGTCGCCGTCGTGCTAACTTGTCGTACGTGCATTTTAGGCCAAATTGAGTTTAGAACGCCATTTTGTGCATCACACAATGCCACATCTTTTGACCTTCACAGATCCCCAAAATTCGATTTCAACCCTAGGATATTCAATGAAAACCAAAAATGCTCAGAAAATTTTTGTCACTTTTCATATGAAAGAAGTCGTGCTATCTTGTCACTCCCTGAAAATTGATGTAAGTGCGACAACTGGCCAAAGGGATTTCAGGTCAGGATGCGTTTGACGCACGTACAAGTTAGACTACCGTAAACATTTGTAATTACACGGAGAAAAAAGAGTTCCCAAAATCGTGAACACCCGTTCATGAAATTGGGAACCACGAACAAAGTGTTCAAATGCCATGGTACGATTTTCAAAAACGTGCCATGGAATTTGAACACTTTGTTCGTGGTTCCCAATTTCATGAACGGGTGTTCACGATTTTGGGAACTCTTTTTTCTCCGTGTATAACTCGGGACTCCAGCAACCAACTTCAACCAAACTTCGGGACAATGCACAGAATGGTCAGCCAAACAAAACGTGTTTGTTATTGTTTACATGGCGTGCTCTCGTTTTTGTTTATTCAAGGTCAAACAATAAAACTCGTTTTTCTCGGAACGTCGAAATGACGGGTGCGATAAAATAGCACGACGACGTTGATTAGGAAAAATTGTAAAAAGTAAAAAAATATTTATTTTTATTTCTCTTTTTAACACTAAATTTTTAAATTCTCAATATCATGGGACAAATTGGCATCTATGTTACCATAGTTAACCCTCTACAACCCAACCTCGCCTTTAGACGGGCTTCGATTCAAAAAATCACCAAAAATCAATTTTTCAACCAATTTAAATCTTTAATAAGCATTAGAAAGAAGGTCTCTTAAAATTTTAGAAAATGTATGGGTTGGAAATTTTACTTGTTTTATGTGACTTTGCCAATGTTTTTAAAAATGTCAGTTTTTTTAGGGGTCAACTTTGGCTGTGTTTTTTGCTAACATTTCCTATATTTTAAGTAAAAAGAAGTATGCAGTATTTTTTCTTGTGTTCCAGACTATGCCACTACGCATTTATTTACAATTTATTTGATAATGGTGCCATTTTATAGCAGAAAATGTGAAAAACAAGCAAAAAATTGAAAAAAGTGACTGTAAAAACATGAAAAAATTAGATAGGCAAAATCTAATGATAGGAGGTGCTAGAATAAGCCAAATAATACCAAAAACAAACATGAAATAAACAAGATAAGTGCAAATTAAAATACTAAAAATGAAGTAAGAAAAAAATAAAACAAGAGATGTAAAGTTTTTCGTAGAACAAAAGTTGCTCAAAATGACCTCCTGAACTTGGGGGAAAATAAAAATTCTCGAAAAAAAAATTTGGGCAGTAGAGGGTTAAGATATTTTGAATAATAGTATTTTTTGAAAATATTGCAGATCTAGTAAATTTAGTTTTGAAAATCATGTTTAGATGCTTGATAAAGTTTGCAATCGAAAAGGGCTTCAAAAATGTCTTCAGTGTGCACAGTTTGTAATTAAAGACAAATTTTTATTCATTTCTCAAAAATTCAAGTTTCCCACTTCTTTGAAAAAAAGTTTGAGTATATTTTTTTTTCGAAAACTGAGAGTATCATTCAAAATTATCTTTTGATACCAAATTGCCCAAATGCCACCTTAAAAAATAAATTAAAAAAGAGTTTTCAGTGTCTCTAGTTAACCTTTATTTTTCAACTGAAAATTCTCGCGGTTATTTGGTTTTATTTTAATAGTGAAAATAGGTTTCATTCATTAAGTACATCACACTTAAATCATCTGATCTTTTTAATAGAGCAATTTTCTGGGAAATCGGCCAACTTTGAGTTTTTATATTTTTTTCATTTGGCTAAGATTTTGTGGGGACCATCCCTATTTTTTTTGATTTTTTAGAAAAGTTGCGATTTTTTTTCAAAGAATAGAAATTTAACCTGCAATTTTTTTTATCTATTGTTTTGAATTTAAAATTGAATTTGCAATCGAAAATTGTGCTTCCGAAACTTCGTCTAACAAACATTGAAGATTGAACCTCTGGTTGCTGAGATACAGCGGATAAAAGAAAAAACATTCAAGAAAATTTATTCTTTTAAAGTCCTACCAAAATAGTCTCCCATTTTGTAATGCCAATATTTCAGTAACGAATGGTTTCATTTAATTCCGATCGATTTTTTTTTAAAGTCTGTCATTTTTAAAAGCACGATATACTCATTATTACGTCCTTTTGAAAGGTTAGTTTTGGGGTGGGCATTTCTCGAATGGGATGAACTTTATCAACATTTCCGTATAATTCTTTTAAATTGCCATTTCGATTACGATTTAACTCTGATATATTTTTATTTTGTTTTTCGATTCCGTTATTAAAAAAAAACAATTCTCCAAAAAAGTATAAATCAGCGGCATTTTTTTTCCGTACTTCTCTTTGGTTAAAAAGTTGTGCAGTTAAAATGTATCAAAAAAAAATCGTAAATAAAATAATACAGACTTTTTTGCAAAAAAAAGTTAATTTATAAATTGCCAATCATACTTTACAGAATTTCAAACTTTACAGAATTACAGCTGTCAAAATTGTATGAAGACTGGTATAGGTGAACCAATGACACAAAATTGCTTTTTTGCTCATAGGAAGAGTCCAAAAAAGTTTGAGCAAAATAAAAAAAAATCAGATAAATAAACAGGTACCGGATTCGAGAAAATTGCTCATAGTAACATTTTAAAATTTAATTAATTCATGTCTAATGTCTAATTATGTCATTTAATTCAATAGGCTATAATACTAATTTTGGACTTTTTAATATATGAAGCTTGATAATTGTTGTTTTTTTTTGTTTTTTTTTAATTAGTTAATCGTGGGAAAATATTAAGCAAATTTTAAATAATACTTTATTTAATAAGATCATCAAAAGTACCTTGATAAACAGTACCTAATTGAAGTAAAGCAAATTTTTGTATTTTGAAAATCCAAATAAATCTCAAATAATACTTATTCTAGAAAAACTATTTTGGGAGGATAAAAATTTGATCGATACATATAGACTTCTTTTTCCATGTAAATTTATTTAAATTTATGTTGAAAAAGTGCCATTTCAACCAAAAGTATGTAAATTTACACATTACTCCATGCAATATTACACATTTTTCTAGACAAAAAATCTGTCCACATTTCCATGATATTTTTTTACTGTGTATGCCAGCCACATAGCTCAAAAAACTTGCAAAAATCTTGATTTAACGAAGATTTAAAAAAATCTTGAAAGAAGTATTTATAACACTTTATTTAATTGGTGGCTTTCATGACTTGATGAAAAATATGTTTAAAAAGTGGTCGTGACAAGTTTAAAAAACTGGGACCAGAATTTTTATCAATATTAAGGGATTACATAAGGGGCTAAAATGTCAGAGGTTGGTTTGAGCACACACTTAAACTTTTTATCAAAATCTGTTTTCAGGGCATTAAAATATACATTTTCATCTTATTAGAAAAGCAAATTTGAAGACATTTGGTTGTATCATTGCCGAGATATAGCTATTTGAAGTTAGCAGTTTCCACGATATCTCAACATTGCTTCGACCAAATTGGCTCAAAATTTTGGTGAAGACTCGTTAAACCGGTCTCGTGTGCATGACGAAGTCCGGTTTTTAAAAACTTTATTTAATAAAAAAAATAAAAATATTTTTCTGTTTTACATATGAATATCGCCAGTTTTTGATTTTTGTATTTTTTGAAAATTCAAAATTTCAAAATCGGGCTTCGTCATGCACACGGGATATGTCTTGGGAGTCTTCACCAAAAATTTCAGCCAATTTGGTCCGTCCCATCTCGAGATATCGTGGCACCCGTAAATCAACTTGGTATTCAGAGAAAAACGCTCAGAAAGTTAGACAGTTGGCTTTGCGCATGGCAAAATTCTGAGCCTAAATCGGCTCTAACTCAGTTAAATCATGAAATATCTTTGTGAAACTTTCAGGAGTGATTGAAAATCATCTTTTAAGTAGATTTAATAAATTTTCTGTAATATGAAATTTTGTGATTTTCTACATGTATGTAACCCCTTAATCTACCATGATGAAATTTCAAAATACTTCAAATTAAACTGGGGAAGCTCACCCTAGGTTGAAGTAACAACCCATCGACACAACATCGCCACTAATTGTCACTCGTCCAAAAATAACCCACGACACACATCACGTAACAGATTCACTCGAGGTCCATTTCGGCTCTATTCCCGGACCAGGTCGTGCCGAAAATTGAGCCACTCTCGGAAGCTAAGTGCAACCCTCCGGCCGGATTCGCCAATTTCGCAACAGAGACCATTTTTGGGCCCAACGTGTGTGTCTGTGTGTGCACGCATCAATTATTACCAAACATTAGCGCCGGGCTGGGCTCCTTTGCATAATGGCCAGGGTCCGAGTGCGCACTTCTAAGGCCGCTTCCCAAACGGAATTACACGGCCCATCAACTTTCACCTTCTACACTCTGTCTGGCCGGCGCTGCGGTTTGCGGAACTCCGGAACCTTCGAGATGTGGCGGTACCGTGGGGTGGGGTCATCTAAATCCGTACAATTCAAGTACTGAAGAGTCCAAATCGACCCCTTTCTACGGTTTGCAGATGATGGTCACGACGACGATGACGCCAACCTGGGGTCAGCAGCATCCACCGGTACCCGAGCATGGGTAAATAACATGGGAAATGCGTAATAATACCTTTCTCTGGTATCTATACCAAATTTTGGTATTCCTGGACCCTTTAAAATTTGTCTTAAGGATTATGCAAGAGCAAAATGTGCTATCATACCAATTAAAGGTATTGTTTTGATATTGCAAAATTGCAGAATTTGTCAATGGTCGAACACCACATATTGGTATTCTTTTGGTATTACAGTGTTTTATCAAATTCCTCTGAAACTATAGGAAAATTTTGACCAATTTTGACAAAATAATTAATTTTGCGCTAAAATAATGTCTCAAAGCGAATGCTTTAATTGAAAACCGGAAATTTCAAACTTGATTTTAAACATTTTTGATATACCCCCTAAAGAAATGACTTGAAATTGTTGAAAATTTTCTAAGTCAGGATGGCACATTTTGGTATTATTTTGGTATTAAAGTGTTTTATCAAATTCCTCTGAAACTATGGGAAAATTTTGACCAATTTTGACAAAATAATTAATTTTGCACTAAAATGATGTCTCAAAGCGAATACTTTCATTGAAAACCGGAAATTTCAAACTTGAATTTAAACATTTTTGATAAACCCCCTACATAAATGACTTGAAATTGTGGAAAATTTTCTAAGTCAGGATGGCACATTTTGGTATTCTTTTGGTATTACAGTGTTTTATCAAATTCCTCTGAAACTATGGGAAAATTTTGACCAATTTTGACAAAATAATTAATTTTGCACTAAAATGATGTCTCAAAGCGAATGCTTTCATTGAAAACCGGAAATTTCAAACTTGATTTTAAACATTTTTGATATACCCCCTACAGAAATGACTTGAAATTGTGGAAAATGTTCTAAGTCAGGATGGCACATTTTGGTATTCTTTTGGTATTACAGTGTTTTATCAATTTTCTCTGAAACTATGGGATTTTTTTACCAATTTGGACAAGATAATAAATTTTGCGCTAAAATGACTTGAAAAAAAAACCAAATACTTTGAAAAACGAGTCAATCGAAAGATTATTGAATTTTGGTTAATTTCAATCCAGTTTTATTTTAATAACACTTATTTTTCAATCTTGTTATTTTTCAGAATCTTCAAGAACTTCATGCACAGGCCGTTCATCAATGACAAATGCATTCGGTGTGGTGAAGAATATCACTAAGAACAACATGGAATCATCAGGTGAGTAGATTTGGCTGTTGCATATGGATCATTTCCGTTTTTTCACTAACTGCAACTGCTGCACTAAAAATGGTATGAAAATACCAAATTTTGGTATTACTTGTGCAAATATCAGCGACCAAAATGTGATCTTGGTTGCCCAGTAATAGATGGTAAAATACCATCAAATCATACCAAAATCATGTATGTGGAAGACCACAGGAATACCAAAATATGATTTTCCAAGGGCGCGGGAATACCTAAAAATTAAACCATGGCAATACCAAGTTTTGGTATTCAAGCAATGTTAAAAAATTCAGAAGACCTCAACTTGGTATTGAAATGGTTTTATTTTGAGGTATTATTTTACCCTTGGAATAACATGGTTTGGTATTGTTGTGCCCTTCCACATACTAGACTTTGGTATGATTTCATGGTATTTTACCATCTATTACTGGGCAACCAAGGGCACATTTTGGTCGCTGTTATTTGCTCAAGTAATACCAAAATTTGGTATTCCCGTGTTATTTACCCCTGCTCGGGTAGCCCGTTGTTGATTGAAAACACGCCATTGAATTCATTTGGCGAATGGCATCGGAGGCCTCTTCACCGTCATCGGTAATTGCCACTGATGAATCTTTGCCTGGCGACTGAGTTGCGAGTGAGCGAAAGGTGAAAGAGCGTTGAACCACGTCTGCCTTGTCGTATGAAGTGTCTGATGTTGACTGCGAATATCTTGGGGTCGATTAAGTTGTTGTCCTAGACTCAACCCCGGGGGCGCATCCCACGAGGGAGACCATAGGCGATGTCCGGTTGCTGGTGCGTTGCATAATGCCAATTACCGGAGGGGGAGATTTTATGACGCGAGCATTCGATCGTCGCCGGATCGTAATCGACTGCACTAATTGGTCATGGTGGGCTGGTAGTTTGGTTCGCGTGCCGATTGGTTTATTGAGGTAGTAAATTTGAATAAAATATTGAAGAACCGGGCGTCGTTTTGACACTGTTGTTAAATTGTTGACATTTGAAAAAAAAACTTGAAAATATCTTGATGAATACAGCGAATATATCATAGTGCAGGTATTGACGAAAGGTCTGGCGAAGGCGACATTGTAATGTAAATTTTCTAGAAATTGACGAAATTGTAATTCCAATAATCATGTTAAGGCTAGTGATTTTTTACGGCGAAAAATTTAAATTACGTGGAATGCCAGTTTCAAAACATTGGAATTTCACGGTACTCTAAAATTTGCCTAAAACTGACGCAAAATTGTGATATTTAAGAATAATTGTGTACAGCAAAGTTAACTCAACAGTTATCAGTTGTTTGAGATATAAAATATGAGTTAAGATTCTAAACGTGAGCTAAATATTACTTGAGATTCTAAATGTGAGCTAAATATTACTGAGATTATTGAAATTCAATTTGCTAAAATCCTTTAAAAGGAAGTAAATCCTTCAATATCTAAAAAATAATCACATCTAATCGAGTAATTCGCCGAAAGTAGAATTAGTAAAATAAGAGATACATAATTTTTCAAGTTTTTCAGCAAGCGAAATATGAGTATTTAGCTAAAATTTCATTTAAAACAGTTCTGTTTAATATATGTTATTGAAAAGTCCAGAAAATTAGAAAATGTTGCTTTAAATTTTTAACAACATAAACAGCTTTTTTTTAACAGAATTGTTTTCAGACTTTCCATGCAATTTATTCACTCTGCTTAATTTTTTTAAAGAAAGATTCGAAAATCAATTGCTCAGCTGCTCTGCTAGAGCGTCCAATTTCCCGTCCCGGGAAAAAAATTCCCGGGAATTCCCGGGATTTCCCGTAAAAAAATATTTCCCGTTTCCCGGGAAATTTATAAATTTCCCGGGAATTCCCGAAATATAAGCGGAAGTATACAATTTCTTAATTTTTTGGACCCATTTTTTTAAATGCTATAGAAAAAATGAAGAAACCTTGCTTAATGAAAATAAACTATTACAATTCAGGTAAACTTTTTAAAGAATAATTGGATATCGAATAAAGAATATTTAAACCCTTTACCGCCAAAGCAAAATTTAGATTTTTTTGCAAGAAGAATTACTTCAATTCGATCAAAAAATTTAAATTTTAGAAAAAAAATTATAGAGCACTGGTGCAACAATAGATGTTAGAAGGTTTAACATAAAAAAAGGTAGAGGGATGATGTCAATTTTTCTTAAAATTTAAATCATGTTTTCGTTCTATGAAAAAAATTTGACAGAAGTCAATTATAAACCTTAAAACCACGTGGAAAAAAAAACATTACAAAATCATTTAAAAACTACTTTGTATTGTTTAAGAGGTGCCCGAAAATGCAAACATAGTTTAAAAACTTGCTCCAAATATGTGAAAATATTGAGTTGTTTGATGTAAAACAAACACGAGAAGTTTAATTTTTAAGGAAAAACTAAAAAGCTCAACCATTTTGTTCAAGAGCTGAAACCAGTATAACTTGGCTTAGAAAAGTTATTTGTTATGAAAAAAATAATTTCTGAATGATTTTATTCGATTCAACATAATGTGTCAAACCATACACTCTCAAACTGGTCACAGGAGCAAGTTTAAAAAAAAATTAAGATTGTGGAGTATGGATTCATTTTCTGAACAGTTAAACTTTGATGAAAAAAAATCTTCTCTACAAAAAATATCAGAGATCATTTTTTTGATTTATTACACGATTTGAGCTTATAAAATTAGAAAAAATAGACATTTTCTTGTAGTTGCATGAATTAGTTGATCTTTACACTTATTTTAACCATTAGAGTCGCTGTCCTATTCAACTTTGATGCAAAATATGATTCAGAACCAAGATTAGAACAATTTTCAATAAATTTAAAATTTCCCGGGAATTCCTGGGAAATTGGTAGAAAATTTCCCGTTTTCCGGGACATTTGTAACCCCGGGAAATTGGTTGCTCTATGCTCTGCGTATTATTTCTTTGCTGTTTTAAATATAGTTCTTTCACATTCTCTGTGAACTGCTTAAAAAAAAGGAAAAATGTTCATGCTTTGAACATCAAATTGTACTATCCAAGGCATGTTACAACCAAAGCTTATTTCGTTGAAGCTTTTGGTAAAACATTGTTATAAATAATGTTTTCGAAAATAAGTTTCAAAATGCCTGTTAAAAATCTTGAAGATTTCTTGAAGAAAAAAACTCAATGTTCAAATAGACTAAGAGACAATTGGTTAATTAATTAATAAGAATTTCGCGGCATATCCCGGGCAGACGGTAATAACAAAATTCATGCCATTTCAATAACAAATACTGTTATCCATTTTTGCATAAGGGTTTACTAACAGTTTATGTTATCATAACAAAATTTGTTATTGGTCTGATATTGGTTGAAAGCCAAAACAACTTTGGAATAACGTTTTTTGTTTAGGAAGAATACCGCCAACTGTTATTGGGATGATCGGATTAGTTGTTAAAATAACAAAAAATAATAACAAAGATTTGTTCGTAGAATAACTGAAAATGTTATTAGTCTGTTATTACAATAACAATCCAATAACAAAAAATTCATAACGACGAATAACAAATCTTGTTATAAATAACAAACAATGTTATTGGCCTAGTATTTTCAAACATCAAAAAATGTTATTCCTAAGTGATTACCGTCTGCTCGGGTTCGCGGTATTCACGAAATTTCCCGGTCATTTTCACGGACTACGCGGCTTCCGCGAAAAATTACTAGCCCTTATTATGCTATGTATCATAACTACGCAAAGCTTAGCTATCTGTTTGCTCACTATGAAGGAATTGTTAACAATAGTTATATTTCACCAGCACTCAAATTGTTTTCTAAATTTTTAATGTTTACATTGAAGTCTTGACCAAAAATGTTCTATGCAATCTCAGTTCATGGGAAGCACAAACTGAAAGATCTCTAGAATTACGTACAATTTTTTTATTGATTTATTAGAGACACTTGGTTATGACTTTTGCATTCGTGTATTTGATTTGATCCGTTATTATAGTTCAAAGTGTTCATAAATAACAAAATAAAATACTTGGATTGAATTCCTAGTGTCTCTACTTTTAGAAGAAAAAATAAAATACTATCTGCATAAAACCCTAAAAATCAGCTTTGCCTTTCTTTCCAAACTGTAGTTATGGAAATGATGCTCCCCTGACAATGCAATCACAATGACATCCAGTGAGTCGAAACCTTTCCCACAGCAGGCAGAACTCCCGTTTTCTTCGCAGAACCTTGTTTCGCTTTTATATGTTGGACCAGCTGCTGCTCTAATCTCTTCCCCTCGCTACTATAAGCTACCGTACTCAGCATTGCAAATTCCTTATCTTCGACCTCGATGTTATTGGCCTAGTATTTTCAAACATCAAAAAATGTTATTCCTAAGTGATTACCGTCTGCTCGGGTTCGCGGTATTCACGAAATTTCCCGGTCATTTTCACGGACTACGCGGCTTCCGCGAAAAATTACTAGCCCTTATTATGCTATGTATCATAACTACGCAAAGCTTAGCTATCTGTTTGCTCACTATGAAGGAATTGTTAACAATAGTTATATTTCACCAGCACTCAAATTGTTTTCTAAATTTTTAATGTTTACATTGAAGTCTTGACCAAAAATGTTCTATGCAATCTCAGTTCATGGGAAGCACAAACTGAAAGATCTCTAGAATTACGTACAATTTTTTTATTGATTTATTAGAGACACTTGGTTATGACTTTTGCATTCGTGTATTTGATTTGATCCGTTATTATAGTTCAAAGAGTTCATAAATAACAAAATAAAATACTTAGAATGAATTCCTTGTGCCTCTACTTTAAGAAGAAAAAATACTATCTGCATAAAAACCCCTAAAAATCAGCTTTGCCTTTCTTTCCAAACTGTAGTTATGGAAATGATGCTCCCCTGACAATGCAATCACAATGACATCCAGTGAGTCGAAACCTTTCCCACAGCACAGAACTCCCGTTTTCTTCGCAGAACCTTGTTTCGCTTTTATATGTTGGACCAGCTGCTGCTCTAATCTCTTCCCCTCGCTATAAGCTACCTTACTCAGCATTGCAAATTCCTTATCTTGGACCTTCCTCTGCTCTCTCTCTGTACGATTTTCCGGGAACTTCTGGAACTTTTCCTTCCGGTTGGATGACACGAGATGCACACAAAAAAACTATAACTACTCTCGCACGATTCTGTTTTTCTTTCCTGGCCCGACGTCGACGTCGGTGCAAATTAGGGAATCCCCTTCAAATCTGGTCCAGGGCAACGGTCCCGAAACGAAGGGGTTCTGCCCGCCCGGACTTGGGAACTGACAGCCGAGCGAATTCTCATATTTTATGCAAGACGAAAGAAGCAAGAAAAAAACATGCATACCAGGGACCGTCGACGAAAGTACACGCCAGAGGTGCCAGCAGGACTTGGGCGGGATTTTGCAATGCAAAAATCTGCGTCGTGCCCCCCCTTCCGGTTGGGTCCTGCGTTGACGAAAATCCTTCGAGTTTTCCACCCTCCCCCAACAAGAATAAAAGGGACATTCCCAACCATCATTGTGCGCATTGTCCTCCCACATTCTGACGGGAGGTGGGGAGAGGTGTGCAATGTGCAGCTGAGCCCTGAAACTGCTTCTTGTGCAAATTTCATTCCGGCAACTTCTTTTTTTTCCTTCTTCATTTGGCCCATCTAACGGGAGTCTCGAGAGGGTGGGCTTTTCAAATGGGTCGGTTTTTAAGCAGTTGTTAAATGTCAGGATTTACCAGCGGATTACACAAACAGACAGGAGAGCCGGGGACAAGGACCAACCGGCCAGGAGTCCTAAAAGAGGGCTCAGCAGCAAAAACCACCGAAACGAATGAAACAGACACGGCAGATCTCGTCGTGAGCCATTAGAAACATAAATGAAACTGTTTCAACTTAATCCAGGACCACCAGGACGAAGGACTCACAATGAAAGTATGCAAATCGGTGGAAAAGTGCTGGGAATGCAGTTTTGGGGAAGTGATTTTAAAAATGAGGTTAGGCTACAGAGATTTTTTGTAAAATATAGATCATAGCCACAAACCTGAAAAAGAACAAAAGGCTTTCAAATCTGAATAGTCATCTGTTTCTCATTTCTTTTCGGGTAAACAAATGTTAAAAAAAGTCAAGTTATTAATTTCTTGGGTGGATGGTTGTGAAAATTTCCAAATTAAAAATAAACAGACCGAAAGTAATTTGGCTATCCAATTCTTGATCATGAACGAAGTTCACGAGCAACATAATTTTCTATTCTGAATTTTAATACAAGTAAATAAATTCAACTACAAAGTTTCTGTAACCTTCGATCTTTCAAAAGCTAGTAAGCAGCACCATCAACCCAACATCGGAAACATCGATAAAACGTGTACCTTTCAGTGGCTACCCACAAACAAGCATTTCCAACTCCCCCTTCAACCAGCCATGGCCACGCGCGCTCGAATGATGATGTTTTGCCATAAAGTTTTCATTTGATAAATCGACTCTCTCTGCGGGTTCGATCAACCGGGCACCAGAGGCGTACTAAGGCTGGGTGTCACCCAGGGCGGGCTGCCCGGTGTCACCCCTCACCCCCCTCCCTCCACACACCCCCTTTCTAGGTTTAATACCACCAAACTTATGTCACATGAAATTTTTATTACAAACTGCAATTCTAAATAATACTCTGCAATGAGCAAAAATCTTGCAATATGAAAAAACAAATATTTCAAATAATGAAAATTATACTTTTTATACTAGAGCAACGACTTTTCAAAAAGGGTTTATAATTAGATTTTTTTTTTCATATGCAAATGCACGTAATATAATCATCGAAATAATGATATCAGAGAACTAGTTCAAAAAAGAAGAAATCATTCAGCTCGGCGATTTTTGTTATGAACAACAGATTTTTTAAATGAAAAATATATAAAAAAAACATTTTTTTCATCGTTTTGAATGTGTTTTAACAGAATATTCTTTTCATCAAAATCAAAATCATTTTCCTTAAATTTTAGAAAGCTTAAAAATTAGTATACGCTCAATAAAAATATTTTAATTTCATTCAATTTTTAAGTAAACCGTTATGCATTTTATGATCATTGATAATAAATGATTTTCAGAAAATTGTTCGATACAAGATTAAAGAATTCGTAAAATTAAATCAGCATTCAAGATCAAACATTTATTTTGAAAAAAATAATAATTTGCGTGGTATTAGTATTCTCTAGAAATTTTGTTAAGATTAAACTGATAATCATAAGATAAATATTTTTTTTAATTTGATTAACACTGAAATAAAAACAAATAATTATAAGACATGACATTTGTTCAAGCTTTATAAACCTTTTTCCAAAGGCAAAAAATTAATTAAGCAGTCTGATTTGATTTAATATACATAATGTATAGCCGTAATTAAAAACCTTCTATTCCATATTTTTCCAAAATCTTTTGAAGCTAAAATAATTGTCAGTTCAAGCAAAAAGAGAATTAGAATAAATTATAGCTAAGCAAAATATTTAATTTAGGATTAGTTTAGGATATTTGAAACGTAAATTTTCCGTATTTTTTTTAGATAAGCCACTTTTAAGTTTTTTTTTTTCAAGATCTGCAGATCAAAAGAGACATTTTTTACTTAGGGTTTCTTGAATTGAAATTTTTGATACCAGATTAACTGACATTTCACTAGTTTTTTTTTAACATTCCAACGATTGATCAACGATTAATTTGATCAAATCTGTATTCTTTCCGATCAAAAACATCGTTCAAAGTTTTTTTAAACGCTAAAAAAATTAAAACCGGAAAAAAACACAAAAGGGTAAATTTTTCAATATCAATGAATTTTATTTTTATTTCAACCAATAATTTAATTTTTCGTTTTTTTGCTTAAAATATATTTGTTCATTTAAATTTTTTTTTATTTTTTTAAATACATCTTTAAAAGTTTTTTTTAAATTACTTTATAAATAAAAAAATATTCCGGAGAGATTCAGAACTCGGTAATATCTTTAAATGGTACTCGACATGTTATTTTTTTACTTGCAAATATTTTTGATCCATGATTTCCCATCAATCAAAAAACCAGAATTAAAAAAAAATGCGGTTAACAATGAATCAAAATACTTGAGACATTTTTCCTCGAATTTTCCTTGAAAAGCGTAAATTAGTTTCATTCATACTTTGTTTGATTTTGTTGAAACATTATAGAACCTTTCCGAGGACCAGAAAAAATATAAGTATTGGTGAAGAAAGTTTAGAAAAATAGTTACGTTTTAAAAAGCATATTTTTTCAAAATTTAAATATGAATCAAACTCATTTCTGATTTTTAAGGAAAATTCGAGGAAAAATAGCTGAATTATTTGGATTTAGTGTTAACCGCATTTTTTTCAATTCTTTTTTTTGATGGATGAGATATCATACATCAAAAATATTTGCACAATTTAAAACAAATCACACGTCTCGATTAACATTTAAGAGCGAGTTTTTCACCGATGTGAAACAGGTCGTATTGAGGTGCTCCGATTTGGATGAAACTTTCAGGGTTTGTTTGTCTATACATGAGATGAACTCATGCCAAATATGAGCCCTCTACGACAAAGGGAAGAGGGGTAAAACGGACATTGAAGTTTGAGGTCCAAAACACATGAAAAATCTTAAAATTGCTCGCATTTCCGTAAAACTTCATCAATTCCAACTGTCGTAGATGCATTCGAATGGTCTTTTGAAGCCCTTCAAAATGTGCTATAGACATCCAGGATTGGTTTGACTTTTTCTCATAGCTTTTGCAAATTACTGTTAAAAATTGATTTTTTTAAAACCTTAATAACTTTTGGCAACAGCCTCCAACACCCATACTCCCATAGGTCAAAAGTTAGGGAATTTCATGGACTATAAGCCTACGGTATTAACTTTTTGGCCAATCGCAGTTTTTCTCATAGTTTTACTATTTTTCTAGAACAAACATTTTACAACGTTAGTTTTTGCCCTGTAGGCCTCCATAGCGGCACTTTTTGGTCTCAATGTTGACATATTCGGAATCCTCAGAAAATTTTACATTAGATTGAGGTGTTGGAATTTTGAATTTGATTGGAAAAAATGCCATTTAGAATTAATTAAAATATTATTTAGCATTTTGTCGGATTAGGGGTAAAACAAGTTTTCGCCTACTTGATACAGCATTTGACGTATTGATCATAGGGTAAATAAGATCTATTTCTTTTTTCAAAAATGTTTTATTAAATTATTTTTTAAATCAAGATTACAACTCCAATACTTCTAACTTACGTGAAATTGTCCGAGGATTCCGAATATGACAAAATTGAGACCAAAAAGTGCCGTCTTCTTGGCCTACAGGGCAAAAACTAACGTTGTAAAATGTTTGTTGTAGAAAAATAGTAAAACTATGAGAAAAACTGCGATTGGCCAAAAAGTTAAAACCGTAGGCTTATAGTCCATGAAATTCCCTAACTTTTGACCTATGGGAGTATGGGTGTTGGAGGCTGTTGCAAAAAGTTATTAAGGTTTAAAAAAAATCAATTTTTAACAGAATTTTAAAAAAAGCTATGAGAAAAAGTAAAACCAATCCTGGATGTCTATAGCACATTTTGAAGGGCTTCAAAAGACCATTCGAATGCATCTAAGAGAGTTGGAATTCATGAAGTTTTACGGAAATGCGAGCAATTTTAAGATTTTTCATGTGTTTTGGACCTCAAACTTCAATGCCCGTTTTAACCCACTTCCTTTTGACGTAGAGGGCTCATATTTGACATGAGTCCATCTCATGTATAGACATACAAACCCTGAAAGTTTCATCCAAATCGGAGCACCTCGATACGACCTCTAGAACAAACCGAGCAGAATCTACAAATACTGCCTCTTAAATACATTTCCGAGCTCTGAATTTTTTTGGAATATTTTTTTTTTATTTTATGAAATAATTTAAAAACTTTTGAAGATGTATTTAAAAATTTATCCATTTATGATTTTTTTATCAATCTGTTTTTTTAAGAAACAATTATAATGGACTTAAATTCTACAAAAAATATCTTACAGTTATCAGAATTTTTTTTTCTTAAGACTGAAGAATCTACCTGTCAATATTTGTCAATATATCAATATTGCCATGACTTAAAAACACTCATAAAAAGAATGGAGTCAACTTAGTTTTTTTTAATGGCTCGTTAAAAAATAAAAAATATAAGTGAAGGAAAAATAATGGAAAACACAAATTTTCTTTGTTGAAACATAGATTACAACTATATTCAAAAAGTAAATTTTATTTCTTTTAAAATCATAATTCTGTGAACCCCTTCGGATCTGCCTGACAATTTTTAAAATAGAATTTTCAAACATGGCCGTTACTGCTCGGTCGAGGGAAAGTTTGATAAAACAATATCATTTAAACAAAAATAATTAACAAATAAACAAAATCAAAATAACCTGACAAATGGCGATATTTTTAAATCTATATTTTTCAAATAATATCTCAAATCATTTGTATCTTTCTGGAATCAATACTTTCTAACAAGTAGGAGATACAAATTTTAATCATTATTAACAAAAAAATCAAAATCCTAATTAATGTTGTTGAGGAGACGAATTCGGATTTTTCGTACTTATTTGAAATTTTCGTTAAATTTCCCATCAAAATTATTACAACACTCAGAGTGGTAATAACTTGTGAAACTTGTTTTCAAATGCAAATTATCCTAATTAAAACGAATTTAAAACTAAATTAATAGCAAAAAAATCGGGATCAATTTGACAGTCCATTAAAAATATTATATCAATAAAATGTAATCTAAAATTGCATAAAATTTTCAGACGGAGTTCAAAATATTTGCTTGACCTAACATTGCATAGAAATATCGGGTTTAGAAAGAATGAAATATATATAATCAATTCATTTTCAAGATAAATTCTACTACCCGTATAGCAGAAAAATTGATGATACAATTATATTCCGTATGATTTTTATGTTTGTTCCTTATCTTTTTTATCTTTTATATAATAATTATGAAATGATAAAATTTGGTGCAAAGAAAGTCAAGAATCTAATTAAATACATTTTTTAAGAATTTTCAACTTTAAATCTGGAGTTGTTTTTTTTTAAAAGTCCAATAAACCGAAATTCTTGTTTTTGCTTTTCAGGTGTTTTTTAATACCCCTGACTCGAGTCGGTTTCAAGAACACCCAAAAAGCAAAAACTGAAAATTTGGTTTATTGGACCTTTAAAAAACCCAGAAATATTCTCAGTCAATTTAATGAAAAAGAAAACAATGGTAATGTTTAGATCATTTTGTATATCTCATTATTGCCTATAAAGATTCAGCTGGAACATTTATTTATTGAAAAAGCGTTTTTTTTTTTCAAGTCAGATCGTTAAGATTTAGAAAATAATATTTGGATCATTTTCAACAATAAAACACTGAATTTAGAAAAAACATCATAATTTGCATTGTTTGGCAAAAAATAAATATCTGTGATGTAATTTTTAATTGAATTTATTTTTTAGATTTTGTTGTAAAAATGTATGTTCTTTTGCGTGTTTTGGCCCGGGCGATTAAAGTTCGCAAGCGAAGATGATTTTTTGGCGATTACTCCATCCCTATTGTCATTAAAATAATTTGCCGTTTTCTGCACCCTTTTATAAGCTTCCAATTTTGATAGCAAACAGTTGTTTTTTAATTTTTCAATTTAAAGTGACTTTTTTTTTTAATTTTTGCTTTCAATTGGAACTTTGCCGAAGAAAACAAAAATAAACCTACATTCCGAGAAAATTAAAAAAAAAACAAACTCAAGAGTGGTTTGTCACAAGAACATTTTTAGAGAAAACATTATCCATTTAACTCTTTTTATAAGCTTGTACATTAATAATATAGGGGTGACACCCCTTACATATTAGTATCTTTATCAAAATTTCTATATTTGATGATCGGATGTCACCCCTGAATATTTAATTTTTGAAGTCTTCAGGATATGTCTGATATAAACATGCAGTTTTACTAACTGTTAATACTTAACTTCATCATTACTATGTAAACATATTCTTAAACATGAGTGTTACTTTGGGTGTCACCCCCATCTAAAATCAATGTTTCAGAAAATTTAACTTGTATGTTTTGTTTAAGAAAGATGATATATAAAAGTTATATACTTGATGATTTGTTGTTAACATATTTTAGGTCAATTATATTTTTTTTCTTCGTCCGAGTCAGGAGTCACACCATCAGCTCGGGTGTCACCCCAAGATGGGTGACACCCGGGGCGGGCCGCACCCCCCGCCCCTCCCTTAGTACGCCACTGCCGGGCACTGAAACGCCTACGGGTATGCAACCACCAGCCCAACGCAGACACACCTCCTCGCACATAACCCGAGCAGCAGCACTTTCATTCCACCGATGTTTTGATACAGGTTTTATGGGCAATTTTTTTACCATCCCTTGGTGCGTTTTTTGTTGTTGTTGTGGCCTGCTCTACGAGCACTCTTTTTACACTTCCCTCCCATCTTTTCATACGCCAAAGTAGCTTCCGACCCCAATCGGCGAGAAAAAAAGGTTGTTTTTAATAAACCTTTGGCGTTTGCTTTGGCGAGTGAATCTTCTTACGAGTTTTTTACCTTTCTTTTAGGTGAAATGATTTGAAATCGTTGCTTTTGAACCACAAAGTTAATAAATTTTTTTTTGTTTCAATAAACGTGAATCAGTTGATTTACTCTTTGAGAAAAAAATCAAATTGCATGGCGGAATAACAAATTATTCAATCAAAAATTATAATTATGAAATTGCAAATAAGCTCTCAACTGCACAATTTTTTTACAGTTTTTTTTATGTTTGAAACATTTGCCAAATTTGGCAAAAATATGGCATTTGGCAATATCTGCAAAAATAAATTTTACCTATTCAATTTTCATATTTTAAGATAAGAATTAAAAGAAGCATCAAATAATTAAAAATTTAATAACATATTAAGAATGTTATGATAAAAAGCCATCATTCGATAAAAGTTTCATTTTCAAAGTAATTTCAAACATGAAACCTTATGTCTCGTTTAAAAGGAAACTTGAGAGAGGTTGAAAAACGTGACTTTCCATAATCCAAATGCAGTCATTTATTTTTCAATTTGAGAAATCTGTAAATAATTATAAATGAAGTATACCAGACTGCTATAATTTTTAAACTTTAAACAAATCTCTTTGATTTCACATTTTTTTAGAACAATTTCGAAGCTTTTTAAATTTATTCAATATAAAATATTTCATGAAAAAAAAACGCACCCCAGAAAAATAATATCCCGAGCAGACGGAGATAACTTGGGAATAAAATTTTTTGATTTCCCGAGCAGACGTATGTAACTTGGGAATATTTTTTTTTTAATTTGAAAATACTAGGCCAATAACATTTTTTGTTATTTATAACAAGATTTGTTATTCGTCTTTATGAATTTTGTGTTATTGGATTGTTATTGCAATAACATACTAATAACATATTTATGTAATTATTCTTCGAACAAATCTTTGCTATTATTTTTTGTTATTTTAACAACTAATCCGATCATCCCAATAATAGTTGGAGGTATTTTTCCATGACAAAATATGTTATCCCAATGTTGTTTTGGCTTTTAACCAATATCAGACCAATAACAAATTTTGTTATGATAATATATACTGTTTTTAAACTCTTATGCAAAAATTGATTTTTCAGGAAGATTACATAATACTTGCTGTTATTTTAACAGTATTTATTACCGTTATTACCGTCTGCCCGGGATATCCGAAAAGCTCACCTAAACTAACCCTTGGCACTCATTTTCAACCTATGATATGTTGGAAATGATTGATTAGATATTCAGTGTTGTTGTGAAATTGTCTTTAAAATAATGTTTGAAACGAGTCTGACTTTGAAAATATCCAGAATAAGATTTTCAAGCACATTTGAAATGCCTGACTTTAAAACGAAAAAATTATTTTAAACGAAAAAAGCAGAAAATTTCACAAGTTATTTTTTAACTTTTTTTTTAATCGACTCAATAAATACCACGATTTAGTTTAAAAATGAGGCCTCATTTGGTGAAACTGAGTAAAACTCCTATTATTTTTTTCAAACTTAAGGCAGAGGTGCTTTTCCCTTATGAAATATTTTTCTATAATCAAGGTTAGAAATTTTCTCCTAAAAATGTCAATTCAATTCAATTCAATTCAATTCGGTTTTATTTGTGAATAATCCAAGTTACAATGAGTTCATTTAGGTATATAACAGAGTTTTGGTGTTCCTTTCAGCTGTGTTTTACATCGTAATTCAATCGAAAAATTATTACTTATAACTATGGAATTGACAAGAGTAAGAAAAAGTTTTCAAAAAACTTACAGAAAGTGCAATGGGAAAAGGATAGATAAAGAGAAAGCTTAAAACTAGATCACAGACAAAATAATCATTTATAGATGTGCTTGATCATCAGCTCCCCGAGGGCCAGAAATTGCTCCGCCTTGTTACGGCAGCTCCGAAACCGCGTCATCATCTCCCCCGCGAGAGCAAAGAACTCCGGCAGGGTAAAGAGATCTTCCCCGGTCACTTCTTGCTGGGCCGCATTGCCGCTGCCGGCAGCGACCACGCTGGCAAACGATCGCCCCCAGCCAGGAGGGAACGCTGAGTTGTCCGCTGGAACCGTTCGCTGGCCAGATGCAGGAACGGCTGCGCTCGCACTTCGCTGAGGAGGGTGGGCTTTCTTCTTCCTCTTTTCCTGCTCCTCGAGGTAGGCCTTGCGCGCGACGCATCCGCGGTAATTGCCGGTATGGTTGCCGTCACAGTTCGCGCACTTTACGCGCGGCTTGGTTTGTTCTGCCTTGTCCCCCAAGTCCGCCTTTCGTGGCAGTGCGCACGCCTCGGAGAGGTGTGATTCACCGCACTTCACGCAGCGGGGCCGGAGGTTGCAGTTCCGCGAGCCGTGGCCGAATTTCTGGCAACGGTGGCATTGCGCTACGTCCGTCGGGTTTTTGGAGTAAAACCGCCAGTTTACCCAAAAACCGTCCAATGTTTTAGTCCGCCGCAGGTCTTGGATCTTGACGGTGCCGCGGTCGAAGTACAACAGGTACAGAGTGTGCACACCCGTGACCGTTGTCTTGCGCGAGAGCACTTTAATCTCCCGCGGTTTTATTCCGGCGTTCGAGAGGTGTCGCTTCAGGTCGGCGATCGGACGGTCTTGGTAACCCTGCAAGACGACCTTAACAGGGGGCTTCTCTGGGTCGTATGTGTAGAAGTTGAAGTTGCTACGCTTCAGTTCTTCAAACACCAGGTCGAAGTTCTTTTTACTCAGTGTGATCACTTGCACTGCCGACTTACCGATTTTCAGACAATATCCGAGGCCTTCCAGCAACTCGTCAACATCGTCCGCCAACGTGTCCAAAACAAAAATTGGAGGTGGTCTACGTTCCGCTGGAGAGTTGTTCTTTTTTGACGTCGGCACTTTTTTCCGTGCACGACCATCATCGTCGTCGTCGTCGTCGGTAGTGCTGCTACCGTCGGTGTTGTTGTTGTTGTTTTCTTCATCGTCGCTCAGCATCTGGAACTCGTTCCTGATGGGGATGTTGGCGGATGTTGATGTGCCACTGGTCGTGGCACCGGAGGTACCGGAACGGGTTCGCACTGGTGATCTCGGAACATATCCGGGATGTAGTAACTTTTTGTCGATGCCTTCTGCGCTCACTCTCCCCTGCGCGATGGCGGTCGACACGGCGTTGGTTTGTTTACCTTTTTGCACACGGCCGGTAGACGAACTTCGCGGGTTTTTCGAGGCCGCACTCGAACTGCCACGGCCACGGCCGGCCCTTGGCATGCTGCTGGAGCAAACTCGCGGCTAATCACGGTAAATTACGGCGAAAAATTTCGAAAAAACGATGGAGCACTGAGCACTTGACTGCTGCTTGCACTCGTGCGTACACGGAGGTGGCCTAAAAATGTCTATAAATACAAAAACGATGCATTCAGTCAAAAAATTGTGAAGCAGTTTTTTTTATTGTGAATTCGAATTTGCATCTAAACATGAATTTTGAATATTTGGTATGATTATATTTTTAATGTTTTCAAAAAATCATAAATTTTCAGAAATTCTAAACTTTTGTACCAAATTTTGCACTATCCTGAACACAAACGCAAAGGATGCCTTATTTGTTAAAAAATAACGAACTCAAAAAAAAATGTTTTGGGAAATTAAGCTTTAGTGATTAAAAGTGACAAAAAGTATTTTTTTCCGTTCACCAATATTTAAATCCTAATCATATTTTACAACTTTACTTTACACCAATCAGAACATAATGATGATCAGAAAATTATTTTCCAAGAAACAGATTTTCACATACCCATTTTGTATGACCAGCACTTAAAATTGTATGGAGACTTGTTTGGAAAAACTAATGATGCTAAATGGCATCTTCTGGTATTGGCATTGACATGGTTTCATCTTAATAACAAAATACATAATTAGAGAACAACCCAAGTTATAATTCTCGCTTACTTTTTCAATAGGTCATATGTACATAGGAAACCCATGGCTCATTGGTTGTTTTGAAAAAGTAATCTAGAATTGATCAAGGACATTGGTAACAATTTTCTAATTTCCAAATCAATTGTAAACATTGAAAGCTTAATAACTCAAGTTCAATTAAATCAAGCTTGTTTATATTTTGAAATATAGTTGAAAAAGAGCAAAATTCTTCTAAGTGTGAGACTGATTTGTTTTGTTTTAAATATTGAAAATTTAAAGGTGAGAATTTGGCTACAAAAACAACATCAGTTGATCAATCAGTCTTAAATCGTCGCTGTCGTGCTAACTTGTCGTGCGTGCATTTTGGGCCAAATTGAGTTTAGAACGCCATTTTGTGCAGCTCACAATGCCTCACCTTTTGACCTTCACAGATCCCCAAAATTAGATTTCAATCCTGAGATATTTAATAAAATTGATGTAAGTGCGACAATTGACCAAAGGAATTTCAGGTCAGAACACGTTTGACACAGGAACGAGCTCGTCTACCGTAAACATTTTCATTTATAACTCGGGACCTCGGCAACCAAATTTAACCAAACTTCGGGGCAATGCACAGAATGGTCAACCAAACAAAACGTGTTTGTTATTGTTTACATTGCGTGTTCTCGTTTTTGTTTATTCAAGGTCAAACATTGAAACGCGTTTTTCTCGGAACGTCAAAACGTCATGTAGAAGTTCTTATCATAATAGGTGGATTAAACGAAATTTTCCTTCAACCGATTATGGTCACCGTCATCGTCCTCCGATGGCGGTTCAGTTGTGGGGGTAGTGACTTTTCCCAGAGCATTTCTCCAGACCCAACCACAACCACCTCCACCAAGCATCCATTCTAATATCGCTCGATAGATTAGCGTAAAAAAAGATGCACGGCCGGTGGTATGGAGCTGAGATCCTGAGCTGCAGATAGGATACGCGGTCCAAGATACGGTCGGTCGGTACGCCACAGAAGACATCCATTAAGGATGCTTTCTTTATCCAAATTTAGCCCCAAGAAGCGGCAGTATAGTCTGCAAGAAGTCCACAACTGATTAACGATACTGCGCAACGGAATCGATTTTTTTTTGTTCTGTGTTGTACTTTTTCTCTCGTTGGAATACGGGATGATTGCGGCTTTCTTCAGCGTGGGGAACAATGTGGCCTTTGCCGGTTGGTTCTTTTCTTCAACCCCTTATAAGAATATTAGATTGCTTGAGAAGACTACGATGCAGTGGATTGCAGCAAAGGGTTTAGCAGGAGCAAGGAGCATTATTTTAACGGTTGGCATTATAACGATTTGTGGGGAAAAGCTGGGGAAATTGCCTGCAGTGAGGTAATTTTCTTTGAAATCGATTAAACTGTCGATATGGACTTATTCATGTTATTTTACAGTTTTTTAATATAGTCGATCTTCTGATAAAATTTCAGATGTGATAACATAGAACAAAACCGCCAAGTAGAATTTAAGTGGCAGTTCTTCAAATTCAACACCCAACAAATAGACCCACCAGATTTCAATCGTGATGCCCTATCTGATTAACCTAAACAAACTAACACAGCTCGTCCCGAAAGCCCGGTTCCGGGTCTTTACGCAAAACCCATCTCAAAGCCCCTTCGGTTTCGTTCCGAAGCAATTCGTTCTCCGGTCCGTCATCAAAACAAATAGACTGCGATATCTCGGCCGACGTCTCTAGATAGATGATCTCTGCCCTTCTGCTGTTTGAGAGAATTCTAAGTCGGGAAAACGACGAGTGACATACGCGTTGAAAACGCGGGATAACGACTTGTCTCTGATGGTAGGAGTACACGGAAAAAAATATATTGTTTTGGTCAAGAATTTAAGTGATTTCATTAGTATTGATAGAACAATTAAAAGGAAAATCTACTGAAAGTGAATAGTTACGTTCAAATCAAAAGGCTATCCGGAAATAGAACCACACAGCAAACAAACAAAGAACTGATTTCTTTCCGTGCATCTCTCCGTCATCAAGCAGGATTTCCAGCAACGGTCGTTAATATTATCCTTTTTTTGCGTCCACTCTGTCGTCTTGTCTCAACACCCACTCTTCCGCCGTCGTCCACGAGCTAAAATTCATTACGTTTCTGGCCGTTGATGGACACCGGGGGTCATAAATTTACTTGGCACGGTCTCCATTTCCGGCGGAGCCAGCAGCATTCCAAAGAAGGTCACGACCGTTGTGTGGTTGGGTTTTTTTATGGCAAAGTTGGTGGAGTCTTTTTTTTTTTGCTACTCTCAGCTTCAGTTGCGGGCTTCGCTAATAAAGCTTTACGGTGTCCTCGACTTAAGAACGTTGTGTTTGTATGTTTTTATTTGAATTCTTAGGTGATGTAATGCGTGAGTCCTTAACGACAGGATGTGAGCCGGATTGATTCCGGAAGTTTGTATGTTTACTGAGACAGCTTGTTTTATGGTTACTTCCTGATGGTTTGAGAGGATATGATATTTTCAATTATCTTGATGTAAGTGATGCTAAAGTTCAAATATAAGACAAAGTAAATCTTTGAACAAACTACCTTTTTGATGCAAACAAATTGAATCAAAAGATTAATAAAGTTTCCTTCAAATGCTGCAACAGCTTACCGCCCACTTCACCCACCACCCTCCTTTAACAGTGCACCGAGTTGTCTTCATTATCGTGACAGTATCATTACGGCGCGGTGATCAAAGTGACTCGGAACAAAACGGAAGGAGAGTCACGCGCCAATACCAACAACAAGTACTCCTTCCCCTCACTTCTCGTGAAACAAGACGAGGCAGTTATTAAAAAGCTCAAATGTTACAAATTAACTCGCAAAGTTCAAACAGCCCTCCCCAACTTCCTCCCCCCTTTGGACATGGTTGTTTCCCTTGGCTACTGTCCTCCTTAGAGGAAGAACTTGAGAGAAGAGCGCCGTGCCGCGCGACTTTTGTTGCATAATTGGATGGAAAATGATCAGTCGCTCCATTATGGAAACTTTGACCCCCCCCCCCCTTCTTCCTGCCGTGACGTAAAATTCTGACAACCAGAGCGCGCTGGGGGAAAATAATGGTCGCGACGCGGCGTCAAGTCATTTTTCAAACCGTCAAAAGGTCAGAACCCCGAGGAAGTAGAATGACGAGCAACTCCCCTTCCCTGCGCACTAGTGGGATGCTCCCCAACCGACTAACCTTCAGTTGGGGGAGTAAAACAGTACAAATCCCAGTAGCCGCTTGTCAAAATGAGCAAGAAAAATGACAAACCAAAGGCACAACAACAACAGCATTCGATGTAAGAATGTCGGTCATTGTCGGTTCTTGAAGAAAAAGGAGGGGAGGAAGGGGACAAATCCCGAAATCCCTTAACCCCGTGACACGCATTCGGGATGATGGTCCGATTTGATGGAGGGTCGACTGGGGGGATGTGCGATACATTGTTGGGATTCAACTTGGTAGAAATTGAAGGAAATCAAAAAATATTTCTAAACATAAACCTGCCCAAAGATTTCATTCTATCATGGATTATTGTCAGTTTATTCAGGAATATAAAGTAAATATTTTAATATTTTTTACGTTAATTTAGATAAACCAAACTGTACGACAAACAGGGATAAAATTATTGCACAAAAATCATTTTCGATTGCGAAATTTCTTCACCCGCGAAAAGAGAGGAGGCAAATCACCCCCCTCAAAAAAAAAAGTGACAGGTAATTTTTCGAGGTGTAGTAGTGAAAAAGATGTTCCGTCGAATAATCAAGATGGTGATTTTTTTAGATTACTTTACCCGAAAGATCGTGTGCGAGAGAGGAGAGCCATGCTCCCTTTGGATTTTTGATGAACGTCCAAAGATTTTCTTTTGATGATGATTTTTTTTATCGCGGACGACAAACTGTCTTCGTGTAAAATATAATTTAACAAACTTTCTGTTTTAGTAGGTGTGATTAGCCAAAATAAGAGACTGGTTTATGGAATAACAGGAATTGATTTATTCAATGTGTTGGCTCTTTCACACTCTAGCACTGAATGCTTGACCCGATGACTGGCTGTCATGAATGACGTTTTAGGGGATGTTCGCAAACTACGTTAGAGGACCGTTCACAAATGACGTATAATATAACACTTTCCATTGATATTTTGAAAATTTTCTAATTGTTTTTTCGACATTTTATCTTTTGTTCGTGGAAGGTAACTTTGGGCTTCTCTTGTTTTACAAAAAACTTTACTTTTCGTTTTTGAAGCTTCTTCACTAATTTTAAATATTTTTAATTGTTATCTTGATAAGATTCTGTTTTTCGAATGATTGATTTAAACCTTTTCTACAACCTGCAATCGTTATCCTTTGCTTATTGGCTTTTCAAAATAAATCAATCATATTTAACTATTTTTGAGTGTTTTTCATTTTTATTTATATTCCTATAACCATTTATTCGCCACAAAAATCTTGATTCATGATTATTCTTTCTTCGCTTCATCCTGCCAGATTGATTCGCAAAATTTCCTCACTTTTTAAAGATTCTTTTATGATTTTCCTTAAATATGGACAGTATTTGTTCTAACCAAGGTTGTTAATCTATCGTCGATAATATTATCGTATAACGATAACGATAATGGTTATTGATTCCGTCGGGACGATGACGATAATCTATCGTTATCATTATCTATTTCGATAATTCTACTGGCGATAATCTTATCGCCGATAATGAACGATAACTCATTTTTTTAAATCTTTCTTAAATCGATTAATTCAACCATATCGTGTTAAATTTTCAATGCTTTTACTGAGATTATATATTTTTTAAATCTAGTAAGTTTCAAAATATAAATTTTTCACAAAATACCATATTTTTCGAAAATAATCAAATTTTCAAAATTTGCAATATGGGTATCAAGAAGCACACTTTTGTATGTTTTTTAACTGTATCAATGTATTTTTGTAAAATACTAAAATTTTAACAAAACATAGTATTTTTTCGACAGTACTCAAATTTTCATAATTTGCAATATGGGTTTCAAACGAAATGAAATTTTGTATGCTTTTTCAATTTATTAGTTTTTGTTTTTTGGAAATAATATTTTTTTAAATTGCCTTAGGCCGTTGCAAATATTCTTCAAAGTTTATGTCGCCCCTCCCTTCAAAATTGGTCTGTAAAATCAGGAGGCTAAAAAATATTTTTTCCAAAAAACATCAAAATTTTCATGAAAATAGAAGTCTAATCAACTGAAAACAATCTAAAATGCATTTTTATACATTGATAATCATATTTAGCATGTTTGGGCTTGTTTAAAAATGTTTTGAGTTTTTATGAAATCCCAATGTACTGCACCGCAAAAACTTTATTTTTCAAAAAAATAAAATTTGCATCAATACCTAGATATTTTGGAAATTAATGATGGCAAAACGACAGGACAGGTGTACAATGCATTTTACAACACTTTTTTCAATAAAATTTTGAAACCATGGCTCGTAATTTAAATTTTTACACCTTTTTAATTCCCCCCCCCCCCTTCCCGCGACTTTGGTTAAAAAATATTTGCAACGGCCTTATTTTGTGAAAATACTCAAATTTTCAAAATTTGCAATACGGGAATCAATTGAAGCAAAATTGTGTATGCTTTTTTACTTTATGTATATATTCTTATTAAAAGCATTGAAAATTCAACATGATATAGTTTAATCAATCGATTTTAGATAGATTATCGCCGATAGAGTTATCGAAACAACGATAACGATAGATTATCGTAATCGTCCCAACGATAACGATAGATCTATCGATATCGTTTTCGAGCCTCGTTAATTGTATTGTTAGCAACCTGGATTCTAACAATAATAAAACTGTTTAATTTTCAATGCTTGAGAAATAATTTATTGTTCGAATCAATCGTAAAATGATAGGAAGATAGGAAAGGTAAAAATATAATTTAACCCTATATTTAAATAAGTTAGTTAATTATTGATCTTTTGAGGATATTTATGTTGGTCTATCAAAATGTCGAAGAACATTGAAGTTTTTCTACTCATTTTGGCTAGACAAAACTGCTAAATATTAGTTTTACTTGGAACCAAAAAGAATGTGAAATAGATTAAATAATAGTGAATTCGTGAAAACTGTGGAGCTTTTTAAATAGAAAATGTTGCGGATAATCAGGATGCGCTTGTTTATTCATTGATCTTAAAATACTGTCATCAGGGGTGACATTTGGTGTAGGGAGTGAGATTGAGTCATACAAAAATTCTAAAATTATGAATTATGATCAAATTTCCATCCTCAGAACCAATGTCACCCCTGATGACGGTATTTACAAAATATGGAAAAATAATGTTTCAAAAGTTCTTTTTGTATTTTTTACAAAAGATTTTCTAAATTTCAGTGAAATTTTGTGTTTTGGAAGTAGGGTTCCCGTGAAAATCTACACAACTTAATTTTGCATATTCAACCCAATAAAAACATTGTTTGTTTTATTTTAATAAAAAGTATGGTGAATATCTACAAAAGTGATTTGAATAATTTAGGGTTCAGGGAATATAAATTTTTACTTGTGTTGCTGGAGTGATGAAATATCAGATTTGCAATCGATTCCGGCAATTACAAAAAAAAATCAGGTTATAACCATTAAGATGAAGAGTCAATCATTTGCACAATTAGGCTATTTAAATTTACTTATTAGGACTTGTTCACCATTCATCTGTAAAATAATAACATTAAAATTTGTATAACGAAATAAAGCCTAATTTAGTGCAATTTTTTATGATATAAAATTAATCATAGCTCTAGGGACTGTTTTCCTAAAAGAGCACTCAGCTTGCTAAATCTAAACTTACTTCCCTGAAAAGCCTTATGAATTGATCTCAATTGCAAGGTTCTCAAAATCTCCGAATTGCAAAAGATGTCTCCTGAAAAAATCTAATAAAACACTAATTCAAAATCTTGATAATGTTATGTTTAAAACACCAGATCGATTTTCATAAAATAAGCATAATTTTATCCATAACCTTCCCATTTGAAACCCAAATCACACCAACCAATCAGTTGATTTGAAGAGTCCTCACCTGAAACGCCATCGATTTGAAACTCATCAAGTGTCCTCGCGGGAGAGTCCTCAAACCCGCTGACGAGTGTGTCGTCACCTGGCGGCCAATCAACCCACATCCTAGCATCCGGCAAACGCAGCCATCAGGATTCGTTTATGTTCGTTTTATCCTTGAACAAATATTTGCACAATAAATGTATGCAACCACCACAACCACGAATTCATTCGGCATAGAACCGAGTAGCATTCACACCCAATTTCGGGGGCGGCTTGTCGAAAGCCGGGACAGATTTCCGGTGGCCAGGTCCCGAATGAAGGACGACTCGCTGACGCTGGGATAGTCTGGATTTGGAACCTAGGCAGAACCATACTGACCAATAATAACATTATCGTCGTGTGTCTGCTGCATGTTTTCGGTCGTTTTATTATCTTTAAAAATATATCGCTGAGCAAGAGTCCCGAGTCCTGGCCAGGAATTGACAGCGGTGATAGCACGAGAACGACGTGTGAGTGTGTGGAACATTTTGTGGTACATGTGCATCAGGGAAAAATTTGTGGGGGTGGTGGGGTTAGGTGGACTTTCAACAAAAACATTTTATATTTTTATTTGTTTAAATGTTTACACAAATTTGTGTGGCTTGATCTGTTTTTACAAGTTTGTTTCAAAATAGGTTAACACAAATTGACAATAGCACAATAAAAATCAAAGTTCCATTTCACCCCGTAACCCCACGTGCTAGACTCACGTTGAACGCATAAATTTCAAAATCTACAGTTCACAGAGGACGGTCCCTCCTACATAAAAATGGTACGTGGCTGTGAGTTGTGGGATCCCACAGAGGAAAAGAATGTAGTTTGAGCCCTCTGTTGCATTTTGCTCAATTTTCAACCAAACCAAACTATAGACCAAACCCAGTTGAAGCGAGCTGCAGCCTCGACAGTCTGGCAACACTTTTTTCCGGTGTGGTTTCAGGATGCCCCCTCAGTGCCCAGAGTCAACTATCGCTAGAGTTACGACAGGACAGACATAAATATAGAGCGGGGGCCATTCTCTGGCAGTGTCATCCCTCCGAAAAATGAATCATGACCGTGCGCGCCACGAAGCTCCCGGGGTTTTCGGGCTGAAATTATACTGGAATTCTGTTCTCATCCCGGCACCAGGAAAACCACCATCATGCTATTGGATTGACCCAAAAGCGCGCGCGCCGTTCTTCCCGTGCATATTAAAAGCATTTCGCCATTCAACAAGAGGAATTTCGGAATCATCGCGCCGGAAAACGTCGACCTAACTGGGAGGGGGTCATCCTTAAAGCACGTCGTAGTTGATCGGAACTTTTCACAACTTTTTTATTTTTTGTTGTTGTTTAGGACCGTTTAAGGATTTTGGTAACTTAATATACACATTTTTAAGAAAATTAATCACGCAATCCATTGACGACCCCCAGTCTGGTCACCATGATCTCCGCCTAGGCTCCTTCAAGCCAAAAACTGGACGAACATGAAAATCATGAAATGGCAAAGTTTATCTCTAATGTTTAACGGTGTGGTCCAGGGCGACTTTTGGGGAACGCGAAAAAAAAGAAGACTGGAAAATAGCCGGAAATGGCTGGCAACCAGCACCAGCAATTCGCCATCTAGTGGTGGAAGTCATTGCACTCTGGGGTGAAAGCTCTGGTTCTGAAATGAGGATGCTTATGGGAGGTACTACAACTACTACTTTTAGGCTGGATATTATGTCTGGCCGGAAGAGACTGGCGGTTGCAATCGCGCAGTTGAAGTTATTTTCATTTCGTGAGTTTTCGGTTCTTGGCTTTAATGGAAATTTACTGAAATTTAAGTTACAGTATTTAAATTGTTGCTAAATATATTGATGAAAGTATGAACCTCGAGGTAAAGGCTGTTCCTGTTCCTGTTCCTGTTCCTGTTCCTGTTCCTGTTCCTGTTCCTGTTCCTGTTCCTGTTCCTGTTCCTGTTCCTGTTCCTGTTCCTGTTCCCAAACCCAAAACACAAATAATGTGATTTGGTCCAAGTTGTTTTTATTTAGTTTTTTGTGTGTCTTTTATTAATCCCGTTTCGTAAAAACTATATTCAATCCACCTACTGCTTTTGTAATGAAGAACTTGGGATGAAATTGCACCGATCCCTCGTCCGGATTGGCCAGCGCGATGTCAAACTTGGCCAACAGCATCACCAGTGCCACCTTGGTTTGCAGGTGTCCCAACCGCTTGGCAATACAACTCCGTGGTCCAGCTCCGAAGGGGTAAAAGGGCAGACCGTAGTCTGGCCTGTTTTCAAACCGTTCCGGAAGGAAGGCTTCAGGGTTCGGGAAGAATTCCGGATCATTCGCGAGTCCTAGCAATGGGATTACCACAGTGCTGCCTGACGGGATTGTGATGTTGTGTTCCGATACGAGGTAGTCCTTGGTGCATCTTCTGAACAGAATTGGCACTGTGGGATACTTTCGGTACGTTTCGTTGATACACCAATCCACGTAACGCATGTCGGCCATGTTTTCAACAGTCAGTTCTCCTTCTTCTTTGGATATCACAGAATCGATCTCTTGCTGGGCTTTTTGCTGAATATCGACGTTCTTAGCAAGTTCGTACAAGCAGAGTGAAGTAGTCGTAGTTGATGCTTCATAGGATCCAATTATGAAAAACAACGCATGTGCGGCTACCATTTCGTCTTTCAGCGCTAGATCAGAGCTTCGAAGATCCAACAACATCTGTATCAAGTCCTGATCACCTTTTTCGCGCTCTCTGTGTTCGCTTATCTTCCGGACCATGCTGATCATGAAACTCTCCACTACCGAGTCAACAAACTTAATCCCCAACCAATTCTTAAATTTTGGTGCCAAAAAGTAAAACGCAATCCGCATCAAATTGAACGCATCAACTGCAACCGCCCTCCTTGCCACCTCCCTGAACATATCATGCTCATCGTTGATCGAATCGGCCTCCAGCCCAAACAGCACAGCAGCCGTCCCGTCGGCAGTATATCGACTCATCACGTCCTGTACCTCAACCACGCTTCCAGCGGACCTTTCGAGCGCCCCAACCAGCGTAAACGCCGTACTGCTCAACTGCATGAAATACCCACGCATTTTGGCGGCGGAAAACGTCGAATACAACCGCGAGCGAAGATCCTTGGCTCGGTCGCCTTGAATGTGGAAAATATTCGCCGCCATGGGATCACGATCCTCATCGACGTTCAATCCACGATCGCCGAAACACTCGGCGTCCCGCACCAAAATGGCTTTGATCAACTCCGGATCGACGGCGACCAACACCGGGCGGAATGTAACGTAAATTCCGACGAGTGGAAGATGCTTGCTTTGGAGGTACAGATCTTTAAGCAGCTCTCCGTAGAAGCGATTCTGGCGAAAGACCGGACCGAAGTCGCCGAACGGAATCGCAGGTTGGAGCTGCGGGATACCATGCCGTTTCCAGTAGGTCAAACGGTACCGGAATGCACGGTACGCCAGCGTTAGCAAAGAAACGACAAAGAATATTACGAGCAGCATCCTCCTACTGATGTTGACTCGTTTCAACTGAGAGCTGCGAACTATCTGAAATTGATTTTCGCTAGAGTAAATAGAAAATGTTTCTGCTAAGATTGAGTTAGCAACTGGCTCAACTTTGACACTAGGATACAAGTCATTCATTCGAAAGATTAGTGCGTTGTTGTATAATAGGGTGATACATTGCAAATTTGAGTTTGATCTGACCACAGAAACCCCTTCGTTGAGTCTTGAAGTTTGTATAGGAAAATATGTCAGTCTGGCTAAAACAGGGGTTCTACGATTTTTCATTTTAAAGAATGGATTTCCGTTCTCATTAGATAATTTAATGTTACAGCTGAGTCAATTCATCTTTTCCTCAATATCCGTTCTACAACCCCAAAAAAAGAAAATGAATGAGCAAAATTCAATCGAATTTCGTACTTTTTCTAGCGCACAACACATTTACCACCGGCTCCCGTCTACTACTCCCGAAACAGCCAGAAAAAGCGCGCTCCCACTAGATTGATTCAATAAATTATCTCATCGCCTAACAATTTCCCGTTATCGAGCCGTTTCACGAAATCGGTTTCCCTTTTGAGTTTCAAAATAAAGAAAGAAAAAAAAACTTCACAACTCCCCATTCGAAAGACGGATCTGCAACCGGGGTTTTGTAATTGATACTGGCGCGCGAGAAAGCTCACACTCACCCACGTGGGGCACATCCAGACATCCGCCCGAAAAAGTTGCCACATTTGGTATGCCGTTCAGGGCAGAACATATATGTAGCGTGGCAGCAGCGCGTTTTTCGGCCCTTTTTTTTCAACATCTGTCACGGTGACGAAACGGAACGGAATCTAATTTAGGGGATAATTTAATGCGAATCGGAAGAGCTGATGATGTCACATTTGTTTCACGACCCCTCTCCCGAGTAGGGAGGGGAGGGGGGGGAGGTTAGCAGATTGGCTTAAGGATGTTTCTTTTTTTTCTTGGATTTCCCTGGAGGAATATCAATTTACCTGATTCTGGTATCTTTTGAAAGAGGTTTGAGCAGTTTAAACTGGGTTGAAGGTTTACCTGAAAAGAGAATGTAAAGAAGGAAATTGTGAGTTTTTTTTTCATTTTCAATTTATATATTCATATATTGGAACATTCCTAACTACAACCCTGATGAATTACAAGAAACTCATAACCATACAAGGAGCCGCTCATTGAAAAGGGTCGTTCTTTTGAACAGTTCTTTCGCTCTTTTTCACAATTTGAGAAAATATACTGTTCTTTTCTACATTCTGATTTGATTGAAACCAAATAAAAAAATCTCAAATTTGTATAATACTTTAATGTACGATCAGTACAATGAAAATGTTCTTTATTTTGTTTCGAAATTAATATACTTTTGAAATTTAAAAAAGTAGGAACCTGATAATATGACCTTGAAAACTATTAAGAGAGTCTGGAAAAAATCAACTTTAACCTGCCGGTATTTTTTATCCTAAAGTACTTGAAAAGAATCATTTTTTAATAAATTTATTTATGACAAGTTTAAAAATTATTCCATCTTGGAATGGTTTAAAAATGAACCGCCAGCACAACGTCGAAGCAAATTTCAGTGATACATTTCAATTTAGGTTATCCCATTATTAAGTTAATGTTTTAAGCAAGTCAAATAAACCACATTTATTTAAAAAAAAGCCATGGTTTGTTTGCACTTTTTAATGAACTGGCTCTTTGAGCGGCTCGCTCATTTATTGCCCACCTCTAGATCACAGTGACTTTTGATCACACTCCTCTGTCAGAAGTAAAGTTTTTACTTGAGGAAAAACCCCGATTAAATATCACCAAGAGGTGAACTCGACTTTTTTTTATTAGGTCCTATAAACATTTGAAAGACAAAAGGTAGAAGGACCTTTTTGAAAAACAAAACTCTGGAAATAGAGCCTTTTTTACAAAATAATAAAAATCTGACAAAAATATCAGTGCAATTAATTTTTCAGAAACATAATTTTACCACCCAGTGAGAATTTGACTTAGTTCAAAAGTTATGTATACAAATATTTTTTCGCAAATATTTGAATGTTAGATAAATGAACATAAATCTTACCAAAACTCATTCTGTTATATATCGTTGGAAAGGTAATCGAAAGTCATTGCAAAACAATCCAAAAAATCGTAGATATGGCAACTCCATCAATACTTTTTGAGACTAGGTATTAATTGAACTTAGTTTTTCCATAACTAAAACCTCGTTTTCGGCGCACAAACAAACAAAAAAGCTTAAAATCCAGATGAAAATTGTTACCGGATGTTCCGTGTGGCCCATGTTTGGTAAGAAGTGAGGAAGGAACCAACCATGTTGGTGGAATAAGCTGCCTTAAAAAAAATATATATATTGGAATCGGAAAGATCGGAACCTGGACAATAAAAACAATAAAAACCATTTTTTAAAGCAAAATTGTATTTTCAATTAAAAAGTATTAAATTTTTTTTTGGATTAAATGTATCGTTTTCAAGTTATTGCTACTTTGAGGTTTAAGAGGTATAAATTTTCTACCTCTTTTTTTTGCATTAAAAATATGTCTTGAATGAAAAGTACTCCTGAAAGAATATTATAGAAAAAAATGAGAAAATTTCCTACAATTTTTTTTCTACAGCCGTGAAAACAAGGCAATTAGTTTTGAGATATAGCATCACAAAAAATCGAATCGATGAAAATGATTTTTACGAAGTGTCACAAGCTTGTCATTTGTAACTGACGATATCTCGGAACTATTGGTCCTATTTTCCAGGGATGTGGAGTCGGAGTTTAGAGCTGGAGTCGTATTCTAAAATTTCTGATATACTGGAGTTTGAAGTATCAAAATTAACAAAAAATATGAACTCTTTTTTATTGGTCGGTAATTTTTAAAAATGTTATAATTTTTATTCACTCGCATTCACTTCGTTGAATTTTTCAATTTAATTTATTTTATGGTTTAAGAAATTTATCAGAAGCTATTAATTGTTAGAAAATTTTAATATGACTGGTGATTGTGAAAATGTCAAGAAAAACAAAACATTGCCATTTTATTTAACTACGTTAAGCCTCTTTTACCCATGTTTGTAGTATCATAACTAATTGAATAAAAAAAAATTGGACTCTAGTTAAAAATGTAAAAAAATATTTTTTTGATTCTTACCTTAAAATTTGTTCAAATTTTATAAAAAAATATTCTTAAAAAATAACAAACATCGTTAAACCCTACAACAAATGCATTGCAGGTTTAAAATTGATCATTTTTTCAAAGGAAAAGGCTTTTGGGTACACAAGAAAGATCGCATTTTGATAAAGCCGTTGCAATTTTTTAAATTTTTCAAAGCATTTTTCGCTTCCTCTCCCTTAAAAATTGGCTTGAAAAATCAGCGAAGAACAGAAAACTATTCAAAATTTCAATGGAAATAGAGGTGCAATCAAGAGGAAACATTTGGGTAATTCTCTACCAACTCACACGAAATCGGGAAAAGTTGCCCGACCCCTCTTTGATTTGCGTGAAACTTTGTCCTAAGGGGTAACTTTTGTCCCTGATCACGAATCCGTGGTCCGTTTTTTGATATCTCGTGACAGAGGGGCGGTACGACCCCTTCCATTTTTGAACATGCAAAAAAGAGGTATTTTTCAATAGTTTGCAGTCTGAAACGGTGATGAGATAGAAATTTGGTGTCAAAGGGACTTTTATGTTAAATTAGACGCCCGATTTGATGGCGTACTCTGTATTCCGAAAAAACGTATTTTTCATCGAAAAAAACACCAAAAAAGTTTAAAAAATTCTCCCATTTTCCGTTACTCGACTGTAAAAATTTTTGGAACATGTCATTTTATGGGAAATTTAATGTACTTTTCGAATCTACATTGACCCAGAAGGGTCATTTTTTCATTTAGAACAAAAATTTTCATTTTAAAATTTCGTGTTTTTTCTAACTTTGCAGGATATATTATTTAAGTGTAACAATGTTCTACAAAGTTGTAGAGCTGACAATTATGAAAATTTTGATATATAAACACAAGGGGTTTGTTTAAAAACATCACGAGTTATCGCGATTTTACGAAAAAAAGTTTTGAAAAAGTTTGTCGTCATCGATCATGGCCGTTCATAGTCACCTGTGACAGACACGGAAGAAGAAACAAAAAGAAACGCAAAAAGTAACTTTTTCAAAACTTTTTTTCGTAAAATCGCGATAACTCGTGATGTTTTTAAACAAACCCCTTGTGTTTGTATATATTTTTTTTTATAATTGGCTGCTCTACAACTTTGTAGAACATTGTTACACTCTAAAAAATTATCCTGCAAAGTTAGAAAAAACACGAAATTTTAAAATGAAAATTTTTATTCTAAATGAAAAAATGACCCTTATGGGTCAATGTAGATTCGAAAAGTACATTAAATTTCCCATAAAATGACATGTTCCAAAAATTTTTACACGCTGATCGAGGTGCTCTTTGTTGCGTTGGGTTCGTATAAGTCCAAGGAAGGTTCTTACGCCAAAAAGTTACATTTTTGGTCACTCTGGAACCGATTCCGGAAAATCAGCCAATTGTATGGGAAAAGTTACGTATAATCAAATTTTGATCGCAGGAGGCTGGATAAGCAAAAGAGCTAAAAACGTCAACAATCGAAAACAGAACGAAGTTTGTCGGGTAAGCTTGTGTATTCATAAATTTTAATGAAATGAGGAAAAGTCTCATTTTGTTGACATTTTCACAAGTAAATTTTGTATGATCAGCATCCAAGATTGTATGGAGAGTGGTATGGAAAAAACTAATGATGCTAAATGTCTTCTTTTGACTAAGGAAATGCATGAACGAAATTTCATCCAATCCAAAAAAATAAATTTCATATCGTAAAGACCTACTCAGTTCAATGTTGTAAATGTTGATGTTCGGGCCCGGTCGTGGCCCAGGAAAAAGCGGACGGAAGTGGACTTTGCGGCAGACAGTTCTTGAGGCCGTGGAAACTTTGACTTTAACACTACTTTATTAAAACTAATTAAACTAAAGCGTAAAGAACGTGTTGTTTCCGCGAGCACTTGTAAGCGAGTGATGAAAAAAGATGGCGTCGCTCGCTGTTCTCAACCGTTCTCTCTCCTTCTTCTTCGTCGCCGTCGCGCACCAAGGTTGCACAAGGTGGGAAAACAGATCGAAGCAATCTGGCTGCGGCGATCGAGCAGAGTTGCCAATTTACCTCGATCTGTCTAGCAGCCAACATCCTCCCCCGGGCTGGGGAGAAGTCCCAGCAGAAATCCTTTGCTGGCGCATCCGATGTCGGTCCGATCGAGTTCTCGTGTAATCCTGGCTGAAGCAACTCTCCGCAGAATCCGTGTTTTGACGCAGCTGTCCCGGACCAGGAATCGTCTCAGCAGCTCGGTTGAGTCGCTGCTCGAGCGTTGTGATGTGGGAATATTGCCGACTGGATGCTGCGTACGGCACATCTCCAGCGATCACCCAACCCAGGTGAGTGTCACGGATTACTGGCAAATCGTCCAACATGTGTATTTGTTCCGATTTTAGCAACTTGAAGAACATAGAAACGCCGAGCAACATGTCGATTCGGTCCGGTATGTGAAAGTTTGAATCGGCCAGCTGAATGTCCGTAGGAATTGGCCAATCGGACGGATTGATCTTGGCCGACGGAATCATCCCGGTCACCTTTGGGATGATGAAACACTCCACGTTTTCCGTGAAGTTGCTGTGTCGGGATTGAAGTTGGACTGTCGTCGCCTCTCGGATGTAGGCGCTTGCTGCTCCAATGCCGCAGATGGGAACACTTGCGGCCACTCGTTGTGTGTTTAAGCGACTTACCATTTGCTCGGAAATAAAGTTGACCTGCGATCCGTTGTCAAGAAGTAGACGGCACGGCACAGGTCGGTTCTTGTCGTCCCGCAGGTGAACGACCGCCGTCGGTAGTAAGACGGATTTAACCGTGTGAGTACGGTTGTACGTTGTCGATAGTTGACCTTGGTTGTAGAGTTGGCGGGCTGGCGGATGCAGATGTAACAGCGTGTGATGCCGTTGCTGGCACTTACTGCACGATTTTTTGGACGAGCAGTTCTTGTAAGTGTGGCCACAACGCAGGCAGTTAAAGCATACCTTCTTCTCTTTGACCTTATCGAGGCGCTTGTACGCCGTCAGACCAGCGAAAGTCCTGCACTTGAAGGTTAAGTGATGCCCGCCACAAAGATCACATCGAAGTTTCGAATGTGTCCATGTGATGGCAGTGTTTGCGATCTGGTAAGGCTGTCCGGAAGTGGTTGGCTTGGAAACGGTTTGTTCTCGTTGCCTCGGTGCTGCGTCGTTGGTTTCCTCGCATCTTTCCAGGACTGAAGCGCGGTTCTTGAGGAACTGCACAGCCTCGTCGTACTTTGGCAGTTCACCTCGTTTTACCGTGGTCTCGAAGAGCTTTCTCGTTACGTCGTCAAGTGCGTGGACTAGCAGGTAAACGACGAACTGCGTTGATATCCCGAGGAACTCCTGCTTGAGGTATTTTAGATTCTCAACATGGCCGACCACGGTTTCCACCAGCGCTCGTAGTTCTGTGTGGCTCTCCTTCGACATCTTCGGCAAGTTCAGCAGGCCACCGATGTGAATGTCGATCATTCTCCGGTTATCTTCGTACCTTTCTTCGAGCATCTCCCAGGCGCCGTCGTAGTTTCCATCCTCGATTGTTTTCTCGTCCAGCGTCCCTTTTGCCTCACCAATGAGGGCTTCCTCCAAGCGGTACAGCTTCATCCTGGGAGTTTCGTTCGACCGGTCTACGACGTCACGGAACATCGTCTTGAACCGCTTCCAGTTCTCGTACTTTCCGTCGAACGTGGGTACGAGCCGCGGAAGGGACTGCTGGGCAGCAGGTACAGGGGCGGTTGCTGGACCAGCCCGGATTTCCAGGCTTTGCTTCCATCCTTCTAACATTGTGTCGATCTCGATGAACAACGTTTCAAATTCCACCAACTTATCACCGTGCTCCTTCCGCTTCTTGGAGTCCAGGCGGACGATGCGTTCGTGGAGAGAATTGAACTCGGCGTTGGATGCCTCGAGCACTCTCCGGTTCACGTTGATCTGGGTCGCGGTCCGTTCGTGCAACCCGAGCCCAGCCAGCTTCTGCTTTAGGCGTACGAGTTTCAGGAGTTTCTCGTCCCGCAGGTAGACCAGGGTCTCCAGATCTTCGCCATCGTCCACCTCTTCCTTTTTCGCCGGGGTGCGCGGTGTTTTTGGCGGCATCGTGCACTTTTAGGTTATGTAACCTCACTTTCACTTTTCCTTTTCCGGATGCGGATTTTTTGCACCTTTAAGCACTTTTTCTTCCGGAATGTTTTTTCAGGCCGGTTTGCCTTCTTCTTCTTCCACGGAAAGTTCTAGGCCAGTCGGCCTCACGGGTCTTCCACGTGGTTGTGCCCAGATTCTGAGACCGGTTTGTCTCTCCTCCAGCGCACTGTTTTTGCGGGGTTTTTGGCCGGTTTGCCTCACCCTTCTCACTCGCGGTCACTGTCCACGGCTTTGAGGCCGGTTTGCCTCTCACACGCGCGGCGGGAGCCTTCTTTTTTACATCCACCGCCGGAAGTCCAATCCGGGTTGGAGGACCAATGTTCGGGCCCGGTCGTGGCCCAGGAAAAGCGGACTGAAGTGGACTTTTGCGGCAGACAGTTCTTGAGGCCGTGGATGTAGAAAAGAAGCACTCGAAACGGAAACTTTGACTTTAACACTACTTTATTAAAACTAATTAAACTAAAGCGTAAAGAACGTGTTGTTTCCGCGAGCACTTGTAAGCGAGTGATGAAAAAAGATGGCGTCGCTCGCTGTTCTCAACCGTTCTCTCTCCTTCTTCTTCGTCGCCGTCGCACACAACGGCAGCCGTTGCGCACCAAGGTTGCACAAGGTGGGAAAACAGATCGAAGCAATCTGGCTGCGGCGATCGAGCTGATTTGCCAATTTACCTCGATCTGTCTAGCAGCCAACAGTTGAAAATTAATTAAAATTTTTGCACACCTTTTTCGATTAAAATAAAGAAGTTTTACTAGAGCTACCATATGATATGACCCTTTTTGATTAGAATCAATAACATTTGTAGGATCTTACCAAAAATAAAAATAAAAATTGCATAGTTAAATGATTGAAAATACACAGTTATTTTTTGGGAAAATAAAAATAATCAGAATTGATCATATAAAAAAAGCTCTACTTAATGTTGTACTGAAATCCCCGTAGACTGATGGGAACGGGCATATTTCCCTTAAGTGTTGTTCTGAAATAACTAAATCAAAAGGAAAAAATCGTTTCAGTCGTTTTCAAGCCTGAATAATTGATACCTAATGGCTCCTTAATGAGGTTCACTTCTTCACAAAGAACGCAGAAATTGTCTCATTTTCCATTAAACACCACCGCGCCAAAGACCTCGGAACGCACAGCGATTTGTGTGCCTTTTCGGCTCGCCAAAACTTTGTCCAAATTCAATTACCGTGACTTTCGAAAAAACATTCTCGGACAAGACGTCGTCGCGAGCAGTCGATCCGAACAATTGCTCCCAAGTGAGAGTCTTTTTGCCGTCTGTTTGGCTTTATAGCCACGTGAGTTTTTTTTTCTTTTTTGTGCGGAATCTATTGAAAAATAGAGTAATTATGGAAAACGGAGTTCGAAAGAACACTTTGAAGCTGATGTTCGAGACCGGTGCGAAAGCACCCGTGCACATGGACGTGCTACGGTTTATCATGGACAAGTTGAAGCTTAGTGCTACGGATTTACACTCGGTCTACAAAGACGAAAATGACGGGAATTTTTACCTCAAGTTCATCGACGAAGCTGCTTTTTCGGGGTTCCTGAATAACCTTGAGGAGCATTACCAGTTCCAGTACAACGACGGTTCCACGACATTCGTCCAGCTGGCCACGGCAAGCCGGATCTTCCGATATGTCAGGATTTTTAATCTCCCTCCGGAGATTGAGGAGAAGACCATTGCCCAAGCCCTAGGACAATACGGAACCATCCGGCAGCACGTGAGGGAACGCTATCCAATGGACTTCCAGTTCAACGTGTACAACGGCGTACGAGGTGTACACATGGAACTGGCGAAGGAGATTCCAGCCAGCCTGTTCATCGGCCACTTCAGGGCTCGGCTTTATTACGATGGCTTGAAAAATCGGTGCTTCCATTGCAAACAAGAAGGGCACGTGAAGTCGAGCTGTCCAAAACTGGTAACAGTCTCGCCGGGAAGCGGCGGTCCACGTTCTTACAGTTCTGTGGCCGCCCGTGGGACTCCCGTTGCGCCACCGGTACTGGAGGTTCCAGCATTTAAACCACAGATGCAACTTCTCAACAGCAAACGCAATCAGTCTGTACCGACACCAGCACCTCCGCAAGTCACCGTTCCGGTTATCGAAGCAGCGATCCCGCAGCGAGAAAAGGTTCCAGCTGAGGGCGCAGCAGTAACACCAGCAACAAGTGGCAGTTCTGTGGCGGGTTCCAGCAAGACCCCGGCGGAGATTCTGAAGGTTCTGCAGAGCATAGCTAAAGAAACGGAGGAGCCGATGGACACCAGCCTCGAAAAGGTGGCACCAAAGAGGCCAGCAGATCCGCCATCGGATGGTGAAGGGGGGGTTTCGGAAGAGGGGGGATCTGAAGAGGGGGGAACTGCAGAGGGGGGTGATGAGGGTTTGGGGGGGTCTGGGGTAGACGCTGACGGATTCAAAAAACAAGGAGGTAAGCGATCAAAAAAAGCAAAAAAATCGAAAAAAGTGATCAAAACGATCGAAACAAGAGCAGATGCTAAGGCCAGCAAGTGAGCATAACATAACCTCACTTGCGTTCCCGTAGAACACGTGGTGTTGACAGTCAGGTATAGTTTTTGTGCGTATTGGTTTGCCGGAAGATGGTCTTTACTCGTAGTATTTGTACAATCAACATCAATTCCATTAGTTGTATTGCAAAGAAACTATTACTTAGAGATTTTATTTTTAACACAGACATTGATATACTTTTGCTACAAGAAGTAGCCTTTGAAAGTTTTGGATTCTTACATTCTCACACAGCTATAGTTAATTTTAATAACGATAGTATTGGTACAGCCATTCTTGTGCGCAAAGGTATTGAGTTTAGTAACGTGTTGATGGGATCGTGCGGACGTATACTATCTGTTTCCATCGATAACTTTAACATTATTAATATTTATGCTGCTTCAGGTACTAATCGTAAAAAAGAAAGGGATATTCTTTTTTCTTCAACGATAATACCACATTTATCATCTGTAAAAATTAACATTATTGCAGGAGATTTTAACTGCATTTTACTTTCTTCTGATTCAAACAGTACAGTTCCAAATTTTTGCAAAGGACTTGAATCTTTGGTTAAATCCGTTTGTTTGTTCGACGTGGAAAAGGAAAAAAATACATCAGTTCAATTTACATTCATTCGTGGAATATCTATGTCAAGACTCGATCGCTTTTATGCTCCAAAAGACTTTTTAAGCAAGGTTCTGTCTGTGTCAACCGCAGCAGTTCCTTTCTCTGATCACCATGCCGTTCTTATTAAATATCAGGTTCCTGATGGAATTCCATTGAAATTATTTGGAAGAGGATTTTGGAAAATCAATCCTAGTTTGATTGATAATTCAGACATTCATAATAAATTGATAACTGTTTTAAATGAGTTAGAAACCCGTGAAATGTTTACGCAAGATTTGAACAAATGGTGGAATCGAACAGTGAAAGTAAAAATTAAACAAACTTATAAATCTGAAAGTTTTCATTTGAATCAGCAAATCCATCGAGAGAAAAATTTTTACTATGCGTGTTTAAAAGAGATTATTATAGAGCAAAGTAATGGGCGACACGTTTATGATGAAATGATTTTTATTAAATCCAAACTTTTACAAATTGAGCATGATCGTTTAAAAAACTTTTCGTTGAAAATACCTCCAACATCTCTAGCTTCTGAAGAAACTCTATCACTTTTTCAAATATCATCCAGTATCAAAAAAAATTACTCTGATAACTTACTACATCTTCGTACATCTAAAGGTATTACTTCAGATTACAAAGAACTAAAACCTTGTATTGAAAATTATTTTACAAAAATTTTTGCAAATGAATCTTCCAATAATTTGAATAACAATTTTCCAGTATTAAATAATATCAATAAATCATTAAACTTGCAAGACTCCAACATGTTAATAAGACCAATTAGTAAAGATGAATTAAATACTATTATTAAACTATCAGCCAAAAAAAAGAGTCCCGGTCCTGATGGACTCACATACGAGTTCTATGAACATTTTTTCGATGTTTTGAGTGATCATTTACTTAAGCTTTTTAATAGTTATTTGAGGGATGGAGTATGTCCGGAACCAAGTTTTTCAGAAGGAATTATAGCCTTAGTTCCCAAAAATGGAGACCAAACTGACATTTCAAATAAAAGACCAATAAGTATGCTTAACTGTGATTATAAAATTTTCAGTAAAATTCTAGCAAACAGACTACACGCAGTTTTACCAAATTTAATTGGACCTGGTCAGGCAGCCTGTAATCCAGAGAAGTCATGTATATATAATCTTCGTTTAATTCGCAATATCTGTCTCCGTGCTGAGCAAACAAAAAGGTTAAAAGGTCTTATATTAAGCCTTGATTTAGAGAAAGCATTTGATAATGTTAGCCATGACTTTCTTTGGGCTGTTCTCAAAAAGTACGGTTTTCCAAATGAATTCATTACATGCATACAAAATCTTTACAAACACGCTTCATCGAAAATTCTTTTCAATGGATTTTTAACAAATACGATTTTAATATTAAATTCTGTTAGACAAGGTTGCCCTCTGAGTATGGCTCTATTCGCGCTGTACATTGAACCACTGATTCGTTTGATATATGACAATGTTCAAGGTTGTTTCATAGCAAACACTTTCATAAAAGTGATTGCTTACGCAGACGATTTGAACATTTTTGTTTTAAACGATCACGAGTTTGATACTGTGCTGGAGCTTATCAACTATTTTAGTATTTTTTCTAAAATAAAATTGAATGTCAGGAAATCTCATTTTATGAGATTAAATAACTGTCGTTCCGGCCCTCACATGTTAGAAGAAAAAATGAGCTTAAAAATTCTAGGAATTGTTTTTTATCAGAATTTTTCTAGAACAGTAGATAGTAATTATAATTCAATCATACCAAAATTTAAACATGTTTTAGCACAACATTCAAAGCGAAAATTAAATCTAGTTCAAAAATGCATAGTTTTAAACTCCTACGCTTTGTCCAAAATCTGGTACATTGCTCAGATATTTCCACCCTCGAACAAACATTTGGCAGACATTAGAAAAAGTTGTGGTTGGTTTATATGGACCAACTTTTTCAAAGTAGATAGAAATCAGCTCTATCTTCCATTAGAAAAAGGTGGGCTTGGACTAGAAGATCCAGAAGTAAAAGCGCAATCCCTTTTTGTTAAAAATATAATTTTTGCATTTAATGATGAAAAAGATAGCTTTATGTTAGCACAAACCCGTAATAAATCTCTTACCAGAAACGCACGAGCATGGTTGGATCTCGCGTCAGAGTTGTCTAATTTTAGTTATTTGGATAGCTGTAAATCTTTTTATAACTTTCTTTTACAAAAAAGGAATACTATTCCTAAAGTTGAACGTGAGAATCCAGAATTTTCATGGGAAATAATTTGGGAAAACATTAGCAAAAATTTTTTAAGTTCCTATGCTAAAGAGGCGTTATACATGGTGTATAATAATTTAGTCCCAAATAGATCAAAAATGTTTCGTTTAAAAGTTAGAGGAGTTGTAGATAACCTTTGTGAGATTTGTAATAATGTTGACAGTACAGAACACAGGATAAAAAATTGTAAAAATACCAGGCCAGTTTGGGAATGGGTGGAAGAGATTATTAGCAAGAGATTGAAATTAGTAGTAGAAGATCCAGAAGAAATCATGCAAATGAGTATAGTAACATCAATGAAAAGAAAAGCATGTTTATGGCTAGTAGCAGAAGTAATATGTTTTAATCTTAAAAATACCAAGAACGCAACAGTAA